>NW_024344378.1:59082989-59509517 GCF_902729225.1 Pteropus medius
CTTTCTTCCTTTCATCAATTTTTTTTAAATTGGGGTGACATTACTTAATAAAATTATACAGGTTTCAAGTGTACAATTCTATTGTGTGTTCACCACCCTAAGTCGAATCTTCTTTCATCACCATATATTTGACCCCCTTTACCATTTTCTACCTTCTTTCCCCCTTTCCCTCTGGTAGCCACTATACTGTTGTCTGTGTCTATGAGTTTTTGTCAGTTTGTCTTGTTCTTTTGTTGCTTTCAATTTTATATCCCACATATAAGTGAAATTATATGGATCTTGACTTTTTCCATCTGACTTATTAGCATGATTTTCTCAAGATCCACCCATGTTGTCTCATATGGGAATACTTCATTTTTTCTTATGATTGAGTAATATTCCATTGCATATATGTACCACATCTTTATCTAATTGCCTATTGAAGGACACTTTAGTTGTTTCCCTGTCTTGGTCATTGTGCATAATGCTGCAATGAACATAGGGGTACATATATCTTTACAGATAAATGTTTTCAATATTTTTGGGTAGACACCAAGAAAAGAGATTGTGGGGTCATAACGCAATTCTATTCTTAATTTTTTGAGACACCTCATACTGTTTTCCATAGTTGCTGTATCAATTTACGTTCCCAGCAGCAGTATATGGGGGTTCCTGATTCTTTACAGATAACTCTTGGGTCAGACGTCATTCTGGTTTCACAATGAGAATTTTTTAAATGTATAAGAGTCAGATTTCATAAATAAAGCATTTTTTTTTCGTTAAAGGACATACATCACCCTTGACCTTCCCTAATCATTAGAGAAGAAGTGAAACCTGGCCTATTCTGAGAGAATGGGGTAAAAGGAAGGCCAGTGGGCTGGGAATGGGGGAACTTGTGCTCAGCCCTGCCCACTACTGACATGTAGTCAACTTCACACTAGCCTCTGAGAAGCAGAGTTGGGGCATGGTTTCTTCCTATTAGCTTGTGTGCTGACAGGACTGCTTACTGAAGTGGTGAGCAGAAACCTGGAGACAGCAGTGGACAGAGAAACGATGGGGCCTCCCAGGCCTGGAAATTTCTCTGAGTTTGAATGACATTCAGCAACCTAGTTATGCTCTCTTGAACCTTTTGCTTTTTTCACAGTAGCTTGGGTACAAACAATGCCATATACCCACACCTCCAGGGCTAGGTAGTGGTCCCCAAGCTTTTTGGCACCAGGAAATCCAAAGATGACTGCTAACCATGCTGGGCTTAGAGGTGCCTCAAGAGGCCAAGATGCAAACTGAGGCAGGCTAGTGCTTAGTGCTGGACTTGGTACTCTTGCTACTCAGCAAGAGGTCCAGGGCATACTGAGGCCAGGTGCTGCTTGTTCGGGTTTTGTGAACATTTGAGAGATTTTAAGAAAGTCTGCATCATGAGCCAAGACTGACCATTTGTATGGAAAAGCCACCAGAAGTGGCTTGAGTAGGCTTGTGCATTGGGTGGGGTGAGGTGTCAGGCAATCACCAGGGTTGGGTGACCAGTGTTAGCCAGGTTGATGGAGACTCGGACATGATGGCTGCCTGCATCTGCACATCTAGAGAGGGTAGCACTCAAAAAAGAAACAATGGATTCTGCCAGCACTTCCGTCTAGAAGAAAGATGCCCCTTCAGCCCTTTCCCTGGAGCCAGACAATTCAGTTCCTCTCTGTATATCCCTGATGCCTCTCAAGCTGCTGCTCCAGCACTGGAGCTCAGAGCGAGTGAGTCCATCAGTGAGTAAATCCATGGGCAGGACCCCTTAGGAGGAACATCTGTGACTCCAGCTATCCTTCATTTTAGCCACAATCTCTGCTGATTTCCACAGCCAAAATTTATGGGGACTTCTCTTTCTAGCACAAGACCCTTGCTTCTCCAAGGAGACCTCTGCAGCCAAGATATCCCTCCTGATTCTCAACTGCCACATGTGGGTGTGAGACCAGCCTATTCTGTGTCTCTGTCCCTCCTACCAGTCTTGAGTATGTCCTCAGTCGTAGGACTTCTGTTCAGGTAGACTTTAGGTGACTCTCAATGATGGCTCTTTTGTAGTTTAGTTGTACTTTTCAAGTGTCTGTGAGAGGGGGAAAGCACAGTGTTTTCCTACTTCACTGTCTTGACCAGAAGCTATATCACAATTTCTTTTTCCTTTCATCTGTTGATGGATTTTTGGGTTGTTTGCACCTTTTGGCTATTGTAAATAGTGCTGCCATTAACATGGATTTATTTGAGTATCTTTCAGTTCTTTTGGGTAAATACCTAATAGTGAAATTGATGGGTCAGATGATAATTCTAAGTTTAACTTTTTGAGGAACCATTAAACTGTTTTCCACAGCAGCTGAACCAATTATACATTCTCCCCAGCAATGAATAAGGGTTCCAATTTTTCCAGATGCTTACCAACATTTGTTATTTTTTCATTAAAAAATTATAGAAATTTTAGTGGGTGTTAAGTGGTATCTCATTGTAATTTTGATTTGCTAATGGCTACTGATGTTGAATATCTTTATATGCTTGCTGGTCATTTGTTTATGTTCTTCGGAGAAATATTTATTCAAGTTCTTTGCCCATTTTTAAATTGGATTATTTGTCTTTTTTTGTTGAGTTTAGAAATTCTCAATATACTATGGATACTAGACTGACATGATTTGTGAATAGTTTCTCTCATTTCATGGATTGTTCTTTCATGTTCTTAATAATGTCCTTTGATGCACAAAATTTTTAGATTGATGAAGTCCATTAAATTGATGAAGTCTATTTTTTCTTCTGTTGTTCATGCTTTTGGTGTCATATGTAAGAACCCACTTGCCAAATCCAAGGTCATGAAGATTTAGCTCCATGTTTTCACCTAAAAGTCTTATGGTTTTAGTTTCTATTTTAAGTCATTTATCCATTTTATGGTGTGAGGCCAGGGTTCAATGTCATTCTTTTGTGTGTAGATGTCCACTTTTCTCAGCACCATGTATTGAAGATGTCATTCTTTCACCATTGAATCGTCTTAGCACTCTTGTTAAAGATTAATTGGCTGTAGATGTATGGGCTTATTTCTGGACTCTCGATTTTATTCCATTGGTCTAAATGTGTCTCTTCATGCCAGTACAACATTTTTTGATTGCTGTAGCTTTGTAGTAAGTTCTGAACCTGGAATGTATGAGTTGTCCAACTTTATTCTCCTCTTTAAATACTGTTTTGGCTATTTAGAGTCACTCGAAATTCTATAAGAATTTGATGGTCTGCTTTTACTATTATGTTAGCTGTGGGATTTGCATAAATGCTCTTTGTCATATTGAGTAAGTTCTTGTCTATTCTTAATTTTCTGAGATTTTTTTTATATGCTGAAAAGGTGTTGGATATTGTCAAATGCTTTTTCTGCATCAATTGTGGTGATCATTTTTTCTCCTATTAATGTGATGCATTTCATTGATTTTCTTATGTTGAACCACTCTTGTATCCGGAGAAAAATCCACTTGCTGTAGGATTTGATTTGCTAGTATTTCGTTGAAGATTTTTGCATGTATGTCCATAAGGGATATTGGTCTGTAGATTACTTTGTGTGGCTTTGGCATCAGAATAATAATACAGACTTCCTTGCTGTTCCCTGCACATACTAGACATACTCTCACTTTGGGGTCTTTTGAACTGGTTGTTTCATTTCCATAGAATAACTGTATCTCCTCTTTCAAGTTTACACAAATATCACCTTCTCAAAGAGGACAATACTGGCACCAAAAGTGAAATTACAAATTGCTTCCCTCCTTCACCCTAGTACTCTTGATTCTTTTCTCTGATCTAATTTTTTCTTGTAATAGCACTTATCTTTCTTTATACTATATAAATTACTTATTCATTATTATATGTCAAGGTATTATTCTATATATAATAATATGTAGTATACTATTTATAATGCTATATATTATATAACAACAATAATAACTTTGTTATGTATAATTTACCTGTTTACCTTTATTATGTACACCTCTCCACTCATGTCCTGGGTGTGGGTTTTAGTTTGTTTACTTTACAGATGTGTCCAAAGTGCCTGAATAGTGCCTGGAAAATATTTAAGTCAATAGATATTTGTTCAGTTGAATTGAATACATTAAGACCAAAGGCTAGAACCACTCCTGGCACCTATAAGGATGCTAATAACAATCTCACCATAGGTTGTGAGAGCAGCACTATGGGCAGAATATTGGAAAATCAGAGTTTGTAATTTTGGATTAGCCTTATGATTTTTATTGGTTTGTTTTTATTTTTATTTTATTTTTTCAATTTACTTACACTAAAAGTCCCTTTTATTTGGTAGAGTTCTATGAGTTTTAATTTATGTGTAGAATCAAGTGACCACCACCACAAGTAGGATACAGAACAATCCCATCACTTGAAATTGTTCCTAATTTGCCCCTTCTTAGTGAAACCCTTTCTCCACCGCAATCCCTGACAACCACTATTCTATTCTTATAGTTTTGTCTTTTCCAGAATACTGTATAATGCAAGTATACAGTATGTAATCTTTAAGGTTAGTTTTGTTCACTCAGCACAGGACTTTGATATTCATTCAGTTTGTTGTATTAGTTCACACATTTTTATTGCTCAGTAAAACTCCATCATATATTTGGCAAATAATTTTTCCCAGTCTGTAGCTTGTCTTTTCATCTCTAAAGTATTTTTCATAGATCAAAATTCTTTAATTTTGATGAATACTTTTTTTCTTTTATTGGGTTTCTTGTGCCATATCTAAGAACTCTTTGCCTAATCCAAGGTCATGAAAATTTTCTCTGACATTTTCTTTTAAAAGTTTTATAGGTCTATGATCCATTTTGAGTTACTTTCTATAAAAGATATGAAGTTTAAGTCGAGATTCATATTTTTGCATTCAGATTTTCAATTCTTCCTATGCCATTTGTTGAAAATATTGCCCTTTTTCTATTGAATTGTCTTTGTTCCTTTGTAAAAATTCAATTGACCATATTTAGGTAGGTCTTTTATGGACTCTATTCTGTTCCATTGATCTGTGTATCTAGTCCTTCACTAATACTGTCTTCATGACTGCAGCTTTATGATAAGTCATAGAATCAACTAATATGAGTCATCCAAATTTATTCTTCCTTTTCAAAATTGCTCTGGTTATTTTATTTCTTTCGCCTTTGGCTGTTCCATTAGATATAAATTTAAAAATTGGCTTATCTATATCTATAAAAAATCCTGTGATTTTGATTGAAATTGCATTAAATCTATAGGTGAATTTAGGGAGAATTGAAATCTGAGCTATATTGACTCTTTCAATCCACAAACATAGTATGTTTTTCCATTTATATAGGTCTGTGATTTTTTTTTTTTAAATCAAGATCTGTAGTATTTAGTGTATGGAGCCAGTACATTTTTCTTAGATTTGTACCTGAGTATTTAATCTTTTTTGGAACACTATTTTAAATGATGTTTTAAAAATTTTTACCAATTATTTTCTTCTAGTATATAGGAATATGATTAATTTTTTATGTAATTGTGCATCCTGAGGCCTTACTAACTTTACTTATTACTTCTAGGTGCTTTTTAAAAAACAGATTGCTTGAGATTTTCTATGTAGACAATCATGTAGTTTGTGAGTTTCTTCTTTTCCAATCTGTTGCTCTAGCGTAATATTGAGTGGGAATAAAGAGTGGACATCCTTTCCTTAGTCTTAAACTTGGAGAGAAAGTCTTCAGTCTTTTGCCATCAAATATTATATTAGATAATTTTTTGTAGGTACCAATTATCAGGTTATGGGTGATTCTTTCTATTTCTAGTTTACCGAGACGGTTTATCATGAATAGATGTTGAATTTTTCAAATGCTTTTTCTGCATATGGTCAAGTGTTTCTTTTTCTTCTTTAGTTTATTAAATTGATGGATTACAATGACAGATTTCTTTTTGATTAGTGAATCAGCCTTGCATTTGTGGAACAAACTCAATTGGTCGTAGTGCCTTATTTATTTTTTTATATAGTTATATTTGATTTCCTACTAATTCGCTGAGAACTTTTACATAAGAGATGTTGGCAAGTAGTTTTCTTTTCTTCTACTGGCTTTGTCTGCTTTGGTGTCAAGGTAATTCTGGCATCATAGAATGCATTGGGAATTGTTCTCTTGTAACTCTTGAAAGAAATTGTGTAGAATTGGTGTTATTTATCTTTTAGATGTAAGGTAGAATTCACCAGTGAAAACATCTAAGTCTGGAATTTTCTTCGTGGGAAGGTTTCTAACTACATATTCAGTTTTTGTAATAGTTATAAACCATTCCGGTTATTTTTTCTTGCTTGATTTTGGTAATTTGTGGCTTTGAAGGAATTGGTTCATTTCATCTAAGTTGTTGAATTTATGTGTATAGAGTTATCTGTAGTATTTTCTTATTATCCTTTTATGACTGTGGAGTGTGTAGTGATATTCTGTTTCATTCCTGGTATTGATAATTTGTGTCTTTTCCTTTTTTTTGTTAGTTTAGCTAGTGGTTTTTCATTTTTAAAATGTTTTCAAATAACTATATTTTTACATAATTTATTTTCTCTACTGTTTTTTCATAATAATTTCTTTTTTTTTGCTATCTTTATTATTACATTTCTTCTTCTTGCTTTGGGCTTATTTTTCTCTTTTTAAGAATAATATCTAAAAGTGGAAACTTGGATTTTTAATTGGAGACCTTTCCTCTTTTGCAATGTAAGCATTTCAACCCATAAATTTTCCTCTAAGCACTGCTTTAGCAGCATCTCACAATTTTTTCTATGACATATGTCATTTTTATTTAAGTTAAAAACATTTAAAAATTTTTCTTGAAACTTTTTTTGACCCGTAGGGTATTTAGAAATGTTGTTTATAATATAAAAGTACTTAATACTACTGCATTGTACACTTAAAAGTGGTTAAGATACTAATTTGTTGTTATGTGTATTTTACCATGATACAAAAGAAATATGTTGTTTAATTCCCCAAGTACTTGGGGGATTTTTAGTTTTTTTTTTCTATTACTTGCTTTTAATTTAATTCCTTCATGATTATAGAACACACGATGTATGATTCTACTTTGAAATGTTTTAAGGTTTGTTTTATGACTCAGAATACAGTCTAATTTGACAAATGTTCCATGGAAATGAAAAGATTGTGTATTCTGCAGTAGGTGGGTAGAGTTTTCTATAAATGTCAATTCTATCAGTTGGTTGATGGTGTTGTTCAGTTTTATCTTTGATCGTTTTCTGTCATTTTTTTCTATTGATTACTGAGAGAAGTGTTGAAGTCTCCAATTATAATTATGGATTTGCCCATTTTCCCTTTCACTTGTATCAATTTTTCTTTATGAATTCTGATGCTCTGTTGTAAAATGCTTACACATTTTGATATTGTGCCTCCTTTCATCACTGTTTATTCCTGACACTAGTCCTTGCTCCAAAGTTTGCTTTCTCTAAGATTAATAGAGCCATACCAGCTTTCTTTGGATTAGTGTTAGCATGGTATAATTTTTTTCTAATCTTTTACTTTTAACCTATCTATATCATTATAAAGTGGGTTTCTTGCAGATGGCATAGAGTTTGATCTTTTGTTTTTTCCATTTTGACAATATGTGTCTATTAATTGGTATATGTAGATAGACCATTTTTAAAATGCAATTTTCAGTGTGTTTAGATTTAGTTCTACTATCTTATTATTTGTTTTCTCTTTGTTCCCTCTTTTCTGTTTTGCTCTTTTTCTTTCCTACATATTTGTGGATTATTTGAATGTATTTTAATATTCCATTTGAATTTATCTATTGAATTTTTGACTATGTCTCTGTTTAGCTTTTCAGTACTTGCTCTAAGGATTACAATATACATACTTGACTTTCAACAGCCTACTTAGAATTAATGTTTTGCTTCTTCAAATAGAATATAGAAACCTTACATCTATGCATGTGCCTTTGTCTTCTCCTATTTTTGTTGTAGTTGTCATCAAATACAATTTGCTTTCAACCATTATACGTATTTTAAGAACTTAAGAGGAAAAAATGTCTGTTATATTTATCCAAATATTTACCATTTCTGTTCTCTCTTCATTCCTGAAATATCAAATTTCCTTCTGTTATTATTTCTTCTCATCTGAAGTAGTTCTTTTAGTATCATTTTTTAAATTAAATTTTATGAAAGAAATTATCTTTGTTTTCCTTTATCTGAGAATGTAGTAGTTTTGCCTACATTCCTAAAGGATATTTTTGCTGGATATGGAATTCTTTTCAACACTTTAAAAATGTTGTTTCCCTGCCTTCTGATTTCTCAGAAGAAAATCCACAGTCATTCAAATTGTTCTTTCCCTGTGTATAATGTATTGTTTCTCTGGCTGCTTTCAAGACTTTTTTCATTGTTGTTAGGATTCAACAGTTGATTATGCTGTATCTGGATTTTTTTCTTGTTTTTGTTTGGGTTTTGCTAAGTTTCTTGAATATTTAAGGTTATGTATTTCATTGAATTTGAAGAAATAATGGCTAGCACTAATTGAATTAAAAAATTTTTTCTGTTTTGGATTACCATTCTTTATTCCTGTTTTTGATACACGTGTTTTCTTCTTAAAGAAGCCCCTCCAACATTTCCTATAATATTGGCTTGGTGGTGATAAATTCCTTTAGCTTATTTTTGTCTGGGAAGCTCTTTATCTGTCCTTCGACTCTAAATGATAGCTTTGCTGGATAAATTATTCTTGGTTGTAGATCCTGAGTCTTCATCTTGTTGAATATTTTTTTGTCAAGCCCTTCTGTCCTACATAGTTTCTTTTGAGAAATCAGCTTCCAGCCTTATGGGTGTTCTCTTATAAGTAATTATTATTTGTTGTTGTTTTTTTCTTGCTGCTTTAATATTCTTTCTTTATATTTAACCTTTGACATTTTAATTATGATGTATCTATTAGGATCCATGATTTTTGGAATTCTCTGAGCTTCCCGGGGTTTTATGTCCATTTTCTTCGCCAGGTTAGGTAAGTTTTCCATCATTATTTCTTCAAACAGCTGTTCGACATCTTGATTATCTTCAGTTACGCAGATCAGATGGATATTTGGACCCTTAATAGTGTCCCATATGCTCCTTAAATTATTTTTTTATAGTCTTAGTATCTTATCTCTTGCCATTCTGATTGCATGTCCTTGGCTTTCTTGTCCTCTAGATAGGGCATATGATCCTTTTCTTTATTCACTTTGTTTATTCCTTTGTTTATTATACTTCTCATCTCAGATAATGTGTTATTCATTTCAGACTGATTCCCTTTTATAATTTCCATTTCCATTTTTATGTTTTTTATCTCACTGAATTTATCTACACTTCATTGAGCATCTTTATAACCAGTGTTTTGAACTCTGCATCTATTAGATTACTTGACTCCATTATATCTGGATCTCTGTTCTGTTCTCTCATACGGTTTCTGTTTCTTTGTCTTCCCAGTCTGGCTGCCTTTCTGTGTCTGTTTCTATGTACTAAGCAAGCTCCTAAGTCTCCTGGTCTTATTAGTGTGGATTCGTGAAGTATATGTCCAGTGGCACAGTCCTGAGAGGGGTTCAGCTGCAGGCCAAACTTAGCCCAAGCCTCTACCCCTCCGGGGTCACCTGTTAAGCTTCAGCAAGCAATCCCCAGTGGCTGTACTTATGGTTGCCTCAAAAGGCCACACCAGAAACTGAGGCCAGCTGCCTCCAGTGTGAATCTAGGTGCTGCTCAGCAAAGAGAACCTGACTCACTGAGGATATACCTAGACGTGGCTTGGTGGGGCTGTGAGTTGGGGGAGGCAAGGTTTCAAGGAATTCTCTGGGCTGAGTGACCTCTGTTATCCAGTTTGATGATGTCATAGCTATGGTGGCATTGTGTCCTGTGCACTGGGATGGGGAAGGACTCAACAAGGAACAATAGATACCGCTGGCACTTCTGTACCCAGAGAGTCTCACCTAAGCCCTCACTCTGACGATGTCTCCCTGTAAGTCCCTGGTGACTCCTGCATGCAGCCGAATCAGCACTGGTGCTCAGAGTGAGCAGGTTGAATTAAAAAATTTTTACACTGTACTCTTTCTCCTTTTTTTTTTTTTTTGGAACTCAAACACAAGGAATGTTAGAGCTTTTGGTACAGCAATGCGTGACATTGAGTCTTTGTGATTTTTTGTTCAGATTGGGCAATTTCTACTGATCTATCTTCAAATTCATGAACTTTTCCCTCTCTCATCTCATTCATCTATTGTTCCATTCAGTAAAATTTTTAAATTTCAGTTATTGTATTTTTCAGTTCTTGAATTTCTATTTGATTCTTTTTATTGATTCCATTTCTTTACTGACACTCTAGTTTTTCATTGATTTCAAATGTATTGACACTTACTACTTGGAGTTTGGTTAACAATAGCTGCTTTAAAATTTTTGTCTGATAATTCAATATCTGTGTCTTCTCAGACTTGGCATCTGTTAATTGTTTTTTTTTCTGGGTGAGATATTGAGATTTCCCTGGTTCATTCTGGGCTGAGTAGCTTCAGATTGTATCCTGGGCATCTTGAATGTTATAAACTCTGGCTCTTGCTAACATCTTCTGGAGAATGTTGATTATTTTGTTTTAGAAGGAAATAGGCTTAGTTAGAGTTCAGGCCACACATTCTCACCCACCTTCTGTATTAGTTTAGTTTTCAAGGACTTCACAAGGTTTTTTGATCTGTCCCCATACAGTAGCCCATCTTGGGTGGTGGTCTACTGCCAAGTTCAGATCTCAAAGCCTTTGGAATGTGGTTTAGGATCAAATCCACACATGTGCAGCTCAGAATTGAACCCAGAGTTTTATACACAACTTAATTGTCTCACTTTCTTAAGCTTCTTTCTCATCATCATCTCCCCAACACTTTCTGGTTCTTAGGGACCCCTTCCTTCTCTTCTGCCTAGAAAGTCATGGCTTTTGTTTCTCTGCTCTGCCACACATTTCCCACAATTGAGCCTGTTTCTGGGACCAAGCAGGCAGAGGAAAAAGAGAGAAAAAAGCAATGGGACTTTGCCTACACTTTTGGGACCACAGTTCATCTGGTCAGAGAGAAAGAGTCTCCTTCCTGTGAGTTTCAGATGCATGCCTGGCCTCAGCTTCTGTTATGAGGTTGCCAGGAGGACAGGGTGAGCAAGAATGGAGAAGCCTAATGCAGAAAATACCAGGCAGTTCTCCTCCATGATCTATGACTTGTAGGAACCTCTTTTCCTCCCCTTAGACCAAAAACAGAAGCTTTCTCTTGTAGCTCTGTTTGCCTTGTTTACACCTGGTACATAGTTTTAGATTTCAGGCTCCCTTTGAGCCCATACCAGAAGATGCAGAGAGGGGAGCCCTAGAGAACTCATTGCCAGTTATATGATACTTTGAGTTTGGTTTCTTTCTCTGCTATCATTTACTTTTCAGAGTCCTCAGGGAGCAACTTATGTATTCTATCTGGATTTTTAGTTGCATTTATTGGATAGGAAAGAGTAGAGTGTGCTTACACCCTTCTAGAATGGATCTAGAAGCCTGTGTGTGTGTGTGTGTGTGTGTGTGTGTGTGTGTGTGTGTGTATTTAACATAAAATGAGAGCTTTGTCATCACTTACATATCTAGAAAGAAGGGGCAAGGACCAGGGAATTGAATGCCATTGAGCACCAACTATGTGCCAGGTGTTATGCCTTAGTGCACAAAAGCATTATTTTATACCTCTGTGAGGAAAGTATAGTATTGTTAGCTCTGTTGTACAGGTGAGGAAAATTAAATACTAAGTGGTGGACTTAAGTGGTATATTGTGGCCTGTTTTAGAAAGATCCACAAAGTTCAATGAAAAACAGAAGAGAGTAGGAGTCTCAAGATTGATGTCCTGCTTCCCTTCTCTTTACAGGACAGATGAAAGCAATGCTGTGATCATGCACCCCGGGGTCCTGTGCATCATGGTGAGGCTGCTGCCTCGGTTGTACCATGAAGATCACCCCCAGGTACCTGTTGATGAACATATATATTTTCCTTTTTCACATGACTGATCTTTGAAGCCAGCGACTTGGTTTCCCTTTTTGCCTTTGTCCTCAGTGCTTTGTATTAATAGAAGATCTCTTGTGAAGGGGAATGTCAATGTGTTTGGAACCCTTGATTGAGTTCTGTCCACCTTTCAAAGCTATTCAAAATAGATTACCTCTGTTGGTGAAGTGACCTTCTATAAACAACAGCTAACCAAAAAACAACCAAAATGATTTTTAACCCTCATGAGGCAAATCCTGGTGCTAAGGCCAGCACTGGGAAGTGGCAAAGCTAAAAATTCTTCACTGCCCATGTAGTCATCTATCCCATGGGTTCTGGTTGAAATACTGACTTGATGCTCTGTGCAAGTCATGCAGGGCTAAACAAGATGAACGCTGCCCATGGGGCCTGCATCTGCAGTGGGGACTGGGAGGTGGGTACATGCTGACAGACTGAATAAGTAAGCTCACAATGAATATCCAGTTACAGATTGTGACGAGTGATATTAAGGGGGAAAAACAGTGCTGAGAGAGAATACAAAGAATAGGGTGGAAGAAAGACTTAATTAAATGTAATTCAAATGAAGGGGTGGAGGTCAGGCAAGCCATCTTTTAGATGGTGACATTTAAGCAGAGCCCTCAAAGATGAGTGAAAATTAACCAGGTGGGAAGGATTCTGCTGCTGGTGGCTAGAGCCAAGGAAAGCCAAGGGACAGAGAAGAAAATATGCAAGGTAAGGCAGACATAGAAAGGCTGGAGCCCTGCCACAGTGTGGTGTTTTATCTCCAGGGTAACAAGCCACCTCTCTCAAGTAAGTGGAAGATGACACTATCAGATTTTTTTGTACTAAAAATATCTCTATGGGTGTTGCATGGAGGATGACCTGGGAATGAGGCCATCTGGAAGAGGTAAGGGTACAGCAGTTAGGAAACCCTGTCTACAGTCCAAGTTACATGTGGTTGTAACTTGATTAGGGTGTTTGCTGGAAAGTGTGAAAAGAAAGGAGTCAAGAGACCCATTCAGACATAGAATCACAGGACCCTAAAATTAGTGGGGTACAGGGAGTGGAAAGAGGGTGACTTAGGTTTCTGTCCTGGCAGAACTAAGGCTCCATTGCAGGGAGGAAAACTTGTATGGGTGACAGCATTGAGTAACAGAATTAGGCAAATCCTGAGAAAGTACTCTCAACTTGGAGAATAAGTACTTTAGAAGTTCTGAGAAAGAAACCAGAGTTATTGAGGAAGACCTGGAAAATACACATTTTAGATTTATCAAGAGCAGATGAAAGGAAATGAATTGAACTGAGCATCTACTCTATGGCCATAACACCGTGAATGTGCCCGATCTCATCTGAATTGAGCAGCTACTATGTACCAGACACGGTGCTGGGCTCTTTCACTGTTTATTCTCATAGTAATTTTTGGGGGAGTATTACTGTCTCCATTTTAACCAGTGGGACAATGGAGGCTCAGATAATTTAAATGGGTTTTAAAGATTCTCAGTTAGTGAATCTCGTGTTAAATATGGTCCTATCTGGTGGCAGATCTGGTCTTTCCCCTGCATAGCAGTGGTTTCTATAGAGAGAATGGAAATGTAGAGACATGGGTCCAGCTCTGCTTTGTCTGAGAGTTAAAAAGGAGGTGATATGTTTTAGGAAGAAATGACAACTAGTGGAATTATTAGTCACAGCCTAAAAATGATGACCTAGTAAAAATATTGCAAATCCTCTGAAATCAGCAAAAGTGGAGTGGAGGAGAAAAAGCTTTGATGTGTAGGGAAGGGAACTGTTCTCTTTCTTTTTAATTTAAAAAAATTTTCAATTAGTTGACATTCAATATTATATTAGTTTCAGGTGTACAACATCATGATTAGACATTTATATACTTTATGAAGTGATCACCCTGATAATTCTAGAACCTACCTGACACCATACAGTTATTACAATATTATTGATTATATTTCCTGTACTTTACATTCCTATGACTATATTTATAACTGACAATTTGTACTTCTTAATCTTTTCCCCCTTTTACACTATCCCCCCAGAGAACTGTTTTCATTAAGGAAATCCTATAGTATTTGGTACAGAAGTGAAAAAAAGACTAACTGATCCCATGTCTACATGTTCCGTTGTAACTGAAATCTTTTTTCTGGTTCCTGGTCTTCTGCTGGAAAGTGATGTTTTAAACCAATGAACAGGGATACATCTAATAGTAAATTGAGTGTTCTTTATATTTTTCAACATTTATAGAAAAGCACTAGAAGGAAATGAAATGGGTTAGATTACTACTTTAGTTATCCATTGCTATGTAACAAACTATTGCCAAGTTAACAATGACCAGTCATTCTTTCTCATGTTTCTGTGAGTCAGTTTAGACAGGCACAGCAGGGACAGCTCGTCTCTGCTCCACAAGGTATTGGCTGGGCTGAAGCATCAAGTTGGGTTCTTTACTCATAAAACTGGCATCTTACAAGTCTGCTCAAATGGCATGAGGCTCCTAGGCTGGCTCAGCGGGGTCAGATGTCTGGGGCCTTGATTTGAACTGTTGCTAGGATTCTGAGTTCTCCTTCATATAGACCTCTCCATTTGGCCTCTAACAGTGGCTTCTCTAACAGTCCACATAGCAGCTCAGGGCTTCCAAAGGCACAAAAGCAAAAGCTTCTGGGCCTTCTGAAAGCTTAGGTCTGAAACAAGCCAGCATTGCTTCCACAACATTCTATTGATCAAAGCGAGTCACAGGTTTAGCTTAGACTCAGTAGTAAGGGATATATGCCTTCCCTACTAATGTGTGGGTGGCATGTGTGTATAAGAGAGAGGGAATTGTTGGGGGACAACTTTAAAGACCAACCACCATACTCACCTTAAGTATCCAATTGATAGATAAAAATATTTGACCCCTAAACCAAATGTTATCTAAAGTCTAGAACCTTACTTTCTTTACATTGATATTCAAGATAGGGCCTATATGGAGCATATCAGAAACTAATACACATTCTTCTATGTCAGGAACGCTATTTCATCAATATTTATAACAGCTCATGAAATATATGAGAATCTCTCCCATTTTGCAAGTGCTTGAGGCTCAGGAAAGTTGTTTAACTTCCTAAGGTCTTGGGGTTAGTGAGGGGAGATGTGAAACACTTCCAGGCCTGAGGTCAAAATGTGTTTGATGAATGAGTCTCTCATCTTTGCAGCTCTTGAGGGATACAAGGTGGTGCAGTCTGGGCATACATTTTTCCATTGTGAGGATATCTGGCTTCCTTGGTTGTATTTTGTACCATACAATGGACTTGCATTAAAAACAACTAAGCCAGTGATTTGGGTGGTCTTAGCACTCAAACAGTTTCTTATGGATGCATTGTGCAAACTCCACCATGACAGTGACTGATGAAGTGAGGCAGAGCAGACAGTGGCCTGTCCTTCCATCTCCTAGTGCAGGGAAACTCTGTGGATGAGTCTGAGTTTCAGATAAACTTCACGAGCTATCACATTACTGAATGGAGAAGAATTTCTACTCATCCTATGATGATAATTAGATAAATTAAGTATACAAATGAGAATCCCATTTGGTGGAATATTTTTTCTTTATTCAGGTCACAATAAGTAATTTAAAAAAAAATCGAATTCTTCCTCGCTGTCTCTCAAGTATGCAAATGAAATGTAGTGGAGCAATTTCTCACATATTTTCTACAGATGCCAAATCAGCAGCTAAAGTTGGATAATTACAGTGATTAATTTCTGAAAGGGGTGGTGGTGGTGGAAAACCTCATAACAACAAAGCTTCTGGGCCTTCTGAAAGCTTAGGTCTGAAATAGAACAGTAAATCAAATGAGAAATAAGACCATACAATAAAATGCTGAAACGAAACACCGCAGGACTGAATATTTTAGTGCAGAAAAAGGAACAGGAAATTTCAATAGATGGCAGTGTTACTAAAAAAATGGGATATGAGTTCCCACTCATCTCCCTTTAGATCTGTCTGGTGGTTCCCCAGCGTTTCCTATGCTCTTATCCACTTTACATTCTTCAGATGTTCTTCCTACCTCATGGGTAAGAAATTGATGGCTTTCCAAGATGTAGATGCCATTTTAGAAGCAACAGCTTAAATAACTACACATATGGGTTATTAGACTTATTTCTAATTGTGACCACATTAAATTTGCCCTGTTCACAACCAAGAGGCGTTTTCTTCCTCTCCAAAATGCTAGTACTGTGAGCTGCTCTTAGAAACAGATACCCAGCTTGTGTGTGTGTGTGTGTGTGTGTGTGTGTGTGTGTGTGTGTGTGTGTATGTGATTACCAGTATTAAAATTGGACTGAGGGAATTTTACTGTGAATGTTGCTATCCCTAGAACAAGGCAAAAATGGAGTTCAATTCAAGTTCTCTTGATGCTGAGTTAGTTCTAGTAAAAAATAGCTAATTGAGAGCAAAGACATTTTCCTTTTCAGGCATGGTCAGGAAACACGAGGGTCTTGCCACAGAGATGTGACTGTGTGCCAGAACTCTGAACAATAGTGAGAGGGCTTCCGGTCCCAAGCACCACTCTACTTCCTCCAGAGATGTAGAACTCAGAGGTTGAACTCAGCCTGTCCTGAAGCTACCCGTGTGATACATTTGCTTCTAGGGATAGTTAGTAAACCATAGGTGCCAGTGGTGATTCAGAGGTGAATGTCACAGGAACTCACAGTCTGAGTTTGAGGGTGGGTAGGGAGAGGAGTGTAGAAGATAGTAAGACAATTCTGGTAGCTGTGACAAAGGTTGTCCACAAGGCATTGGGAGAGAGGGGAGAGAAAGCCTCAGAGAGATGGGGACATTGGAGCTAAGCTTTAAAGAAAAGACATGTCCATGACAGATTAGGTAAAGGAGGAAGAGAAGAGAAGCTCAGACACAAAGAGAGGCACAAAGGAAGATGCCCATTTGGGGACTTTGAATAGTTTAGCTGGGCTAGGATAGACCATGTAGGTAGAAAGACAATGAGTGGAGCTGACAAGTTTAGTAGAAGCTACATTATGAAGAGCCTTGAATACTATGTTAAGAGAACTGAACTTTATTGGGTTACCAGCCATTATCATCATCATTGTTATCATAATTATCACCAACACCACGACATTTAATGAACACCACTGTATGAAGGCAGAGTTCAGGCTCTGAAGACAGCATATTTTGGTCAAATTTCAGCTCTGCCACTAAATGGTCACAGAGCCATGGAAAATTATTTAACCTCCTTGATCTTTAACTTTCTTTGCTGTAGTGTGGGGATAATATCTTCCTTGTGGCATTACAGTGAAGAGAAAATAAAGCAATGCATGAGTGCTTAGCATGGTGAGCAGAACAAACACTGTAGCATGGGAAGCACTTGCTAAGTGTAGCTACTGCTTTAGTTGCCAAAAACTCAGCAAGTATTTTATTATTTTATCTTTACAATAACTCTGCAAGGTGGATATCAATATTCTCATTTGGCAGATGAGGACTTGAAACTTGTAGCAATTAAGTGACAGAGTTAACATAATAGCAAGATGGTGGCTATCTCTGATGTGGGGATCCTAGACCTCTTGATTCTGTGTAAGTTGCCTTTCCTGTAAGGAAGTAGCCATGGGAATCAAGGACATGATCAGTCTGACCTCGAGTCATTGATGGGTGTTTTCCAGATTCTGCTGCCATGGAAATCTCCCACACAGTCTGATGGAAATAAGACCTGGCTTGGAGTTGCACTTATCTATTAAATCATTTGTCCCTCAATTTGGAAAAGGGTGCTTTTTTTTCTGAAATATGCCTGTATTTCAACACATTGAACTAATCTTATGGGTTTCAAATTACTAAAATATTGACATAATTAATAACCTTAAGTAGCACTGTGTAAGGGCAGGGTATTTAAAAAGAGAGTCATTTCCTCCAACAAAGAAATTGGTAAAGTAGTAGTCTTTCTTTGTTAAATTATAACACATTAGAAATTCCAAATATGTTGAATTTCTAGGTTCCTCATGCCCTTTCTGAACCTCACCCTCTAAATCTTTTATCGTTCCTAAGTGGAAAATCTCAGATCCTAGTCAAATTCCAGGTGACTTCTTAAGGTAGCCTCTTCAACAGAGCAAATAGAAATAATCTCACTTGGAGATAAAGAGGATGAAAAGCAAGCTACAAGAACATAGAGTGATGGAGTGGAAGTTAAACTTAGGATGAGCTCTAGTCCAATTATCAGGTGACCTTTCTTCTAGTCCCTGTTGCCATAATTATTTTTATGACTTATATAGTCCACTTCCTCTTTCTGCATTTTAAATTCAGGTACTTAGATTTTGGCTAGGTCACAGGGGTTTCAGACTCAATGTCTTGGGGTCAGACGAGTAAAGGAAATGCATAAATGAAGCCAGATGCCAACAATAGGAGTGGTGAGGCCTTTGGCTATAGGGAAAGGTATTTGCCCTTTCTAAGATAATCTAACTAGGCAGAAATAAAACAAAAGCAAAGCCAAAATATGCCCACCAAGTAAAACACTTCTATAGACCATCAGACTCTGATGAGATAATAAATTCCTTTCTTTATGAGTGCATAATGCAGTGTTAAAATCATGGACTTTGGAATAAGACCTGGGTTGGGTGCCAGTTCTGCCACTTATTAGCTTAGGAAATTGATGCAACCTCTTCAAGTCTCAGTGTCTCATAATATTTTCCCATTGAGAAGAACAGTGGAGAATATACTGTACTTAGTAAGTACCTGGCATACAGTATGTGCTCATTAGATGCTGGCTCCATCATACCCTCCATCCTTTTCTTTCAGCTTTGGTAATCTTTGTTCTTAAGACTCTGGGTCATAATACATAAAATTTTGGAAATATTGAGTGAAAGGTAATACATTTTAGGTATGTTTACAACTGGCATTACACTACTGATAAATTAATAGCAAATAATTAATATTGAACTGTATGTTAACATCTACTTATGAATCAAAAGACTAGGGTCCTCTCCTCTGCCTGTTCTGCATTTGATCAGTGATCTGAATGAAGCTCAAATGGTAGGTGACAGATTGGGCATGCAAAGAGTCTCTACTAGCTTAAGCAATAGGTCAGAATCTCTTGAGTCAAAATTCAGTAGAGATAATCATGCTTGTGCTCATGTCTTAATGTACACACATACACACACACAGGGTAATAAAGGACAGAATCGTGTGTGCGAGAGAGTCCTAGGGCATTTAGTGCAAGGTCAATAATAGTCCTAGGTGGGGTGAGGACACCACTACGGTGAATTTTATTTTTTGGCTATCTATATAGAAGTATAGTATTCAGCCAAAGGGAGTTGATGACCTCATTGATCCCTTAACACACCACATCCATGTTTATTCAGAGGCGAGAAAGCAAGATGATGAGGGGCCTGATCTCAGGGGGTGTAGCCTAGAGAGAAAAGCCTCTGAGAGAATGAAAGCTGGGCAAATACTTGTTGGTTGGCTGGTGGCAGAACAATGAAAAACAGACAAGGACCAATTAGTTAAACAGTGAAATGCTTAGGTTCAATATAAGGGCACACTTGTTGAAACTGGATGGGCAGTTGTGGAAGTAGTGAGCAACCCTGCACTGGGCATTCCAACTAGGTGTTAGGTTTGAGATGGTGAAAATCCAGCACCTGGACTTGATGACCTTATGATCTTGATTGGCTCTGTGAGCCCATGCTTTGGGAATGTGGTCACTGGTGAAGTACATGTATCTTAGACACCCATCTGGCCTCTCAAGATGGTGGAAATGGCCAAACCCATGTAAGTGTTGTTCATAGAAAATACTATATGCCAGTTACTCAATTTAGGTAACCCCAGTATAGGGCAGGGCCATGAGCACTTTGATTTTTCTATAAGTTTTGAGGGGTTGGCCTAGGACAGACTGGGATGAGTACCCAGTGCCCAATCCATAGTGTCAACAGTTTCAGTTGATTTTCCTGGGTTTATTTTGGGGTGATTCAGTTCCCCTCATCCCTGACCTATAGGAGGCTAGAGGTACTGCTGCTCACAGAACCTTCAGGGTAAAGGCAGCCCTGGAACCTGGAACTAGCTGGTGCTCTGCAAGATTCAGCACTCAGGGGCCTGAAAAGCAGTGATCGCAGCAATGAAGTGGCCTCTGGTTTGAATTCCTGCCTCTCCACTCACTGGGTAACCTCATCAACAAGCCATAATTTCTCTGGTCCTTATTTTCTTCATCTGCAAAATGGGGGAATAATAGTATCTAAAACATGGTATTTATATGAGGATTAAATGAGCTAGTACACAAAACAACTTAGAAAAATGCCTGCAAATAATAAGCGTTCAGTGATGTTAGGTTTCATCATGGGGTCTGAGGATAAGGTAGGTGTGTGCTCCTGCTCTTGTACTGAGCTGGCACAACCCACGATGGCCATACCATGCAAACTAGCCACTCAGTTGGAAGGAATCTTATTGTTATTAGATAAGAAAAGAAGACTAAGATCCTGAAAAGACTTGCATCCTATAAGAAAAAATGCTTTCATAGGTGGTTTCTATTGGCGCCCACAAAAAAACATACTGCGAGGTAGGTATTGTCATTATTCTTATTTTAAAGCTAAGGAAACTAAGGCTTAGAGAAAGTAACAAGCCCAAGTTTGCCTGTCGGTTAGTGTCAGATCAGCATGAGAACCTTCTCTGGGTAGATATTTGTGTGCCCTATACCTAGAAGATGAAGGAAAAGTGAATGTCTTTTTGGAAACTCAGAAACAACACACTAGGCCTTGAGCCACAGTTTGCTTGTGAATAGATCCCTCATTTCTACAACAGGCAATGTTCTCTACAGTCTTGTTCAAGGAACCTCCTCTGGACAATCATGGATGGAAATCTGTTAACAATAACAACAACAAATCTGTTTAAAAAATATCTCTTAACAAAAGAGTAGTTTTAGAAGTTTACTTTGGCCAAAGCAATAAAGACACTCAGGATAAGTTAATGCCTCTCTTTCTGGGCAACCTGAGGATGCCCCATCCACAGGTGGGAAGGTTTCTGGCTAGAGAATGGTATTGGGTCCCAGGGAGCCCTGTGCTGAGCTCCATTGGTTATATAATCCAGCTATCATGGATTGAAGAGATATTTCCAAGGTAGTAGAAACTCTTCATAGATGTTTCAGTTTCCAGGCTGTGCAGGCATCCTCCTGGATGGATATTTACAAGTTGATTTCTCTGGTGACGTTCTTATTCTCCATCTCAGGGCTGACCATAGACTCACTGCAGAGAAGGAGTTTTGGTGCTGAGGTGAATGAACTGGGCTGACAACTGTCCATGACCCCCAGCCTTTCCATGAAAGTCCATGCTCACTCTCACCCCTGGCCTTTGCATGTGCCATTCCTTCTCCCACAAAAACCATTTCTCCTGCTGGCCTGGCTCTCTATTCATTATCCTTCAATACTTAATTGGCACATCATCTTTTCTGACTACTCTCTCAGTCTTCTGGGTTAGGTGTACCTCATACGTCCTAGAACATCTTGTGCCCTTATGCTCACACTTACTAGGCAGCGATTGTATCTGAGGCACAGGGGTAGGTGCTAAGGAAACAAGAGTAAAGAGTAAAGAGTTATTGTCTCAGGCAGCAGCTTAGAGTGTAGTGGGGAGGGAGCATGGATGGGAAGAATAGAGAGAGAGAGAATGAGAGAAAGAGAGAGAAGGTACAAGTGAGCCTGTCAAAGTATGGTATTTATAATGATTGAAGTATGGACACGATGTTTGTTGGGAAAGTCAGAAAATATTTCTTAGATGAGAAGACATGTGAATTGTTTCTTGAATAACAAGTAGGAGCTCAGCAAAAGGATGGGATGGGAAAGTGCTTTCCCAACGTTGGGCATCATCAGTTGAAAAGGATGTGGTGTATTCAGCAAAAGGTGAAAATGTTACTAGGGCAGGAGTGCAGGGTAGGCCAAAGGGAAAGATGGGAAGTAAAGCTGGAAAGAGACAAATACTTTATAAATATAAGATTCTTGGCTTCCGTTACCAGAAAGCATTGACCATCACATACAAGTAACTCGTAAAAGAAGCAGAATATTTAAAGCAGGCACCCACATGCACCTCAGTCTTAGTTGCAAATCTATACAAGTGCATCAAGGAAGGCTTTAGACATGGGTTCTAATGACTCAGTGGGCTTTGGACCCTCCTACATCTAAACCGAGATCACAAATTCCCATGTCTACAGGCTGTATGAACCCCACAAATATCAAGCTGGTGGGGACTGTGGCAAAACAGAAAGTTTACACTCTTGTAACGAGAGAGGTAAGTAAATAAAGATAAAAACTTCAACAGCTTGTCAAATAAAACACATCTGTAGGCCCTATTTATCCCTGGCAGCCCACTTACAGTTTTTGATCTTAAGAGCTGAGGTCACTTAAATTGTACTATCTCTTTTCCAAAATTACCAAATAAAGAACATTTCAAACAAATTGGAACAAGCAACTAATACAAATTTGAGTAGCTCAAAAAAAAAGAAATCCCTAATTCTTTTTAAGTGTTCGAGGGGAAGAAGACACTAGTTATCTGATAGTTTATACGTCTATGTCAGGACAATGTGGTTATTGTCTAGAATACACAACATGGGCGGATACAGTCATAGTTTGGCAGGATTCACCCCACCAGGACCCATCCCTCATTGGGCTCTGGAACCATATTAATCTGGACCAGGAGAGAGAGAGAGAGAGAGAGAGAGAGAGAGAGAGAGAGAGAGAGAGACAGACAGAGACAGAAAGAGACAGAGACACACAGAGAGAGACACACATACACACAGAATAAACATACACAGCTGGACAGGGATGGACTTGAAGTCATAACTGTTAAGTGGAGAAAATAGAAAACTCCTTAAGAGCACCCCACAAATTGCTTTGTGATAATTTGCCTTGGGGGTTCAACCTGTTGGCCAGTCTGGTGACCCTGCATGCTTACCACTGAGTCCTAATTGAACCACCATCTCCTTTCTCGTGTTGGAAGTAATATGCGTTAGGAAAATCAATCCATTTGTAGGGGGAGAAACCAGACTGGTTTCCTGCTACTACTCATATTTTCACTAAAACTCCATTTTACTGGAACCAACATTGAAAAAAACAGCACATTTTATTCAAAACAAGGCAATATTGGTATTGACAGAGCTGCAGTGATAATGAGGACGATCAATTTTCCCTCCTCCATTATGGGGTATTGAGCAATTTTGGAGTAAACTTGTGGTATCATTAAGCAAGATCAGCATTTCTCCCCTTTGAAAACTTTTTCTTTTTTCTCTTTTGTGTATTTAGATTTTAAATATTCCTGCCCATGTCGAGGATGGGTGTGGAAAAACAAAAAAGAAAACCAAAAGTCCCCAAAGCAATAAATGAAGTGCTGGTAACAAAAATCAGAGGTTATAGACATTTTTAAAATTTTTATTAATAACATATTGTAATAGTATTTTTGCATCTCACATCATATGACTCTTCAACCCTCCAAGACTCCCCAACTCCCCCCATCCCAAATTAAGAGATGCAGTTACCAAAATCCAAGAGGGAAATTTCAAGGCAAGAGGATGGAAGCTCCTTTTCTGTTTTGAGAAGAGTGGAGAAGGAAGGCAGAGGTGCAGGCTCTGTTGGATGCAGAAAGGGATGCTTAGAGCACCAGAAGAAAGATTTAGGAAAGAGAACCAAGGATGTTGTGTAGATTTTCACATGGAAAAGCTCTTCAAAGTAAAAATGATGGAATTGTTCACTGCAAATGACTTTTAGCATTTCTACCTTCTGTTTCTGGTCCCTGTTGGCTACACCAGTTCAAGGTGGCTATGCAAACACCACAGTGACAGGGAAGGGGATCATCTTCATTCATTCAGGCTGCTATAACAAAATGCCATCCACTGGGTGGCTTAAAAACAACAGACATTTATTTATCACAGTTCTGTAGGCGCTGGCAGATTTGGTGTCTGGGGAGACATTGATGGTCCTCTTCTTACTGTGCCTTCATATGGTACAAGGGAGGAGGGAGCTCTCTGGGGTCTCTTTTCTAAGGCCACTTATCTCATTCATAGGAATTTCACCTTTATGACCTAATCACCACCTTTATGACCTAATCACCTCCCAAAAGCCCTACCTCTAAATACCTTCACGTTGGAGGTTAGATTTCAACATTTGAATTTGCGGGGAACACAAACATTCAATCCTTTGCAAGGATCATCATCTCTAAGTGATTAGATCTCTCCTTGACATCAATGACGTTGAAAAAATGATGACATTTTAGAATGTCAAAATCCTGGTTGGGAGCAGTCTCCCTGAAAAACCATTCTAATATAGTCAAATTTTAAACTAAAATTAAATAGTCTAAAATTTTAAATCTGAAATGTTACCGAAGGTTCAGTAAAGATGGGAATATTACTGAAAGCCGTCAGTTTGAGGCAGGAGCTCTGGGTGCTGTGCTTCTGGAAGGCAGGTTGGAGGACAGTAGGGTGAGCTGTATGACCCACTCATTTTTTTAAAAAAATTTGGAAACTGATGATCAACAGTGCAAATATGTTTCACCATACAATTTAATCCTTGAAATATATTCTACAAAACTGTGTTCGTAGCCTGTGGAATAATGCAATCTTATTAATTTTTTTGTACCTTAGTGATATAAACATTCTCTTGACCATCTCTGGGCAGGGATCTCCCAAATGACTGCATATGTTGGGAGGAGATGGTGGAGTGAGGTGATTCTCAGCCAGGGTTTGCCCTAACTATGTGGCCTGGATAGTTGACTTGTCTGGGTTCAGTTTTCTCATCTGTAAAATGGTGATAGTAATAGTACCTCCTTCAAAGGTTTTCTCACAGAGATTGCATAATTTATACACGTCAACATGTTTCAACTAGGGCCAGGCCCATCCTGCACACCCAGGAAATATTCCCATCACAGGATAAAATTTGGCCTCAAAAGTAGGTGCCAGGCCTGGACTCCTTCTAACTCCAAGAGCACTGTGAAATGTGCAAAGAACTGTGGGGAACCCCTCCCCTCTCAGACTACATAAATTCTCTGCTTGAACATGGACTGAGACTATCTCTTTACCTGTCTCACCTTTTAGTTTGTAATTCCCTTGAGAATAGAGACAGATTCATCTTGAAATGCCTAGAACTTTGCCCAGAATTGACATTAGAGAGGCAGTTAAGACTCATTTTCAAGAGAAGGCAAAGAGAGAGAAGCAGGGACAGACTCCAAGAAAGCTTTCATAGGGAACACGTGTGGGTGACAGATGGTCTGAGACTTGATGGATCCAGAAGCCAGTCCTCATTTGATAAAGATTTTTCATTAAGCACCTTTATGATTATTCCTGGCTTTATGTGATAAACTAATCTAGATGTCATCTCAATTGTCACAGATCTCTTTACTTGAAACCAGGGCAAAGCTAGGGCAAAGGTGTGCAATATGAGAAACATACTACTGCTTCAAGTTGAGTTCCCTGGGAGTGGATCCCAAGACAAGAGTACAAGTGATGAGCTTCATTGAGGGAGGGATGCCAGGGAAAGGAGTGAGGGAAGCAGGATGATGCAGGAAAAGGAGCTGAGAGGGGATGTACTTACCACTGAAATCTTGCTTTAGTTTGAGCTCATGGGGCCTCTGCAGCAAGAATTGCACCACAGAGACTGAAGAGCATGACCTCACTGATTATAGTCTGGTGTGTGTGTGTGTGGGGTACATGAATGTATGTGTTCACACACATGTACATGTGTTCATGTATGAATACATATGCACCTGCACACACGTTTCTGTGTGTATTCATGTGCTTGGAATGTTTATATGTCTATGCTTATATATGTGGGTGCACGCACATGTAAATATGTGCATGTATGTATGTATGGGGGGCTACATAGCCCCTGCCCAGGGCAGTTCCCACTTACGGGAGGGAAGTTCTCCAGAGAAGGGGCAACTCCAGTGGATACACTCATCCAGAAAAGAAGTCTGGTTGGGACCATCATATCGTCCACTGCAGGAAAATTCCATCAAGATCTATCTGATATCCATCTCACTTTAGACAATATTATACTACAATAAAAGAGAATGTGGATATCCTAAGAGTTTTTTGAAGGAAATTTCATCCCCCTCCATTTATATATCCAGGAGGGCTGGGAATTACAGAGGTTTATCTTTTTATGAAGAAAGAAAGATTGTCAAAATGATGTATTGCATTTCGCACAAATATTTACTGAACACACTCTATTCTATGGGCTTCCTTGGCGTAAAGATAGAGAAGCGACTTGAAATTTTATAGGGGTAAGATAAGAGCGTGCCTGTTCCTGTGTCAGGATATGTTTAAAATAAAGAATTGGACAGAGGACCATTAGAGGACAATTGGGAGGGAGATGACACCTGGGGAGTAAAGAGAAGATGTCAGCCAGGGCTTCCACAGGAGCCTTGACTCTGCTCTGGTGTAGTTCAATGAGTG
This sequence comes from Pteropus medius, assembly GCF_902729225.1. Lineage (NCBI taxonomy): Eukaryota > Metazoa > Chordata > Mammalia > Chiroptera > Pteropodidae > Pteropus > Pteropus medius. The sequence continues at coordinate 59,109,348 of NW_024344378.1, forward strand.
AAGGTGGAGAGGGCTGCGTATGCCACAGCCAGTAGCGTGAGGAGAGTGCTTCCTGAGTCTTGTCCTCCCAGGTGAATTCCACCATCTGTGTCAGCAGTATAAACTCAAAAGCAGGACATTTACGAGTCAGCTGTGAGGAGGACGTGAGACCCACTAGAGGGCACAGCCACTGCCCAGCACCAACTGCTTCTCGATAGACAGGACTGAAAACCTGCCTGACTAGGTCTTTCCATCTTTTGAGAGAGGCCATATGTCTGAATTTTTATTTGAAATCTTCTGACTTTTAAATTTTAGCAATTAATTTAGAAACTACTTAAATATCATGTGAGTTAAACACCACACATCTCTGGGGAAGATATGGGTCTCGCCTGTCAGTTTGCAGTCTCTGATTTAAGCTGTCGCCTCTTCGGCAGCTGATTCCAGTGACTCATGTCCTCCCATAGACTGGACTCCAGTGCCTGCCCTTCTGAAGAGGGCACATCTGAGGACACTTGAAACAGATGGGAGTGCAATGAGAACAGGCTGTGATGGGCGCAGTCTCCTTGCCTCACAACCAAATTGAGGCCTAGTCAGGAGCCTATCAGTATTGCCCACAAATTATTCTGACCTCCAGGACTCATGGCTTTGGTTACCTTTTAGCTTTCCAAGGAGATCCAGTGCTCCATGGCCAGTCACATCCAGTCCCTGGTGAAATCAGAGAAGAACCGTCAGGTCATGTGCGAGGCGGGAATGCTCAAGACCCTCATGACCTCCTGCCACCAGGTCCTGATCACTGGCAACAGCCCTCTGCACTCAGGCCTCATCAGGATTTTTGAAAAGCTTGCTTCTCAAGCCATTGAACCGGATGTGTTAAGGTACTGTGTGCTGCATGTGAAACACTGCCAAGCCCCTGAAAATTGTGCTCATGCACAGTGAGCAGGAAGAGTGCACAGGAATAGGCGTCCTCATGTCCTCTACAGGGTGTGGTCCTTCCCAGCATTGCACACTGCAAGCCCAGAGAGGAGCCATTGGACTGTTTGGGCAGTGTGTGTACCCACAAAGCCGACAGAGGTCCTCCCATGATTATAGTCTAAGGGAGAGAAGACGATAGTTAAAGGGTCTTGCGACAATATAGAATAGCTCTGTGGGAATGCTCAGTGGAGAGTGCTGGGGCTGCTTGGAGCTGGGAGAACCACAGTTGGGAGATTGGGTGTAAAGAGGTGGAGCTTCAAGGAAGTCAGCCTGGTGAGCCCTGAGGCCTGTGCAGATGCTCACCAGATGAGGAGAGGAGAGGTAGTGGCCGGTGAAGATGTTCTGCTGAGAAGGGTGGGGGCAGTGAGGCGTGACTGTACTTGAAAGGCTACACTGCAGAGAGCTTAGCTGGTGTGAGGGGCAGTGGTCAGGACTGCTGACAAAGAGGGGGACATATTCTGAGGGTCCCTTCTTGCTGGCTGCTCCTCCATAAAGCCACATGTTTCCTGAAGAGTTGCAGCAGAGAAGACAAAAGCACAGAAGACAAAAAGGCAGAGGAAAGAAAGGCTGAAAGAGGGAGGTCAAGAGTCTCTTTAGTACCTGTGGCCAGGCTACTCACTCTGTCATGGTAGGGAGGGTGATGCTCAGGGATCACAGGCCTGCTGACACACAAGACCAAGTGCCGGGGAGATAGAAGACATGCAACACCTTCAGCTAGCAGGGATGGGACCCAGAGATCAGATCAGCCTCTTTTAGTCTCTCTACATGCAGGCTGCCAGATACAGTCATTGTGCTTAAGCTCTTTATGACAGAGTGTGAGTTATAAACAGTATGTGACAAAATCATTTTTCAACAGATTCCTTTTTCTTTCAAGGTCCAGTATGAGGCTCCTAGTTGGTCACTGGTTAAGTCAAAAGCACCTAAAAAGTCAAAACTCACCAGCTCTCTGATCTGGGTGCTATGTATGACTTGAGGAAAGAGTGTCCAGGCAGAGAGAGGAAAACATGGAGGGGGAATTAGGGAGCACTGGGATCTAGGAAAGTGCTGAGAAGAAGCTGCAGAAAACTTCTACCCACTAAATGTCTTCATCTGATTCTCTTGTATGTTATGATATTTAGACAGTTTTTAGGTCTTGGAACTCCCCCGCCTCCGTTGGCTGCAGTGAAAATTCTCAGTTCATCTTGTGTGGACAGAGGGGACACTGGATGCTCAGGTGAGAACAGAGGAAAGAAACGGGGCAGGTAAACAGAAATTTTAAAAAAATATGTGTTTATTGTAAGGGTTCATTTACAACAGATAGAAAGTAGGTAGATTTAAAAGTTAATTTGCCTGCTGTTCAATGGAGCAAATGGGGAAAAGCAGAGGAATTAGTGGACCCCAGAGAGAAGCTAGATCTAAAAGGAGGACGATACTTACCTCCATATAAAGTAGGTGATGGTGAGCATATACTTGACCCCTTTGGGTTCAGATCACAGATACAGTGATAAGATCATGGCATAGCTGGAGTATCCCCTATGGAGGTGCCCAGTGACAACTTTCTGCACAGCTCTCAACTCAGGGGTAAGTTAGGGATCAGGAGGCCAAAACATTGGGTGGATCCCCTAGTATCAGGCCTGGTACCTGGGAAGATGCTTGTCTAGGGAACCTACGAGGAGAAAAAAAAGCTGTGAACACACTGAATGTAAGATCACATAAGACATTAAGGTAAGGAGGCCCAGTTGCAAAGCAAGATAGGGAATCAGGCTTGGGCTGGGAGCTGGAGGTGGAAGATGAAAGCTTTCATGAAGATAGTCCACAGAAAGAGAGTGGGAGCTCGGTGAGCCAGCCCAAAGCCTCGGTGAGTGACTGACAATAGGGCAAGCCAATGACAGAAACAGAAAGAAAGGACGTGATGGAATTAAAGGGAGAAGAAGTTTCTAGAAGGAACAGGTTGTCGTCATGGGTCAGTGTTATCAAAATCAGCAGAGAACCCATATAGGAGGGCCCAGGAGAGCTACCCTCACAGTGGTTAATAAATGCATGGTGACTAGAGACTTCCTTCAAAGCTGTGGCAGAAATGTTAAGACTATAGTCAGAAGAGGGGTGGAAATGCTTTGAACAAAGATATATCTCTTCTCTTGCTTGCTGTTTTAGGGTCACAGGCAATGGTACCAATGACTGCTGAGATTCCTGTGAGAACCACTCGAGATGCTGGCCCATGCCCACCAGTCTCACAGGCTCTCATGCCCTCAGGGCCATCTGAGAGCTTCACCCTTCAGATGGCACTGAGCCTCATCTCCATGACCTCCCCACGCAACCTACAACCTCAGAGGGCTGCCCTGGCTCCATCGTTTGTGGAATTTGACATGTCTGTGGAAGGTTATGGGTATGATAGGCTTTTGTATATTTGAAAAATACTTTATTAATTTCCCAGTGCCTCAGATTAATTATAATATTGATTACAAAATTGTAGTTCCCATAAGCTCTCACCATTCAGCAGAGGACCATGTCTGGGTTATGGATACCTTGTCTACTCAGTGGCTTCTCAGGGGCAGTGTCCCCCACTGTGTAGGGGCAGGACCCTCTTATTCTCCTGGCATGTCTGCATTCTGGAATGTTCTCTCCTCCAGCTTTCAGTGTGGATTCCTTCTCTAGGGCCATGGTACCAGCATCAGCTGCTTTCTGTCCTCGGAACCTCATTTTCTAAGAGCCAGTGAGGCCCCTGCAGAGGGACAGAGGGGAGTTGTCATAGCCAGAAGCTGGCTTGCAGGTCAATGATTTGAGACACTTTCCTGTTTCCAGCTGTTTGTTCATTCCAACCTTGTCTACGATTATGGGAACCAGCACCGAGTACTCAGTCTCCGGAGGGATTGGGACAGGTAGGTGCTTCCCAGGGGATTTAGCTCATTGAGCTCTCTTCATTACACCTGGGGAGTCAGTCCTTAAGGAGGCTTGATTTCAGATTTCAACTTGGTATTTCAAGAAAGCATGAGTCTTCCTCTTGGTCCTGTTTAACTGTAGACAAGTCATCCTTCCAATTTGTCATGTCGCTCTTAAGGCAGGGGTGTCTTATTCATTGTGTGTCCCAAGGGCTGATCCCATGACTCTGCATATAGAGGGGGCTCAGTTAGCATTGATGGGCTCAGTGGGTTACCTGGTGGCTGAACCCATTTAATTCATTTTGTCAGTGACTGATAAAGGCTTAAATGGACACCTCACCCCTAGACAGGATATGAATTCTAGATTGATGGCCATCCGGAACAAAGCTATCCTTGGCTCATATGGGGATTGACCTGGGCCTTGGCGTGCTTTACACAGTGGTGCATTCAGCTGAAAGCCAAGCACCTTCTGTTAGGAGAACCAGGGACTGGGTTTCTATGGGAGGGTGGGTGCTGAAGAGCCATTGCATTCGTGGCCCATCGGTGTTGGGCACCAAGTCTGATGCTGATCATTCAGTGAGGAGATGGGGCCCCGCTAGTGCTGCCAACCCAGTCCCAAGGTGGGAGAGCATTGATCCCCCTGGAATGGAGCATTCCCCATGCAAGATTCAGCCAGCTGAGGCTAGTGCCCTCTGCCCCACATAGCACACTGCCCAGCTTTAGGTCAGCTAACCAGTGGGCCAAATGGTGATGAATCTCAGGGTTGTGTTCCTCCCATCCCCTTGGTAAGGCAACATGGATTAATAGGTGGGGCAGAACTGGAGAGGGTCTTTGAGGATCTAGGCTCAACTCCTGGTGGGAACATGACTTATTCCTGAGAGAATGAATAAGGAGACAGAAACATCCTGCTGGGTGGGGTTGATGTAAAAGTAGGTATGAGTCCATAGGGGCACATTGCTGGCACACAGTAAGACCACCTCTGGGCAGAATCAGAGTGACTCTGAGGCTAGACAAGACAAAGCCTAAGGGCGTGCTTGTATTCTGACTCCAGGTGCTGACAGGACCTTCCCTCCGCTGGGGGGCCTGACCTTCTCTTGCTGGTTCCTGATCAGCAGACAAAGCACTGTCACCGAAGGCCACCCGCTGCGCTTCCTAACCTTGGTGCGCCACCTGGCCAGGACCGAGCAGCCCTTTGTCTGCTTCTCTGTCAGCCTCTGCTGGGATGATCTCTCCTTGATTGTATCTACAGAAGAGAAAGAGTTTCAGCCCCTGGGTAAGGTGTTGGGAGCCAAAGTTGGTTTTGTCCACACTTGGGGGAAATGGGGCTAAATTAGCAGTTCTTGGAACAAGAGCCCGGGAGTCCAGCCCTCCTTCAGTGGTGCTGGTGGCTGCTCCTGGCTCTGCCTGGCTTTCCAAGTTCACCCACCTATGATGGCCTGAAGTGGCCTGAGATGGCCAATTCCAGAACATCTTGGCCATATCTGTTCTCATGTGCCCTGAGAATGTCATAGTGAAGCATCCAGAAGGGCCAGAGGATGGCTTGGTATCCTTGACGCACAGCACAACTGCTGTTTCCCTGCACCCTCTCAGAACTTTGCCAGAAAATGTGCATCATTGTGGAGGCAGTCCGGTGTGGGCTACACCTGGAGTCTGACTCATGGATTTGTATCATGTCTGCGTGAACTTGGGAAAGTTACCTAACTTCTCCATTCCTCAGGATGATAAAGTGGGGATCATGATAGCACCTACCTCACAGGGTTATCATGAAAATGAAATGAGCTAATATTTGTAATAGTCCTTAAAACACTGTCTGACACAAAGCAAGATCTCAACAATGATAGCTGCTGTTATTATTTTATGGGAGGGTGTGGTCTTGGCTCCTAGGGCCCAGGGCCCTTTTCTTGTTCTCTTGGGTTGTTACAGCATAAATCTGCAAGTGAAGGCTAGTGTTTGTTCTCTCTTCTAGATGTCATGGAACCTGAGGATGACTCTGAGCCCTCTGCAGGACGTCAGCTTCGGGTCAGGTGTGGCCAACTGCTGGCTTGTGGTCAGTGGCATCACCTGGCTGTAGTTGTCACCAAAGAAATGAAAAAGAATTGTACTGTTTCTACCTATTTGGATGGACAGGTCATTGGCTCAGCCAAGGTGAGATGATTCCCTCAGTTGCCCTTGCCCCAGGGCTGTGCTTCCTGGCCACACCATTCTAGGTAGCTTCAGTCCAGTTCTTTGTTTTCTTTTGGTGGTGAAGGGGTTGGTATCCAATATACCCTTGCTGAGCTCAGACATAAAAGAGCATCTTTAGAAAATGGAGATCACACAATCAGGGCAGAAGGTAAAACATGAAAACAAGAATAGTCATGGCATTTATGACTGTGAGAGTAGTCATAAGAAAATATAAATCTCCAGAGTAAAAAAGGCAAAGTTTCTCAGATTTTAAAGAATGAATCCCCCAGAGAGGTCTGAGCAAGGCCTAAAATCTGACTTTTCTAAGAGGCTTCCTGGTGAGTCTAATGCAGGTGGTCTGCACACTACAATTTGGAGCAAGGTGCTAAAGCTTATGAAGACACAAACACGTCTTGCCAGATTTAGATCAAGAATGGTGAAGAACGGATGGTCCTGTGCTCAGAGAAAATAATGGAATGAGAACACATATTTGGAAGAAGTGTCTCATCACTGTCATTTAGAGACACATCATAGTTAGAATGTCAAAGATAAAGACAAAGAGAGAATCTTGAAAGCAGCAAGAGAAAAGCAATTAGTTACTTACAAGGGAGCTCCTTTTCTCCCTCCCTCTTTTCCTCTCTCTCTTCCTTTCTTCCTCCCTCATTAAATATTTATTGAGCACCTACTATATGTTAGGTATTTTTTTTGAGCACCTACTGTGTGGTAGATACTATTTTAGGTGCTAGGAATTGTCCATGCCCACCAGCCAAATACTTCCAAGAGTGTGCATATAGTACAAAACAAAAGTTAGATTTGTTAAGCTTGCTGTAGTAAGAGACTCCTTACCCCATGGTGTAACAAGGAGTTAGGAGTGGCTTATATAGGATTTGGGCTTGTTTTAGGTGATTTTTGGGAGAGTTTAAAGAAGTAAAGGTCAATCTGTTCTGATTTGGGTGCTGTCAGAAAGAGGCAATTTAATATCTGTGTATGTTCAGAATTTTCACCCAGGAAGTAGGAGGAATAGAGCAGGGCTAGAGCTATCAGTGTAGAAGCAGCAAGAGTTACTCACATTAGCCAGGATGGGAAGTGTGGTCACTTTGTGCTTGCACAGTGTCTTTGTTTTTATCTGTTATGGTATGATTACAGATGGGCTTTTTTTTTTTTTGGTCTTTTTTTTTTCACAGATATGTTGTTATTCTGTCTTGTTTCATAAAACAGGCTGATATTCTGTGAAGTAGTTCATGTGCCTTGAGGCTAAGGTGTGTCCTATTGATATTTGGATCTCGCTTGCACTTACCCGGGGCTGGCACATAGTAAGCATATAATAAACACTTGGTGAATCACATTGAATTTAAAGCCACAAAGAATAACATGGTCTGGCTGATAGTGTAGTTGAATGAATTGGTACATGGATGAACATCCGACCCCATGGGACCAGTGAAACTAGTCAGTGAGCAGAAAGATTGGATATGTCAAATATGCCCAAGTATGCCATGGAGAATGGCCAAGGGCCAAGGCTGACAAAGTTGACTTTCCAACATGATCTCAAGTTGGTTCAGTATCAATAGTGAAATTTAACTGGGATAAACATAAAGACCTGTGTTTAGATGCTAAGATGACAGAGCTTGGGTTGGGATGACCCAGCTTAACAACTGTTTTCAAATTTCAGAGACTTTGTTTTTTATTTCCAAGAGAAAATAAGTTAAATTTAGAACAGCGAGGAGTATTTTAACAGCCTGAATTTAGCAAAATGATGTGGGAGTAGTTTGAAACATCTTAAGTTTATAAATCAGTCTGAATGGCACAGTGAGAATATTCAATAGGAATTTGAGAAGAAAAGGGCCAGCCGATTTGGAGGGGTAGAGCAGAGCTTTGGTGTGGGAGAGAGAAAAGTCTGTGACTGGGAAGGTGGGAAAGAAGAGAGAGCACAGTGGACTTCACTCTAGGCAGGCCTGGTGTCTGAAAACTTGATTTGTTTTTATTTGAAAATTTCATTTAATTAATAGGGAGAAAAATATTTCTAAAATTATATGAGCTCTCATTTAGAAAATATATATTTATATACATGTGAATGTATATATTGATTTTATAGTCCTAAAAATAATATAAACATATTTTGAAATAACTGAAAAATAGAGACAAGAAGAAAGATGACCTTCATTCCTTGTATCTTACCACAGTTTGTAATTTCTTTCAGAGTTTTCCTTTAAAAAATAGTTGTGACTTCATTGTACAGAAAATTTTATATACTATCTAGTTGACATATTATTATTTTAAAAAATTATCCAGATGAACTTTGAAATTATACATTTTTATTAGTGAAAATCTCTTAAGCATTCTTTTAATTTTCTTGTATTTTCTTGAAATTTCTATTAAGATGATTGTAGGCTAAAATGTAATTGTAGGAACTACTAGAGAGAAATCTTGTGTAACTTTTACCCAATTTTTCTCAAAGGTAATATCTTGCAAAACTATAGACCATCAAAACCAAAATATTGACATTGATATAACCTACCAATTTATTCAGATTTTCCCAGTTTTACTTGTACTTGTATGTATATTCAGTTTCATGCAATTTTATTATATGCATAGGTCCCTGAATTCACCACTATTGCCAAGAAACAGAACATTTCCATCACAACAAGGGTCCTTTGTGTTGTCTGTTTATAAAAGTTATAACTACAGTCACCTCCCATCCACACCCCGTCACCGATTCCTGTCTGTAATCTTGGCAACCAGTAATATAAATTTTGTCATTTCAAGGTGTTATGTCTATGGAATCATACAGTATGTGATATTTTAGGATTAGATTTATTTTTAATTCTCTAGAAATTCATCCAAGTTGTTACATGTGCCAATAGTTAATTTCTTTTTATTGCTGAGTAGTATTTCATGATATGGATACTTTTGAAGGACATCTGGGTTGTTTCCAGCTTTTGGCTACTACGAATAAAGCTGCTGTGAACATTGTGTACAGGTTTTTGTGTGAGCTTAAGTCTTTATGTCTCTGAGATAAATACCTAATAGTACAATTGCTGGGTCTTATGATAGTTACACGTTTAATTTTATAAGAAACTGCCAAATGATTTGCCAGAGTGTCTATCATTTTACATTCTCATCAGCAATGAATGAGTGATTCAGTTTCTCTGAATTCAGTGTTGTTACTATTTTTTAATTAGCCTTTCTGATAAGAGTGTAGTGATATCTAGTGTTTTTAATTTGCATTTCCTTAATAGCTAATAAGACTGAACATCTTTATGTGATTATTTGCCATCTGTATATCTTCTTCAGTAATGTCTGTTCATGTCATTTTCTAATTGGATTGTTTGGGTTTTACTGTTGGGTTATAAGGGTTTTTCTATATATTCTAGATAATAGTTTTTGGCAAATATTTAATTTGCAAATAATTTTTCTTAATCTATAGGTTGTTTTATCCTCTTTCACATTGCATTTTGCAGAGCCAGAGTTTTATTTTGACAAAGTATAACATCAATTTTTTCTCTTATGACCACTGATTTTGGTTTCTAGTCTAAGAACTCTTTGCCTACTCCTAAAGCCTGAAGATTTTCTCCTATGTTTTTAAAAAAAGTTTTCTAGTTTTACATTGTATATTTGGATATGTGATGAACTATGAGCTAATTTTTGTATAAGGTGTGAGCTTTAGGTGAAAATTTATTTCTTTGTGAACGTCCAGTAGCTCCAGTACCATTTGTTGAAGACGCTGTCCTTCCTCCACTGAATTGCTGTCAAATCTTTGCCAAAAATCAGTTGGGCATATTTGCATGGATTTATTTTCAGATTCTCTACTTTCTTCCATTGATCTGTGTGACTCTTCCCCTACCAATATCATATTTTCTTTATTATTGTAGCTGTGTAATATGCTTTAACATTGGATAGAGTGTTACCTCTCACTTAATTCTTCATTTTCAAAAAAGAAGAATTAAACTATTTGTTAAGGCTATTCTATGGCCTGTGTCTTCACATATAAATTTTAGAATTAGCTCGTCCATCTGCAAAAAGCCATCTGAGATTTTGATAGAAATTACATTAAACCTGTAGATCACTTTGGGGAGGAATGGCCTCTTTACTATGTTGAATCTTCCTATCCAGGAACATGGTAGGTCTCTCCATTTGTATAGGCATTCTTTAATTTTTTATCTTCCTTTTAGAATTTTCAGTGTACATATTTTATACATGTTTTATTAAGTTTTTCATTTTCTTTTGAGCGATTATAAATGGTATTGTTTTTAATTTTAGTTTCTGCATGTTCATTGTTAGTCTGTAGAATGCAATTGTTTTTTGTGTGTTGATCATGTATCCTGTGACCTTGCTGAACTCACTTATTAGTTCTAGGAGTTTCGTGTTTTTTTAAAAAATAAAATTTATTGGGATGACATTGGTTAATAAAATTATATAGTTTTCAAATGTATAATTCAATAATACATCATCTGTATATTGTATTGTGTGTTCACCACCCAAAGTTAAATCTCCTTCCATCACCACGTATAAATTTTTTGCAGAGTTCTTGAAATATTCTTCATGGACATGTCACTTGCAAGTAGTGACAGTTTTATTTTTTCCTTTCCAATCTGTATGTCTGTAATTATTTTTAGTACATAAAAATTAATGTGCCAATACTGGACATTTAGGTTCTTTATGGAATGACTGGGGCAAACAGATGAACATTTTAATGAGTCTTAATATTTTCAAATTTGTCTCCAAAAGCATAGCGTCACTTTTTTACTCCCACCAGCATTTTATAAACTTGCTTTGCTTCACTGTTTCTCACCTTTTAGAGTTATCTTTTTAATGTTTTTAGATAAAATAAGTTTTTACTTTGAGAGAAGGTACATCATTTTTTATCTATATGTATTTAATTAAATCTGAAGTTAACTGCCTCCCGTCTTTTTTATTTTAATAGATGTTGTATATCCAGGCCTTACCAGGACCTTTTATGTCAATGGATCCATCGTCATTTGTAGATGTTTATGGATATATTGCTACCCCTCGAGTTTGGAAACAAAAGTCATCATTAACATGGCGTCTTGGCCCTACATACCTCTTTGATGAAGCCATCTCAGTGGAAACTCTGGAAGTTATTAACAAACTTGGCCCAAGATACTGTGGTAGCTTCCAAGCTGTGCACACCCAAGGTGTGGAGGGTTTTGGTTTACAATAATATTCTGATATTGTTTTTAAAATAGACATTCATTTATTTATAGCATATTTACAAAAAATAAACTCAGCACAAGTCAGTCATTAGGGAAGACCTCTGTAATTAGATTGTTATATATTTACAATCCAACAGAAAATGTCACAAAAAAGGAAATGATCATAGCCTTCATATTTCAATTCCAAAGTACATAATGGAGGAGAGTGGGGGGTGGGGTGGGTAATACCATCATAATACCATCAGCAAGAAAGAAGAGAATGAAATAAATAAGTTACATTCCTTTTAATGAAGAAGCTTTTTAACTAAAGTATACTGTTGTCTTCAATTATTAAACAGGCAGACAAAACATTCACATTTTCATTATTGATTGCTGGCTGTTCTAGCAGCAAGCATCACTCTCTATGCTCTGTCAAATCAAGGGGTCAGTTCCTATCTGGGAAGAATGATAAATGAATCTCTGTACAGAAGCATTGTATGTGAAGAGCGATTGAGAGCTGTTGAGTGTTTCTGTCTCTAGGCCCCATATCTTTTTCAAACTTCATTTCCTCTGGCAAATGATTCTGGCCAGAGCAATGTGAGAGGTCAGGTCTAGAGCCAAAGTTTCATTGAGTCTCTGTTCTTACCATGCTTCTCAAGACACACGTGTGGCTCCTCTCCTTGATGCAGGGATCAGGACACTAATTCCAAGTGGGATGGACATGCAGATCACTGAAAATCTTAGGGCTTTTGGCCCAGTCTCTTTCACATTCTATAAGTCAGCTTTCTTATCACTTAGCATTTTGGTTTTGGGGAGTGAGTTACATTCTTGATTGATGTTTCAAGCTTAATCATGTCACACCTGTAATATGTCTATTTTATAGTAGGGTTAACACTGTGAGCTTTCTCCACGGTTTTTTTTTATAAGTGTCAGAAAAGCACATGTAGGGGCAAAACATGAGACATATCAACATACAGAATACAAACATATAACAACATGTAACAACATACAAACACACAATATAACAAGATACAAACAAGCTCTCGATGATTGTTTTGCCACGTAGCAGTAGATATTTATTCTTCTGAGGATTAATTTCCTTCTCTGTAAAGTGAGAGTAGAAATTATTGAAGATGTGTCATTTTAGGAGAGGATCCTAGTATGGAAGCGGTGCCACTGGTTGCAGAAGAAAGGATTTCCTTTGGCCTTCATGTAGCCAGCTCCTCCACCACCAATGTTGCAGACATTAGAAACATGTACAATGAGGTGGACAGCCGCCTGATTGCCAAAGAGGTATGCCTTCTAACTTTTCACTTGCTGTCCCCTTTTGGAATCATGATCTCATGGCTTGCTTTAGTTTTCAGTGATTCGACAAATGTTAATTCATGTTTGTATGAATTACAAACAGTATGTATAGATAGATATACACAGAAGTGCTTCCCACTTCATTTGTTAAAATATCCTACGGCTTCCCACCCATTAGCTTCCACTGAGACCAAACCTTTTATTAGTAATTGCTCAGAGGACAAAGTAGGTGTTCTTCATTCTTCACAGTAGAGCAAGAACAAATGGAATATTAAAAAATCTTTGTGACATTGTGAACACTATGGAACTTCCCTTTTCTGGGTGCTACTGACCCTTCCCACTCCACCCCACAACACACATTACAGCATTCTGTGAATTTCTGTGTTTATTATAAACAAAAAATTTACAAAAAAGCAAGCAGATATGTTTGTAGATGAAGATGCCATTAGGTTTACTATTTCCTAATTTCTGAGTAAAGCGCTCTTTTGCTCACTGCTGTAAATTTGGGCTAATCCACCTTTAGAGACATGGAGCCACCTCCCTTTATTGCAGAAGAGGGATCAGGGATTAGGTCCAGTTGAGCACCAAAGAAATGCCTTACCAGCAGAGTTCCTTCTGATGGAGGAAGCCAGGATTTCCATTTTTCTGCCTTCTGAAACCAGTGAGGCTGCGGCTTTCAGAGGATGGACAAGCCTAGGAAGGAGGCAACCCTGGCCTTCATAGCACTGTTCCATCTCCAAGTGCTCTAGGGTCCTTCCTGCCCACTTTAGTTCCTCCCAGCGTGTCCCTTGTGCACAGACTCCTCTGCTGTGAGTGGGAGTAGCTTTGGCAGTTCCTATGAGTATGCAGGACATCAGTGGCACAATTGTATAACTGAAGCTGCTCCCTTATGATTAAGCCACAGCCTGGGAGGCAGTACATGAGAATATGAACTTTTGTTTCAGTCGTCCTGACATTGGATCAATTATTATTCATTCATTGAGTGCCAGCACTGGGCTAGGCCTCAGGCTACCTGCCCTCCAGGAGCTTGTGAACAAGATTTCTTCCTTTCCAGGAGAGTTTCTTAGGACTAATGGTTACCAATTTCTCTAGATGAATATTTCATCCCGTAACAATGCCATGCCCGTGTTCTTGCTAAGAAATTGTGCTGGCCATCTCTTGGGTCCTCTTCGAACCATTGGAGCCGTTGTTGTGGGCCAGTTAGGTAAGTCAGGCCATTTGGGAAGAGGGATTGTAGTTGTCATCACTTGTGAAGCCTGGAATTCTGAGAGGCAGGAAGGAGAGAACCTGTTGGGGAGCCAGGATGGTGAGGGCAATAGCTGGTGAGTTAACCCTGCCAGAAGGTTGACTTCCTAAATTTCATAAGGTCAGTTCACCTCACTGCATCTGACAGCTGTTAGTGAACTCAGCTACTAACCAGCTTCATCTGTGCACAATGGTGCCCATGTAAGTGAGCACAGTGGGGAGTTTGTGCAGAGACTTGTTGTGGTTGTTGGAATGAAAACCATAGGCAGCAACTGTCAGTTGCCTTGCAATTGGGCAAGAGAAAAGCATCTAGCTGGGGCAAGGACCCAACCTCACAGGATCCAGACAAGAGCCAGAGGTTGTCAGCAGCCAGTGGACTGGGGTTCAGATGGCACCTAAGGCATCTGGCTCTTCTGGCAGTTTGGACTAAGACAAAGGTCAGTGATCTGAAATCCCCTGGACAGTTTCAGCCTTCTGGTGACCCAGAAAGAACTCATCACAGGATCTCTTAGAACATAAGACTTCAAAGCCCCCTATCATTCCTCCCAGCCTGCCCCATGTGCACAGGCTCCTCTGCTGTGAGTGGGAGTGGGTTTGGCAGTTCATTCACTCCAACATGCTACCAGGGACTTTTCATTGGAATGAGGCTGTAATTATTGATGGGATTCCACTTTGTCCCACACAGGGGTAAGGGTGTTCCACTCCAGCCCTGCTGCCAGTAGCCTGGACTTCATTGGTGGACCTGCCATCCTCCTGGGCCTCATTTCCTTAGCAAAAGATGACCACACCATGTATGCAGCTGTGAAAGTCCTACACTTGGTCCTGACCAGCAATGTCATGTGTGATTGTCTGATGCAGCACATCTTTGGGTACCAGGTAATCTCACTCTCCCATCTGAGTCTACAGTTCCCCAGGGGGCTGTCGTCTTGAGCAGAGAGAAGCCTCTCTGGCTGCAGTGGACATTCCTTTCATAGTGACTTCTGGAGAACAGAAGCCTAAAGACCCAGGGCTGAAACTCTGGAGACTCAGTCCACAGCAGAAAGCCACTGGTGTGATGCAAACTCTCATGCCTCCTGTATCATGGGGTTGCAGCAAGGACTATATGATTTAATATAGTTAGAGAGCTTGGAATTTTGTCTGGCCCAGAATAATTGCTCTGAAAATATTAGCCATCTTTAGTCCTTAATCTCTCTGTGCCTCAGTTCTCCTATGTGTAAATGGGAATCATAATAGCACCTATTACGTAGGGTTGTGATGATTAAGTGAGTTAATATATATTGAGTGCTTAGAAGAGTGCCTGCTCAGAGTGCCTGCTGTGTCCATGTTCACTGTGATTGTTACTGCTATTTGCTATTCACAAAGTCATATGAGATGGGTCACTGCCCTGGGGCACCTTCCTGCATGGCTAAGAGGCAGTAATGAAAGGAATTGCCAGGGACAGGACTAGAGTTGAAGTCTAGACAAGGTATAGGGCATGAAGGCTGCAGTAAGGTTGGGGCTTGCAGAGGTTTCTCCTGGTACAGGGAGTGCTGGGAGAGAGCATCCCTGTCTCTTTGGCCCAAAGGTCAGGGTCGGAGCAGAAGAAAGCAGTATGGCATCACTTCAGGCACATCCTTTCTCACTTGGACTGTTGCATATCTGGACAGTGGCATCTTCCTTCTATCACTCCTTGAAAGCCCACTGACACCAGTGGATGAGCTAAGCGGAGAATCCAGATGAGATGGATAAGAACTCAGATGCCAATGAATGGCTGCGTATCTTGACTTGCGTGTAATTGAGGTCGACAGAGACATGAGGCCAGAAGGAATCCATCTTATTCTCTGAGATGGGTGTGGGCCACTGGGATCCCAGTGTATTTGTCCTAGTATGGTTCCCTGCTTATTGCTAGTTTCCCAGTGCCTGGCACAGTAGAATGGCACATCTGGTGGCTGCCGCCTAGAGAGATGTTGGGTGTAACTGGGTTCATGAATAGCAAGTGGTTTCCTGGTGATATTGCAACATTTATGGGATGATTACAAATGTAAGATCCAGTAAGGAAAATGAGAAAGAGCACTCAGAAGCATAGGAGGAAACAAGGAGAGGTGGAGAGTGGCATTCTGGAAAAATAGTAGAAGAGATTCAGGAAGGAGCAGGGGGTCCCTAGAGAGAGGTAAAGTCATATAAGTACAGAAAAGTGGACACTGGTCGGGAAGCAGCCACAGAAATTGGTGTGTGTTTTTCTTTTGAGAACATAGGAACAAAGGAGGTAGCACTGGAGAGCAGTGAGTTTCGGATCGGGATGACCAAAGGTGATGGGAGGAATGAGCAGGTGAAGAAAAAAAAATCCTAATGATACATTCATGAGGAAACTGCTGTGTGTTTTAACCTGTTCAGATAATGGCATTTCTCCTGAGGAAAAAGACCTCTCTCCTAAACCATCGCGTTTTTCAGCTGATCCTCTCCATTGCCGGCACTGCAGAAATGGGCTTCGGGTCATCTGCTATCACCAATGTTGGCGTCTTCCAGTACATCCTCTGCAATCTGGAGGTAAACTAAAGATGGGTTTTGAGCCCCAGTGGAGTGCGTGATGGTAAAGAAAGTCTGGAGTTTCCTCTAAACAGAACAAGTCAGCTTCCTCAGTAGTCATGATGGTTGTGAGAGGGAAAAATCCTCAAGGACTTTGGAGCCCAGAGGTCCCAGTCTATAATGAAATCCTACCACCAATGGGCTGTGTGGCCTTTGGCAAGTCTCTTGACTTCTCTGAGCTCCAGTCTTCTTGAGCATGAGATGGAGACCATCATTTCTCTCTCACAGGTTGGTATATGGGTCAATTCAGATAGTACTTAGAAAAGGATTTTAAAACTTTAGCCTACTATATGTAGATGAGGGTTTAAAAAAAAATCCTAATTCTTTTAGATGGTGCTTCACTGTTTACAAATGCTTATTTGAAGGGATGATTGAGAGATGCTGAAGGTACTCCTGAGGCTAAGTGAGGAGTTTTGGACAGAACTTTGGTGGATAGAGCCATCTACGAAGCATCATTTATTGATTGCTCCCTGGGGTTAGGCACGGGTGGTGTCCCGGAGACATGGTGATAACCATGACGGGGCCCCTCCACACAGCTGTCTGGATCTGGGACATGACACAATTGACACTACAATTTTCTAGGGGCCAGTGAGGCAGGCACAGGACATCTGGGGAGTGGGAGTAAGAGAACAGTCAGTTCAGCTTTATGGATCAGAGACTCTCTGGCTGAGTTTGGCAGACTACACCTGGTGGGGGATATTCCAGGCAGAATATATGCTGCTTGCACCCATGTAGGGATGAGAGCAACCATGAGGATTGAGAGGGCACCTTCAAGGAAATTGTTGCAAATAGAGATGAGGCTGGAGGAGGAGGGAGAGAAGACAGACTGAAGACACTAGCTGCAGGACATGCATTTTAGCCAAAATGTGCTGGTCTTTATGCAAGTATTTTAAAAACTGTTTTTCTTAATTAAAAATAATATATGCTTATCACAGAATGTTTTAAATTGGATAAAAGTAGGGGGGAAATCTATTTCTGACACTCAGACAACTGTTGTCAACTTTGAATGCATCTTTTCATTGTACTTTCTATGAATACTATTTTCTACCATAGCCATAATCTTAGTATAGATATTGTTAGCCCTATCTTTTCCCACATAACATAAACATTTTTAAAATTTTATGACAGATTTTTACAAGCATTATTCTGAGGTTCATGTTGTTCCTGGTTTCTTCACCATTCCCCTATTGTCAGAGTCTTAGATTATTTCTATATGTTGTTGTTATGAATGAATGCTGTTATACACAACACTTTTCTGCATACATTTCCCCCACTTAAAGAATTTTTTAGAATAAATGATCAGAGTTGAGTTATTAGAATAAAAGCTTTATAAACAAATTTTTAGATTGTGGATAAGTTCTGCTAAACTGTTAATACCTAAGGGTGTTAACTAAAAAATAACATGCTATAATTTTATTTTAGATGTGTTACTCAGGAGGCAAAGAGCCCCAAGCAGGGAGATAGGTCATGAGATAGATGTAGAAACTCAGGTGGAAGATTTTGAAACCTGAATTGTGGCAAAGGCAGTGAGATAAAGAAAAGGATCAACGAGGCTCATAATGCAAATTAAAAGTGATATAGAACTGAATAACAAGGAAAGCACTATATATCAAAACACTGTGGCGAGGCTGCTGAAAGCTGGATTTAGAGGAAAATTTATAGTCATCAATGTTTATATTAGAAAAGAGAACATTTTAAATTAATGAAGAGACTTAAGATCAAGAACTTTGAATGACCAAAAAACAAAACAAAACAAAAATGAAAACACAAAAACCCAAACAACAAATAAACAAAAACAAAATTTCAAGCAAGAAGGAAGGAAAAATAAAGAGAATGTGAATGATTTAAATAGGAAAGAAACAAACATAGAAAGGATCAATAAGACTAATAACTGGTTCCAATAGAACAGACAAACCTACTGAGACTGACCAAGAAAAAAAGATAGGAGGCACAACTAAACCATATTACAAAGGAAAAAGGTAAAATAACTATGGAGGAATGAGCAATCAGAAGGATAACCGGAAAGTTAGGATCAGCACCTTTGTGCCAATAAATATGAACACTTAGCTCATTTGAATAATCTCTAAGAAAATTTAAATTTCCAAAACTCACTCAAAAAGACATAAAAAACTCAAATGGTCCCTTAACCAGAAAATAAAAGAAATCATGGGTTTAAAATGTTAAAAACAAGCAAACTTCCAAAGAAAGTCCAGGCCCAAGCATCAGCAGAGAAGTTCTGTAAGTCAAGAAATAGGCCATGTCTGCCTTATAAACTCTTCCGGGAAACTGAAAAGGGAGCACTCCCAGATTATTTTTTTTGTTTTAATATTTTTTGTGTTTTTCAATTATAGATGGCATACATAATCTTTTTTGTTTTAATATTTTTTGTATTTTTCAATTATAGATGGCATACAAGATTATATTAGTTTTAGGTGTACAACATAAATTAGACATTTATATAATTTATGAAGTGATCACTCCAACAAATCTAGTATCCATCTGACACCATACATAGTAATTACAACTTTATTGACTATATTCCTTATGACTATTTTGTAACTACCAATTTGCACTTCCTAGTACCTCCCGTTTTTCACATACCCCCAACCCCCTTCCCATCTGACAACTATCAAAATATTCTCTATATCTATGTTTGTTTCTGTATTGTTTATTTATTTATTTTGTTCTTTAGATTCCACATGAAAGTGAAATTGTATAGTATTTGTCTTTCTCTGTCTGACTTACTCTACTCAACATAAAAACCTCTAGGTCTGTTCATGTTGTCGCAGATGGCAATATTTCATTCTTTTTTTTGGCAGAGTAATATTTGTATACATGTAGAGCCTCTTCTTTATCCATTCATCCATTGATGGAAACCCATGTTGCCTCCACATCTTGGCTATTGTAAATAATGCTAAAATGAACATATGGATGCATATGTCCCTTTGAAATAGTGTTTTGGATTTCTTCAGATAAAAACCCAGAAGTGGGATTACTTGATCCTTCTTTGTCTCTTGTTATAGCCTTCATTTTAAAATCTATTTTGTTTGATATAAGTATTGCTACCCCAGGTTTTGTTTTCATTTCCATTTTCAAATATCTTTTTCCATCCCTTTGCTTTCAGTCTGTGTGTGTCTTTTGATCTGAAGTGAATCTCTTATAGGCAGCATATGCAAGCTTCTTGTTTTCTTATCCATTCAGCCACCCTATCTTTTGATTGGAACATTTAATTTTTTTTATTTGAAATACTGTTGATAGATATGTAGTTATTGGAATTTTATTATTCATATTTTTGGTACTTTTTTTTTCTTAAAGAAGTTCCTCCAACATTTCCTATAATACTGGCTTGGTGATGAATTCCTTTAGCTTCTTCTTGTCTAGGAAGTTCTTTATCTGTCCTTTCATTCTAAATGATAGTTTTTCTGGGTAGATTCCTCTTGGTTGTAGGTCCTTGCTTTTCATCACTTTGAATATTTCCTGCCAATCCCTTCTGGCCTGCAAAATCAACTGCCAATCCCTTCTGGTCTGAGAAATCAACTGACAGTCTTATGGGAGATCCTTTGTAGGTAACAAATTGCTTTTCTCTTGCTGCTTTTCAGATTCTCTCTTTATCTTTAAACTTTGACAGTTTAATTATGAGATGTCTTGGTGTGGGCCTCTTTGGCTCCATCTTGTTTGGGACTCTCTGAGCTTCCTAGGCTTGTATGTCTATTTCCTTCACCAGGTTAGAAAAGTTTTCTGTCATTATTTCTTCAAATAGATTTTCAATTTCTTTCTCTCTCTCTTCTCCTTCTGATACTTATATGGTGAGAATGTTGATATGCTCGATGTTGTTCCAGAGGCCCCTTAAACTATCCTCATTTGGGAAATTCTTTTTTTCTTGTTGCTGTTCTGATTGGGTGTTCTCTGCTACCCCATCTTCTAAATCTCTGATTCGATCCTCTGCTTCATCCAGTCTGTTGATTCTCTCCAATGTATTCTTTATCTCGGATATTGTATTCTATGTTTTCCATCTCCATTCTTGTTTTCTATCTCTTCGTTAATGTTCTAACTCAGTTCATCTACTCTTCCCCCAAGTTCATTGAGCATCCTTATAACGAGTGTTTTGAACTCTTCATCTGATGGATTGCTTGTTTCCACTTTGTTTAGTTTTTTTTCTGGAGCTTTGCTCTATTTTATTTGGGACATGTTTCTTTGTCTCTCCATTTTGGCTGTCTCCCTGTGTTTATTTCTATGTATTAGGTAGGGTTCCTAAGTCTTCCAGTCTTAGTAGAGTAGCCTTATGTAGTAGGTGTCTTGTGGAGCCCAGTTGTGTAGTCTTCATGGTCACCTGAGCCATGTGCTCACAGTATGTCACTTGTGTGGGTTGTGTGTGCCCTACTGTGTGTGCCCTATAGTTGGGCCTCGGTTGCTGTTTACATGTTGATGGGAGGGATTGACCCTCAGGCTGATTGGTTGTGAGAATTGGCCAGTGAGGGGCTGACCGTACAGAGCAGGATTCACTTTATCAGGGCTTTAATTGGTGCCTGTTCAGTCTGTCCTTTGGGTGAGTCTTCCTCAGATGTAGCCCTGGTGGTGCTCCAGGTATAGATCCAGTAGAAATAGGCAACTGCGTGTGCTGGCCTGAGGGCCTCCTTAGAGGGGCCCAGATACAGGCCAAATTCAGTCACAGCCTGTGCACTTCTGGGGTCACCTGGTAAGAGTATCCAACCAATCTGAAGATGACTGCGTCCCATGCTGGGCTTGGGGCTGCTCAGCAAGAGGTACAGTGCATGCTGAGGCCAGATGCTGCTTCTTTGGGTTTTGCGAGCCTTTAGAAAAGTCCACAGAATGAGCCAAGACAGGCCATTTGTATAGAAACAAACCACTAGAGGCAGATTTGATGGGCCCACACATTGGGAGAAGCAGAGTCTCAGGGAATACCTGGGCAGAACAACTTGTGTTAACCAGGTTGTTGGAGACTTAGATATGGCCATTGCCTATGTCTGCATGCTGGAAGGGTAGAGAGTTTAACAAATGAACAATGGATACTACCAATACTTCTGTCCAGGAAATACTTCTGTCCAGCCAACCCTTTAGCCCTCATCCTGAAGCTAGACAATCCAGTTCCTAGTTGTATGTCCCTGGCACTCCATGAGCAGCTGCTTCAGTGCTGGAGCTCAGAGCAAGTGAGTCCGTTACTAAGTAAGTCATCACTTAGGCCCTTTAAAGGAATGTCTGAGACTCCCACAGACTTCTGTCTCACTCAGCCACAATCTTTGCTGGTTTTCACAGCCAGAGGCTGTGGGGACTTCTCTTCCCAGCACTGGAACCCTGGGCTGGGAAACCCAGTGTGGAGCTGGGACCTATCACTCTTCTGGGGAAAGGGTCTCTGCAGCCAAGATAACTCTCCTGATTTTTGACCACCACACGCAGTTGTGGGACTGGCCCATTTCATGTCTCTGCCCCTCCTACTAGTCTCGAGGTGACCTCTTATGTATGTCCCCAGTTGTAGAACTTCTGTTCAGCCAGACCTCAAGTGAATACCAGTAATGGTTGTCCTGTAGTTTCATTGCAATTTTGATGTTGTCGTGAGAGGGGGACGAGCACAGCATCTACCTTTTATGCCATGTTGACTGGCTGTCTTATGAGCTAATCTTGATTCCAGAACCAAAAAAAAGACAGAATTGGAAATGAAAAAGTACAACTCAATCTCATTTATAAATATAGCTACAAAAATCCTAAATAAATTATTAGCTAATTGAACAAGGCCAGGATGAACATGCTAGATCTGGATTGGAAGATGATTAAAGGATTATGGAGGAAGACAGAAAGGACTGGCAAAGGGCTCCCTATGCACAACAGGGAAGGAGACACGCATAAATGGCTTTACTACACTGATAAGTAAGACAGTATGCCCCTTCCAAAATGCTGTGCCAGTGTTCAGGCAGCTTGGCTTCAAGGCATCTCTGCCACCAGCCTGGCCCAAGAGTTACCTGCGCAGGACCCTACCATGCCTCCACTGCCTGCTCCTGGAATGGTCATGGGAACCACCCCTTACCTTCCCTGAATAAACTAATTCCTCAACGAACTGATGCTTTTAAAGCTGGGGTTAAGAAAACAAACAACTAATAAAAGTTAGAAGCTGAAAAAAAATTAAGTAAAATAAAACAAAAATTAAAGATTAGAGGAGAGAAATTCAAAAAGAAGTTTCCCAAATGTCTGCCTACATTAAGTAAAATAAGGGCAGAGATGGATACATTATATTTGGAAGTCACTTGAGGGTCAGTGACAGGCCCAGTGAGAAGTAAATAATGGGGTGAGAAGTGAGGTGAAGAGTGGAGCAGAGGATGGAAGTAGAGAGAGTCAGTGGAATTTTGAAGAAGAAAAGAAGAGAGGAGAAAAGAGAGGGGAGGGAGTTTCAGGGCTTAAGATAGGAGACTAGAGTTTAATTGTAAGCTGAAGAGGAGATAGCACTGGAAAAGTGGTGATTGCACTGCTATGTGGAACCCGAAACGCAGAATAAATGAGCAAACAAAATAGATACAAACTCATAGATACAGAGAACAAATTGATGGTCACCAGATGGGAGAGTGGTTAGGGGATTGCATAAAAAAGTGAAAGGATTAAGAAGTACAAAAACAGTTATAAAAACAGCCATGGGGATATGAAGTATAGCATAGGGAATATAGTCAGTAATATTGTAATAACTATGTGTGGTGTCAGATGGGTACTAGACTTACTGAGGAAATCATACGTAAGGTATATAAATGTTGAATCACTATATTGTACATATGAAACTAATATAATATTGAATGTCAACTGTAATTGAAAAACTAAAAAAAATAAAGCAGTTTTAAGAATTTTAAAAAATGCCAGTGGGAGGATCAACCGTATATGGGACAAATCCTTAAAGGAGAGGACGAATTTGGAGACGAGAAAATGAGTTACAGGAGAGGGGTGGGATCCATGATGACTGAGACAGTTGAGAGGGAGGAGAGGGAAGGGATGTAGAGAAGTAGGGAGAGAAACAAAATTGATGGTATTCAAGTCTTAAGCTTTTTGTTTCTTGGAGAAGGGACAGGCCAGCTCACCCTGAGAATGAGGTGGTCTCAGGTATGGGGACAGGGTACAATTTGACACATTATCCATTTGATATTCAAAAAATCTAATCCAGACATCTCAATCTTTAGTTTAAAGATTATGTGACAGGATAACAAGTAAAAGATTCATTTATCTATGTTTCCCCAAATTTAGATATTTGGTATTATGTAAAATAATTTCTAAGCGGGTTAGGCATCCTCAAATGTGCTGTGACTACTTCTTTTTGTTCTAATGCTCTGCGAAGGAAATGGGGGGTATTCTTTTGTAGAAAAGGTAAGAGACACAGCAGAATACTAGATGGGTAGGTTCATGTTTTACTTTCTCAGTTTTCCCAGCTCCCAAACTGAGCCTGGCATATTATTTGTTCAGTGATTGCCTTTATGAATGAATATTCCAAGTGTGCAGGGCTCTTGCTCTCCTATAGACATGTATCTTGAGGTGCCATGTTTACCTACCCCTAACCCCACTGGGGGCACATCAACCCACACCGGCTCTTCCAAATGAAAGCTATCCTATCTCTGTGTGTACAAAGAAGTGACTGCTCACAGGGACTGAAAATCTGTCAGCCTATTTCTGGCTTAAGAGCAATCCACTTATTTTATCTTGATTTTCTTTGCATTCACTCTTTTAAAAATATTAATTAATTCTTATTAAGTGCTTACTATGAGGTAGGTATGATGCTAAGCCCTGGGGATTAGAGAGAGATGGTCTCTGCCTTCAAGGGCCTCCTGATAAACTTGGGTCCACTGAGGCTCTTTCATTTTCCATCATACGTAAGGGCATAGAGTCATGGCCACCTACTTCATTCAAGTGAGGTTGATTATTGACTCTGTGGGTCACTGTCTACAGAAGGTGCCTGGTGGGGGAACACAGAGAAGAGGCAAGGGGATGGGCTCCATAGTTAGACAGACCAGGCTTTGAAGCCAATCTCTGTCAATTAATAACTGTGGGGTGCCAGGCAAGTTACTTAGTCTCTATGACCCTCACTCTTCTTCTTTTTTTTATTATTAATTTCAAGTATACAGTACATTGGTTAGACATTTATATCGTTTATGAAATGATCCCCCTGATTACTCTATCTTCCCTCTGGCTCTACACCTACCCATTACATTGCTGTTGACTGAATTCCCTATGCCATTCTCCCATCCCCATGACCATCTAGCACTACTAATTTGTATTTCTTTAACCCTTCATTTCTTTCTCCCAACGCTCCCACCACCTCCCTTCTGGTTATCCTAAGATTGTCCTCTATATTTGTGACTCTGTTTTTGATTAGTTTGTTCTTTTTGTTCCTTAGATTCCGCATATAAGTGAAATCATATGGTATTTATTTTTCTCTGTTTGACTTATCTCACTCAGCATAATAACCTCTAGGTCCATCCATGTCGTTGCAAACGGTAGGATTTTTTTCTTTATGGCTGAGTATTATTCCATTATATATATGAACCATAACGTCTTTATCAAGTCGTATGTTGATGGCATTTAGGTTGCTTCCATATCTTGGCTATTGTAAATAGTGCTGCCATGAACATAGGGATGCATAAATCTTTACGAATTGGTGGTTTGGTTTCCTTTGGATAAATACCCAGAAATACAATTGCTAGGTCAAAAGGTATATCCATTTTTAATTTGTTGAGGAACCTCCAGACTGTTTTCCATAGTGGTTGTACCAATTTGCAATCCCACAAACAGTGTATGAGGGTTCCCTTTTCTCCACATCCTCGCCAAACTCATTGTTCTTTGATTTATTGATGATAGCCATTCTCACAGGTGTGAGATGCTATCACATTGTGGTTTTAATTTGCATTTCTCTGATGATTGATGACCTTAGGCATCTTTTCATATGTCTGTATTTCCTCCTTGGAGAAATGTCTATTCATAAGCCTCACTCTTCTCATCTACTAAATGCAAATAACATCATTTTAGGACTTTACATGGCACTTCTTACCTCCAGGAAATGGTATCATTTGTAAGTGTGAGCTCTCTTTGCTGCTATATGGATGCACTATTGTAATCCCATGTTTGAACCTTCTAGATATGGGCCTTAGGAAATGTCAGTATTTAGAGGTAAGAAATAGTAGAGCTCTCTAAAGAGTAGAAATAAGACAGGAAGCCTCATCATCAACCTGGCCCCAGAGTATGATTAGCAGCTGCATTTTGTTTACTATGAATGAAAACAATTTGAGTGATAACCTTCACTCTCAGGATCTCAGTGCATTTCACATCTGTGTCACTCACCGTTCTGTAGTACAGGAGAAGGGAACATGGGTTATGCTGCAGGTTTTAGGAAGAAAGTGTTATATGTACAACATGGGTGTGTAGTTACTATAGTATAAAACCAGAAAGATGAGATCCAGCTTCTAATTCTAGTCCTACCACTTGCTGGTGGTGAGTGGAACCTGTGAGAACACTGGCATTTGTTTTGCAGGATGAGATATGTTTGGTGTGTGGACACATGGGCTGCAAGGCCCAGGACGGGACAGATATTGGTTAGAGTAGGTGTCCTTGGTAAGACTCTAGACCCACAGTGAAGTACCAGGCGGAAGGAGAGATGGGAAGGAGAGGAATGATGCTTAAGCTTTCCCCTGGGACAGGAGTCCTCTATGTTCTAGCTGTCAAGAGATTTGGTCTGATTCTAGAGGTGGTAAATTGTGTTAATGACTCCAAACCAAGGAGATTGCATTTAGCATCCTTTCTGCTCACACTGCCTGGAAACCTTTTTTCTCACATGCCTTGGTTTCAGTGTGTTTGTTGTCTTTCAGCTCTGGATGAATACTGCGGACAACCTGGAACTCTCTCTCTTTTCCCATCTTGTGGAAATCCTTCGATCACCAAGGTAGGCTGAGCTTTGGCAGCCTTGGCATTAGAACCAAAGGTTTCATGCCAAGAACAGGGACTGAGAGAGCAGGATGGCCAGTGGCTTGGCAACTACAGCCTTCGGCCACTCCCAGAGCACTAGGTCCCCTGATGGCAGCATGTCTGCCTTAGACTATTTGGTCTATTATAACAAAAATATGATACGCTGTGTGGCTTATAAACAACAGAAATTTATTTCTCACATTTCTAGAGACTGAAAGTCTAAGATCAAAGCACTAGCAGATTCAGTGTCTGGTGAGAACCCCGCTTCTTGGTTTACAGATGGTTGTCTTTCCATTATAATTTCATCTAGTAGAGGGGTAAGGGAGCTCTCTGGCATCTTTTATGATGGCACTAAGCCCATTTATGAGGAATCACCCTCATGAACTAATCACCTCCCCAAGCCCCGCCCCTCAAATACTGTCACACTGAGGGGTAGGTTTCAACACAAGAATTTTGGAGGAAGAAGCACAAACATTCAGCCTATAGCAATGCTTACATATGTGGGGGCACATCTGTCTCACCTGCTGGTTTTGGGCCTTGGGAGAGGCCTCTCTAGCCCTGGCAACTAGCACCTTCTCAGGGCTCAGTAAGTGTGGCTAGCAAAGGAGAACATTTCTCTGTGTGCCATCTGCCGCATGACCCACTTTCCCCTAAGTGACTTCTCCAAGTCACATTTTGAATTAGTTAATGCTCTTTTGGTTGCAAGTGGCAGAACTATAACTCAAACCAACTGAAGGAAGGAAGAAAGGGAGGAAAGGAAGTAGAAAAAGAGAATTTTTTGCTCATACAATTAAATGGGCAGATCTTCACCCATAGCTGGGCGGCACTCATATCTCTTTACCTGAGATCTGTCACTGATCTTATCTACGCTTTTTTGCTTACTGGTATTTCAGCAGGCCTTCTGTGACAGCAAGGTGGTTGCTGGGCAGCTCCTTGGAGCACATTCTCCACTCAGCATAATTAGCAGAGAGGCTTCTTACTCTTCTCTTTTTACTCCACAGTCCTAGCAATAGGGTGGAATTTCATGGGGGCACCTCGGGTCTTGCTGCCAGGCTGGGAACAAGACCTTACCTCTGAGGTGGGAAGGGAGTTAGAAAAAAGTGGTTCCCAAAGAAATCCAGGGGCTGTGATCAGAATAAGGAAGAAAGGAGGTAGGGAAGCCAACATATCAACTTTCCTCATGTTCATACTATCCTCCTGGGTCTAGTTGTTACAGTGGTCATTAGCACCTTCAGTGTTTTGAATGTATTTGTAAATATCTTTTCCTTTAGCCACTTATGATTGAATATCTATTATAAACCCTCTCCATTTCACATGGGTTCTTAGTGCTGGAAGTTAGGAGAAGAACAAGACACAGTCCTGTGGAGAAGGAATACAGAAAAACAGGCTGCTCGGTGCTGTGATGAGAAAGCTTACGAAAGACAGTGGGGGCTTATAGGCAATGGACACACAGACTGGGCTAGCTTTTCCTCTTTTGCATGTCAGAGATATGGAGCTTGGCAGAATTTAACATGGTAATACTGAAAAGACAGTTCAGGAGGGAGCAATCCACTCAAATTCACCCTCCTCCACCTTTTTTTTTTTCGTTCTCATTTTCTACTTTCTCTCTGTACCTGTTGTTTTCTAAGAGGTGAACATTTAACCTGGGAGCTATTTTGTTAGAGAAAGTAGAATTTACTGGAAATTGCATTGTGATTATCTTGAGAAGGGGAATATGGATGTTTGAATTCGGTCTTGTTCCCCTTTGACTCTTGGCTGCATGTTCATCCACTTTGTGGTTTAGGGTGGGCAGGAAGAGCACACACCAGACAGGCTAGCCAAGGGCCTTGTGCTCCTGGCTGTTGGGAAGTGCTCGTGGTCACACTCAAGTCTGCTGTCTTTGTTCTGAATTTTCTGAGCCCACCATTAGTTTTCCCTGAGGCTTGGAATTTCAAAGTCAATATCTGGGGCTTGTCTTTGAAGGCAGTTTCCAGGGAGTGGAAGAGTACGGGAGCCTCATCCAAGAGTGACTCTGGCACTTGGCAGACACATATTCGATGGGTGTCTGACAGTATTTTGACAAGTTGTTAAGTGAACATTGGAGTCAGAGGGCAACAGAGCAAGCACAGCCTGGAAAACCTTTTTAGCAGAAACAAAACAAATTTGGTTCATTCCAGTAAAAGCTTTTACTACGTCTTTCCTGGGCTCACCAGGGAAGGACCCCGGAATGCTGAAGTTGCTCACCGGGCACAGCTTATACCCAAGCTCCTCTTCCTCTTCAATGAGCCGGGCCTCACCCCCTCCAAGATCCCCATCATCATTGCCATACTGGACTGTCAGCTGAGAGGACACTTCAACATCCAGGACTTGCTCAGGTATCATGCCAAGCTTCTTGGGGGGAAGGGTAGAGCTTTGGGACCCCCAGTTCTCTTGACCACATTCAACACAGCTTCACTACCCTTCAATGCAGTGGCAGGTTCTATTCATCGGAACCTTCCAAGTGGGCTCTATTCAGGACTGAGAGTTAAAAAAAGGGTGTGTGTGTGTGTGTGTGTGTGTGAGACTCCCTAGCAGTGTTATGTTTTCAATGCTCTCTGGTGCTCAGACACACCTATTGTGCCAAGAATTCAAGACTTTCTGTGAGCACAACCATTGCCACCAGCTGATGGCCCAACACATTTGTCTTTTGCAGACTTCGCAAAGGATAGTCCCAGCTGGCACAACATTTAGCCTTCTCCGTCTTCAGCACTATCTGTTCTATTGATCTGGCAGAACCAGAGTTCACTGCTCTGATGAATCCTGATAGATTTTAGAAGTCTCTGAAAATATTATATTGATCACAGAATAAAGTGATTCCCCTCAGACCCACCCTTGTAGCCACATTTGGGTGGATCTGTGTAGATAAACCTTCACATGTGTTCAGCAGACACGGCTGAGCCCACTGTTGAGTGTGTCCTTCTCTCTTTGCATTAAGAGTCGCGCTGTTTGTTGTGTACACCCTCAAACCTTCATCGGTGGATGAGAGGCAGATCTTCGTGGACGGAATCCCAGAGCCTTCCAAACCTGGTGAGAAGACCTTTCCCAGACACCAGTCCAAAGACAGCAAGATGACACTCACGATGTCCCTGAGAGCTACAAGTTGTGGGGTCATTTTGTATAGGGAAAGGCTGAGGCAAAGGAAGGGGAAGGAACCAATAGCTGAGCAGTTGTTCCCAAATAGTGGCTTGTGAGGACATAGTTTTATAGGGTCACAAATCAAATTAAACTGTATATTTTTCCTGAACTACCTGGAATGGCTTCCAGGATAAAACTTAGTTCCCTGTAGACCAGTAGATAGGATCCTTCATGTGCCAGCCCCTGCCTACCTTCCTGGTTGAATCTTCCCACTCTTGCCTCCCGATGAGCCCCAACTTCAGCACTCTGAAGCACCTGCAGGTCCTAATGAGTGATGATCTACTCTCTGTCCATGTTTTGCATGTGCTGTTCCCTTCATAGGAATATCTGGCCTGCCCCACCCCACTCTCTATTTCATCCCATTGTGCTAGCCATTCCTAGTCTACCAAGCCACATTAAATGACCTCTTCTGTGCTTCCACGTCCCTGGGCTTCCTCAGATACACAGGTTTTGATTTGTTTCTTTGAGTGTCTTTCTCCCCAACCAGGTGCAGAATAGCAGCTGCAAAGTGTTCTACATTCCTTCTGCTAGGGCAGGTGTGAGGGAACAAGTACAGTCTGTTTTGCCCTGGTCCTCCAGATCTGTGCTGTCCAGGATGGGAGCCTTGAGCCGCATGTGGCCATTTAAATTTAAATTAATTAAAATTAAATGCAATTAAAAATTCACTTCCTCAGTCACATTAGCTACATTCCAAGTGCTGGATAACCACATGAGGCTAGTGGTTACTGCATGGACACGGGAGATATAGAACATTCTTATCATTGCAAAATTGAGCATTACTCAATCTAGTTAAATTCTCTCTTCTCCTTAGATCAAGAATCAAAGAAATTACTATTGCTGTCTTATAGGAGAGAAAACTGAGGCTTAGAGAGATTAGAACCTTAATAAGAGATGGGGCAAGAATTCAAATAGAGGGGAATTTGACTCCACTTCTCAGGCTGCCTCATCAGTTCTGTTCTCTGAATTGGTTGTAAAATAACTGACGAAACAAAGGAAGGAATGAATGGATAATGGGCCAGCAGTGAACTTAGTCAACACTCCTTTTTATATGGACTCCATTCTGAAATTTTTGTCTAAAAAACATTTTCTGTTAAGACAGTGTTAACATGTCCTTTGGGGCTCTAACAACATTCAGAAGTAAAATTTCTTCCTCCACTGGATCTACATACCTCTTGCTATAATTTAAGCTCTATTTTTACTGCAGCATTGTCATGCCAAAGGCCTAGCCTGAAAGTAAATTGAGGGCAGGAACCAAGACTGAGCACCATAGTCTTCACATTGTGCTCCCAATGCCTCGCATAATACCCAGCACATAATACGTGTTTAAAATTTTTGGGGTCTATTATAATTAAAAAAATTTCTTCTACTGGAAGATAAATTTGATCTTATCATTTTTAGGATTGTTGGGGGGATGGGGAGCATTGAAAACATCTCTAGTTAAAAAGAACTTGAGTAACATTCCCTGAAAAAATTTTAAAGCATTGTATTGAAGTCTAGAGTTGAATGCCAAAATTTAGAGTCTTGTCCCCAATTCCTGGGTGAAATAAGCATTTGGTGAATATGATTGCTTACTGCAGCAAATATTATGTCTCTTTACATTCGTTTTCTCTCAAATCTAAATTTTCTTTTTTTGTAGCTGGAAGCCAAACATCTGGAAAGACAATCTGGCTTAGAAACCAGTTGCTGGAGATGCTGCTCAATGTAATATCTTCCTCCCAACTTCATCTGTCCTCTGAGTAAGTAGCTCCAGGAAGTGCAATTTGGCATGAGGTTGCCTCATACAGGGTGCAGTATTAAAACCTTTTCTTAATGAAAAGTTTAGCATCTCCGAGTCAGCTTTCTGCAGTGTGCTTCCTGCACTAGTCAGAAAGAAAATTATATTCTCTCCACCCAATAAAGCAGACCTTGCCCTAAGATATTCTGATGTGAATGTTTAATGGGCATGAGTAACTCAAAACAGATTTGGTATAATTACAATAAACTCCTTTTGTCACCATTGCTATAGTATAATTGTTATTGTTTTGGCAGTTGTGACAATTACTGATTTTGATGTCCTGTACTTGGCAGACAATAGAATGGAGAAATGGTTAGCCTAAATAGCATCTATCAAGGAAAAGGCTTGCCAAATTCTGCTATTTACTATTAGTTACTTAGTTATTTTTTCAAGTTGGAAAAAGAAGTATCTGCCTTCACTTAACTTTCAAACAACTTGTAATCATAAAATTCCATTAACCCTCTCCCACTGACGACTTGCTTTACCTCCAATCCTGGAGTCATTTATTCAAAAACTGAGCACCTACTCTGTGCCAGACACTATTTCTCGATCTGAGGATGTGATGCTGAGCAAGTCAATCCAGATCCTTGCTCTTGCCAAATTGACACTTTAGTGTGTGTGTGTGTTTGTGAGAGGAATGGGGGTGGGAGTTACCCCTCAGTAAAACAGCTTTGCAGATAATGTTTCAAAATTTGCCAGCTGGTAAGTCTTTATGTTGCTAGAATCAAAACATGGTAGAACTGGAGAACTTGGAGATGAATTAGTTCAAACCCTCCCTCTTCCTTTTTTTTTGAAAGGTTGAAAAGAAGTATAGTGTAGTGCTTAAGAACCTTGGCTTGGATGTCTAGACCTCCTGGGTTAAAATCCAAGCACTGTTCCCAGGGATGTTGAGGAGGTAATTTAAGCCCTTGATGCCTCTCTTCTACTTATCTATGTGAAGATAAAAATAGTAACTGTCATAGGTGGAAATTAATATGTGGATAGCTCAGGGCATGGGGCCAGTAATACTATACATACTTCATAAGCTAACTGCTATCATCATCATCACCACCATCATACTCATCACCATCAACATTACCATCATATCATCACCATCACCATCACCATTATGGAGGAAAATGACCAGAGTACATCAAGAGTTCTACCAAAGTCATCCAGTTAGTAAACTCAGGAGCAAGGCTAGAAGACAGAACAATCTCTTGGTTCTTGGTCTAGCAGTCATACCCTCACCATGCCTACTCTGGCACCTGGCGCCGAGAACACTGTCTGACCCAGGTGGATCCTTCCCTGGCTCCAAAGAGGCTGGGTCCTTTGCTGAGCCTTTGCCTCTGAGGATTGGCTGCCCACATTACTGCCTTCCAGTTCCCTTTAGCAAGTCTATATTCACCAGACACATCATTTTAAAATTCATTTTTGAAAATGACAGTTAATAATGTATTTTTTTTTGTCTAAATTGATAAAGATGGAAAAACATTGAACTATTCTCTTTAGATTAGTTTTGACAAGTGTATTTAAAAGGGAGGTAAATAACCATTATGTGTTTTATATGACTATATTGTTGTAATTAAATGGGTGACTTTCGGACACTGCTTAAGTGTAACTATCATTTAAGTAGAGTTGTCAAGAGGCCTATGTGTTTTACATCTATTGGTACATACTTTCCAATTGCTTTGAAAAGCTTTAGCCAACTTACACTTCAGTCATTAGTAGACAAATTCACTTATTCCATAGTAATTTTGCCAGCATTTTATTTACTACTTTTAAAATGCAATATGTACTCTGCTAAGTGATATCCAGATGTTAACCTTAACTTGCCTTTCCTAGGTGACTAGTGAATCTGGACATTATTTGTATTTTCTAGACATGTCATTTGCTCATGGACCGAGAGACTATTTATTGCATTTATTGATCCTCCAGGACAAAGGAAGAGGTATTCCTGAACCTGGCACCTGACTGGTTCCTGCTGCTCATGCAGGGTCACCTACATCCCAGCACTACTGTGCTGGGATTAAAGCTACTGCTGCACTTTTTGTCAAGCCTCTCCCTCCGAGGGCGATTTAAAGATGGCCTGTCTGCAGGATCCTGGGTGGAACGCAGCTCTGAAGGCATGGACATTGTGATGGGTGAGTGTGCGGCCATTTCCAGGAGGCCGGGCTCCAGCTCACCATGGGCTGTGACTGAGGACCTTCCAATCTCCTTATATCTTGGGACCTTCAGGACTCTGGTGCAGTAGGATCACCTTGACCCCTGATTCCTGATTAGCCCAGCCCTCTCTGATTTTCCTTTCAAGATCCTCGAGGCCTTCACTGTTCTTCAGACCCTGGGGGCTTCTTTTCATTCCTCAAAGTCTCTCTTTCTCTTGCTGGGACGTTTCCTCCTACCCACAACACCAGCAGGCCTGTCCTGGCTCATGTGGATTCACCCTCAAGGTCTCAGTTCAAAAGTCACTCCAAGAGACGAGGGTCCTCCTTAGGGCATCTGTTACACTCTCTTTGTTCCTATTATTTTTCTTTATAGTGCTTATCACAAATCTATATTTATTTGATATTTAATCATTCAATTTTTGTTTTTCCCACTACATTGTAAGTACTTGGTGAGGGCCTGGGATCCTGTATATTTTGTCAGAACATTATGTCCTTGTTGCCTGATACAGAGTTGCCTTGTTGACTCTAAGGTGATAGGCACTGAATATCTGTTTTTGAATGAATGAACGAATGAATGAATGAGCATGTCAAGAAGAGGGGAAAGAATTCTTGCTGAGTACTTTCTTGTGCTCATGTGTTTATGACATATATTTCTATCTTGGATTTCTACGAGATGGGTGGGTGGAAGGGAATTCCCTCGTGTGCCCCATCCCCACTTTGACGAGAAGCAATAGCAGTTGTTCTCAATCGGATTTTGTGCACCTTCCACCTGATTTACAGATAACCTGAAGAGCTACTCTCCCTCGCCTGACCAGAGCCCCTGCCTTCTTCCTGGGTTCCGCATCTTGAATGGTTTTCTGGTCCACCACGTTCATATTCCGGAAGTCTACTTCATCGTGTCCACCTTCTTCCTTCAGACACCACTTACAGAGCTGACAGGCGAGCCTAAAGTAGGTTCTTGGGGAACTCCTGGGATGGAATGACACTTAGTTTTCTGATTCCACATGACCAAGGCAGTTCCCTAAGATTCTCCACCCTTTCCTGAATGCCCCCTTCTTTCAGCTTCCATTGTCTTGACTTACTTCCTTATTTAGCAGTCAACATGCCTTGGCTGGCTCTATGGACACCCTTGACTTCCTCCGCCTCTGCCTCCCATAGTCATCTCTAGCAGGTCTCCATTTTTATCAATCCCACTTTTAACTTTTTCTCCTTTTGGGCTAGAGAAATCCATGGTGATGGGGGTGGCATGGAGAAGTGAAGTGTAGTCACTACAGATTTAGAGCCTCAGTTAATGCCTTCAGAAAAACATGTCCCTTTACCTTAGTAATGCCCCTGCTATTCCCCTACATTCTGATATAAACCATATATGTTATGAGTCTTTTGCCCCATAGCCGCCC
This sequence comes from Pteropus medius, assembly GCF_902729225.1. NCBI lineage: Eukaryota > Metazoa > Chordata > Mammalia > Chiroptera > Pteropodidae > Pteropus > Pteropus medius. The sequence goes on from NW_024344378.1 coordinate 59,143,995, forward strand.
TTTGCTCAGATGACTTACCTCATAATGAGATTGGAGGCTGCCCAGAAGAGGGGTATTGCCTAAGTATCCTGCCCTCCACCATCTATTTATGCCATCACCCTCTTCATCATCTTCTCTCCACTGTCGTAGGCCAAGGACAGCTTTTTAAAGCTGATATGGATTCCTTTCACTTCTTTCCTGAGTGATTTTACTCAATCGTATCCCTTCTTTTTATGTATTTTCAGCATATTCGTTTCAATGACTCTTTCCTCATAGACCATCGGTATGATAAATTATGTTCCACTGAAAACCAGAAGCTGCCCTATTGACTCACACACTTGACCAACTGCTATCCTGTTTTTCACGCTCCTCTTTTTCCTTGGCCAAATTTCTCCAGAGAGGAATCTACACTCACTGTATATACCCTTTTACCATTCACTCGCTTATGCTTACTTACTCACTCACTTGCACCAAATCCAAGTCTTCATTGGCTCCCATTCCTGTGGGATCAGGTTCAGACTCTATATCCAGCATCAAGACTCTTTGTGATTGGGTGTCTGACTAGTCTCTCTAGCCCAGCTTCCTCACTTACCTGCCCTTTATGCTGCGATCCTCCTGAGTTGTCTTCATAATAGAACCAGCTACTTTGTGCTTGTCCACTCTGTGCTTTTAATGAGCTCTTTCTCCCACCATCATCTGCCTCTGATGCCATCTCCAGCTTAGGCCTCTTGGGTAGAGAGAACCATTCTCTCCTTCGTCCCTAGCATAGCTTTGCCTTATGTGGCACAGACATATTTACATATTTCCTTCTTAGGAACTGAGCACCTTAAGAACAGACCTACCTTTTACTCATCTTCCTGGCCACCTGACAAATATCAGACTTAGAAATTGTTTCTTGGTCTTAACTGAGTTGAGTAAACTGTACTGAATTGAAATGGGGTGAGGGCAAGGCTTGAAAGGCCACAAAAATGCACCTCTCTTGCATATCCTTATACTTGATAGATCTAAATCTTGATAATGCTAATAGTCTTATAGATCTCACTTCAAAATAAAGTTCTGAATATTCTTGCTAAGTTCATCAAAACCTTGTATTTTTATTTCTCCAAGAATGTATCTAGGGAACAAAGATCTGCTAAGTGTCAGGACCCATGATAGATGTTTTACATATTTTATTCTACTTGATATTTATGACAATCCCATGGGGTAGATAATGTAATTTACATTTCACAGAGAGGGAAACTGAACTGCCAAGTAGCTGAATTGCTTGCTTAAGCCCAGCTATTAAAGAGGCAAAGTTAGATCATGCTGCTTGTCAACCAATGCTCTTTCCACTATAGTCTGCACTCTTCCCAAATAAATTCATCATATATCTTCTGTAATCTCATTTACAAAGATTCATTAAAGTTGATTGAGACATTGTTTGTGATAGCATTCCAAAAGAACTAAACTCGACGTGAGTCACTAGTGGGGTCTTCAGCACCTTCTTGGAGGTGTGCATTTCCCTTATGTACTGAGTGAGCTGAAATTCCCCATAAGATGTTACTGTGCTCTTCTTTCCCACTGGGGCCCCTGGGAAACAGTGTACTGGTTGGAAAGCTGGTCTTCTTGGTGTGTAGCTGCAGGTCTCTTTGTAGCCCTGGCCTCCTCTTTCAGGACAGCCTGGATGCCATGCTTCAGTGGCTCCTGCAGAAGCACCACACAGAAGAAGTCCTCCGGGTTGGACTATGTACTGAGGGTGCCCTGCTGCTCCTGGGAATGCTGAAAGCCACCATGAGCCAGGTAAGACCCATCCTCCACATGTTGTGATAAGGATCAGAAGGGAAGACAAGTTTGGAAGGGTTAGCTTGACTTTTCCCAGTAGTTTCCAAGAAATGCCAGCAATTAGCAAGTATTATTCAGAAGGCTTGATAGAAGAGGCAAGGCAGGTTCCTGGAGATAACTTAGGTACACAATGGAAAAACCAGCCTAAATGCTTCCAATGAGGTTTACTCACTCTTGCCATAAGACTTCTATTTTACATTTGTTTAAGAATTTAACTTTTTTCATTAGGAGATCCGTGCATTTAGTCAAAGGGAATATTTCTGGGCAACTGCTTTAGGTCAGAAGCTTTGAGGACCCTGTGGAAGGGGAAAAGGGACATGTGGGCCTTGCATGTGAGTAATCTGTGAGGTAGAGACTTGTCTTAGAGAAGACAAATGTCTGCCAACTCTAGACATGACATGGAGGGGCTTCATGGAGAGCCTTCAATTCAGGCCTTCCAGATCCACTGAAGGTGAGTGGAGAGGTTATTTTAGACATGGAGGCGAGTATGAAGGGGTGAAGGCCATGTGCCTGTGATCAGTAGTAATTCTGAACCAAATCTACAGGGACTTGCATGGGAGGCTGAAAATTCAGACTTCATTCTGTGGACTCCAGGGGCAACTGGAGGCTCGGTTGCGTGTGGGAACATTGTTGCTTTTGTAAAATGATGCATTTAAAGTATAAACAAAAGAGAAAAGAAAAAAGTAAAATTACCTGAAATACGCTCATCCAGATATAACTGCTGTAAACTTTAGAGGAATATTCTTCCAGACACCTCTCTAAACTTATACCACATACTTACAGAGGGTTAGACCACATAAATTCTTTTTGCCTTTTTTTTTCTTGAAATATTATAGATATATTTTCATGCCAATAAACATACATGGGAATCATCTGTTTGTAGATGAAATTTTATGTTGTTTCTTGTTGTGATTATTGTTCTCAAAAGTCTTTCTTGAAGAGACATCTTTCCTCTCTAGTTTGGTGTCCTCCTTAGTGTAATTTCTGGGATGCAGGATAGTGAGGCAAAGTGTACTTTACGTGTTTTCTTTTGGATAAACTTCTCAGGAAGGTTGCATTAGACCTTACACACATACATTCCTCCACTTAAGATAGATCTCACCATCTTGTATAGAAGTGTTCAGCCAGTTCTCAGATCCTCACCAACATGGCCAAACTGGTGATGATTTCATAGTTGAGCATTTTTCTTTTATTATTACTGAAGTTGATATCTTTTTTCATATTCTTATTAACCATCTATTTATCATACTCTGAATTGCCCCTTTGTATCTTCTCTGTGTGTGATTATGCTAGGAAAGTACAGATCACAATTTTTGCTCTTTTAAAAAAAACAGGAATGTATTTAATTTTTATTATGTATTTTTTTAGCATATAATTGGATGGTCATATGCTTTTTTTAATCTGTTACCCATGATGAATTACATCAATAGATTTCTTTGAATTTCTGCAAAGATCTCACTGAGTCACTTTGTTTTTATTCTTTCAGAATGCTCCCTTATTTGTTTATAAATATTTTATTTATGATTTTGCATGCATATTTACAAATAATATTAGATTGCAGTTTTCTTTTTGTTATAGCTTTGTCAGGTTTTAATGTCAATATTATACTAGTTTTATTTTAAAAAACTGCTCACCTTTCTTTATATTTTAAGATGTTAAATCCATAGTAAATTGTTCCCATAAAATTTTTGGGTCTGATATTTTTCCATTATTGCCTTATTTAGGCTTTTAAATGTTTCTTTGACCTAGTTTAGGTAATTCATATTTTAAAAAATCTTCCCATTTATTCAATTTTCACAAATGGTCTCTTTTAATTTATTTAAAGTTTAGTGTGATTATTTTCCTTTTCTTATTCTTAATTTATAAGTTTGTGCTCTCTCTTTGCCTAAAAAAGCTGAGGACTTGTGGACTTATTTAAAGAATGAACTTTGGATATATTTCTCTTCCTCTTGATTTTTTTTCCTGACTAGTTCTAAGATTTTGGTATTTGGCATCTTCATTTTCATTGTTTTCTAGAGTTTCTGTGACTGTAGTTTTAAAGACTGTTTTGACGCATATTTTTCAGCATCCATGTGGTTGAACTCTGTTTTTTATCATTGTTATTCATTTCCAGTTTTGTTTTGTTCTTGGTAGAGCAGGTAATCTGTATACTTCCCTTCTTTGGGGAACTTATTTATGGTTCCATTGTAGGCCTACTCTTGCCAGAAGACTTTTTGGATGCCTAAAAAAAAATTGTATACATTTTTTGCAGCATAAGGCGTCTGGTACTTTTCTAATCAATTAATGTTATTTTAAAAAAGCAAACAAAAAGAATAACAAAAGCATTTAAAGAAAACATATAGCATGCTGAGAGAAGTAAAAAATAAGACCAAACATTTGCATTATAATATCAAACATAAAATGGTTAACTGGTGTATTACAAATGTGACTCATAGGCTGGTTAATGAACATGACTCAACCTTCTGGGATCTAACAAACATGTAACGAAGCAAAGTCACTCAAAAATTATTTTGGTTCAATGATCTGTTGTGAAAGCATCATTTACCAAATACAGTAGACAAGCATCAAAATATAAAAGGCAAAAACTAGAAGGATGAAAGAAAAAGACCAGAAACTTAATTATAGTGAATAACTCTAACAGATCTCAGTTTATTTCATTTTCTTATTTATTTTATTATTTGTTTGGAACTTTATTTTGCCCACTGGTAACTTACCATAGATTAGTTTGCCTATTCTTGAACCCGATATAAATGGAATCATATGATATATACTCTTTTGCATCTGGCTGCTTTCACTCATCATTCTGTTTGTGGTATTCATTCATAATGTTGTACATGTCAGTAATTCATTCTTTTATTGTTGTTGCTGAGTAGTATTTTATTGTGATAATTGATCATAATTTATTTATCTATTCTCAGTTGTTTCCATTTGGAAATATTATGAATAAAGATGCTGTGTACATATCTTTGGGTTGGCATACATATTCCTTTCTGTTGAAAAAATGCCCGAGAGAAATCGAGGTTCATAAGTTATACACACGACTCGCTTTAGTAGATATCACTAAATAATTCTCTAAAGTGAAGTGCCAATTTACACTTTCTCCGGCTCTTATTCTGGGAAGGTTCTAGGTACTCCATGTCCTTGCCAATGTATTTATTGCATTGTTGATCTTTTAGATGTTAGTCATTTCTCTGTGTGCAACAATCCTTTGAAACAACATTATCTCCATAGTACAAATGTAGAAACTGTAGCTATAGAGGTTAACTCACTCCTGCAAGATCGAGAAGTGAGGGAATGGTGCATGCATGTGTGTCCAGCATTAGCAATCTGTTCCAGGTCATGGCCATGTTAAGAACCTTCAGAGTGTCCTGGTTGCTCAGTGCATAAAATCCAAATTTCTCTTCCAGAAGTCAAAGGCCTCTCTATCTGATCTTATCTCCCTGCTTCTTCTGCATTTACCTTGTGCTAGTTACTGTGAAAATGAGCCTGAAGCATTAATATATCTCATTTAATCCTCAAAACAACCTTATGAAATAGATCATATTAAATTCTTGTTTATAGAATTGGGACTGGAGGGTAGGGAGATTAAGGAACTGGTCCAGAGCTATATCATTAATTAGAGGTGGAGGCAGGATTTGAACTAGGCAGACTAACTCCAGAAAACATTCTCTGAACTCTGATCTCTGATACTCATCTGGAAATTTAATACTGTGCTCTACAAAACTGGTGGAAAAGCCAGATGCAGGGGACTTCAGAAGGAGTCTGCCTGCCTGCTTGGCCCATATCAAACCTTCAAAGGATCCTGTGAATGAGATTTTAAACTGCTTTCTAATCATCCCATGTACATTGCCTTTCTTTCTACAATTAGGTTTGAGTGTTCTAGTATGAGGCTCAGTTTCAGACACGTGGTATCTACTTGGTAAACAGGACATTCTGATTCATGTGCACGGGGCCGGGACTTGAGGCAGGCTGGTGGGGGAGTGAAGAAACCATGGGTGGGAGGGGCTGGGGCTGAGTAAGTGGCCAAAGGAAGACCCTATGTGTCCACCTGTAACATCTATAAAAGTAGCCTGAGTGTCACTCCATCTCATTATTAGCATGACTATGAAGGGTTGGTCTATTTTAAATTCCAGACTGTTCATTCTGAATAGAGCAGGACCTCAGGCAGCAGCAGATGCACAGCTGGTCAAGGGAACTGAGTATTAGCAGGACACTAAAGTACAGCCAGGATGGAGACTCACCAGGTGTCCGAGGCCAGGTTATAGTATGGGGGCAGACAGGTGCCTAGGTCCCCTCAGGGTAATGGGTATCAGCTCAGTACAATGTGATCCATTCCAGATCCCTGGCTGGTGGGGAAGGGTCTCCTTAAGTTCTGCCAGCTCTGGACAGGATTTGTCTAGATATCAGCCAGGGCAGTGTCTAGAATCAGGAGTAAAGGATTGGGCATGGGGAAGGCTGGTGTTGACCTTGATTGGAGATTTCCCTGAACACAGAGGCCATGCATGTCTAATCACATAGAGGTAATATGGAGAAGAAGGTAGACTTTATAGACAGATTGCCTGCCGTCAACTGTGCCTCTGCTCCTTACCCATTGGGTGACTTTTGGCAAGCTACTACTTAACCTCTCTATGCCTCTGTCTTCCCATCAGTGAAATAGGGATAAACGTAGGACCTACCTCGAAGGGTTGTTGTGAGGTGAGAAGAGGAGTATGTGTGAAGCCCTCAGAACAATGCCTGCACATGTGAAACCCTTCTCAAATTGATAATTAGTATTCTGTGCCAATCCATAGTCTTAGGGGTCTTGCAATGAGGTGTCTGGTTGAGAGTCTCTGAAAAGAAGTCTCCCTAGATTTCAAATCCTCTGGATCCCATGCAAGCCTCTCATGAAGTGTGCCCTCAGCCCCTGACAGGTTGTGGAGACGATGCCTGGGCACAGACTTTCCCGGCCAGTGTGCTACACTTCCTTGGCCTTGTGCACAGCACCTACCCCCAGGATCCGGCCTGGCGGGCCCCAGAGTTCCTCCAGACCTTGGCCACCATCGCCTTCCCCCTGGGAACTCACAAGGTAGGATATGCCGCCACCCTACCCCAATGAGAGAAGGGATGAGTATCGTAGTCCTCAACAGCAAAGGACAAAATTTTCCCCGCCCCTCAAATTAAATACATTTTAAGGTAACTTGGCTGAAACAGTAAGTAAACAACTTGGGTAATTTTCCTTTCTTGGCTGAGATGCAGCTTGAGGTCATTTTCAACTCTGAGATTCAATAAATATTTTGAGTTGTTAAGAATCTCAGTAATGAGAAATTTGATGGTAGATGCAGTCCAATTCTATATGGAATACCCTCTCATTGATCATGCAAAACAACAAGTTCCATCCCAGGAAGGCTGTGGCCTTGCACCAGAGGTGGTGGGGGTTGGCTGGGGAAGTGGAAGAGTGTCCTTCTCTGCCTTTTGTTCTCAGGACTTCCATCCTGTTTGCAGGCCATGACTTGGGACTCCTTGCAGTCAGAGGGTGGCTGGGATGGCAGAGGGACTGGCTGGGTCTTGAGGACAAGGTATGAGTAGGGGAAGAAGAGTAGGGGCTATGGGAAGGAATGTGATTGAGTTTGAGACCGAGAGTTATTTCCAGCAGGTCAGTGGAACTCAGTGGGCTAAGAGAGTCTGGGAGCTGGGAAGAGCATATGTGGATCAGGGTAAAGGGAAAAACCTGTTCGTCACTTCCTCTGTGGTGGTGTAGGAAGCTGAGACCTAGACAGGCTTTAGTGGGGGCCACAAGACCTATCTCACAAAATGGTTGAGAAAGTGAAATACACATGGTTTATGTGATTAGTAAGTAACAGAGCCAAGATTTAAACCTCACACATCTCTTCTCATAGCCCCTTCTCTACTCACCCACTCTCTCGCTGAAAGCTTATATCCTATCACAGTCAGTTTAAAATAAAATTAAATGGCCAAATAAAATTTAAAGGTTATTCATTTTAATAAAAGGACTAAATATAAAAACTAGAAGATTTTCAAAAAGATAAAATGGTTTGCTGGGTTATCATCAACTAAAGTAACATACCAGAAAAGTAATAGTAAAGAAAAAAAATACACTGGAAGGAATGAGGGATGGAATCTGTGTACAGAGGCCAGGTAGGGAGAAAGGACAATTCCATAGACTGTCCCTTACCATACCTTTAAGCAGATCCTCAGGAGGGGGCAAGAGCCCTGAGGTTCTGACATTCTTAGCCCAGATCCCCGTCTTAGCCCCTACACAGCAAGCCAGGCTCACCATTTGCTGAGTCAAAGTTCCAGCTGTCTTTCTGCCAGCAGGTGGAGCACGCTCTGACCCAGGGCTCTTCCTCTCCAAGCTCAGCAGTTTTTGCCTGGGGTAGCATCTGGTCAAAGTCACCCTACCCCAATGCGAGACCTCAGATGAGCCAGGCTCTGTCCCTGGGCTTCTGGCTCCAATTCCAAAGTGCTTCTTCCCATACCTCCAGCTCCAAGTCGACTCCAAAAAGCCTTCGTTGCTCAGAAAATGTGACAGACCCTCTTCACATAGAAGCCTGGTGGACAAAAGACTTCAATTTGCTGGGAATTTATATGGCATCTTTCCAGCCAAGGCCACATGGAGCTAATTAAAACAGTCGCCACCTCCCTAGGTGCCATTACATTCATTTTATGGTTTAATTACAAATGCCTGCATTAATTTTATGAATGAGCAAAGGGAGGTTTCGACAGAAGAACATGACTGAGTGTCCTTGGGCGTGTCATTCAGCCTCCCAGCATCTCCATGTCTTTCTACATGTAGCTGGGTTAACAATGCCAGTCTCATTTATCTCCCAATATTTTTATAAACATAAAAATGAGAAGTGAAGTCCAAGGTGCTTCAGGGACTTGGGTGTCAGGACTTGCTGAAGCCCTCTTTCTTTCCTTTTCACCCAAGGGTCCTAACTTGTTAACAGCAGAGCCTGGCAGGCAGTAAAGGTGAGGGCTCCTTTAGGTGGGAATCAGCTTTCTTGACCACATGCCAGGGTCAGGCACTGTGGCATTCACTATTCTTTCATTGTGTTCTCACACGTCTTTGTGACATTCTTTTTAGTATTGACTGATGGGAGCTGTGGCTCCCAAGAGGAAGAGACTTTCCCAGAACACATTCTAGACTTCACTGCCAAGTGTTCCCTCAGCTTTTTCCTATGACTCCCACCTATCCTGGGTTCAGGGACACAAACAGACCACGTTATGAGCTATGGGACTCTGAGCAAGTTGTCTATCTCTGTGGATCCTCAATTTCCTTACATGTTAATGTTTCGATCAGAATTCTGCCCATGCATACATCAAAGACAGATGTGAAAGCATTATGAGGCAAGCCAGGCCACTCATGCTGGGGTTCTCTTGTCTTTGAGGGGGTCACAACTGAGTCTGCCCAGAACACCAGCAGTCCCAGGGCTGAAGCTGAAGATGACAGCATTGCGGAGGGTCTACAGGCTCCTGCCAAGTCACATCCCTTACGGAAACAGCTAAGGGAGTTCATGCAGCTACTCTTGAGGGAGCTCTTGGCAGCTCCCAGCCCCAAGCAGTGGCTGCCACTGGATGTGCTCCTGGAGGTGAATGGAAAGGATGCTATTGGGCCATGTGCTGGGGGAGCAGGCTTGGGAGGGCACAGGCACCTCGAGGGCAGGGTATGTACAAGGAGACCTGAGGGCTTATCTCTTGTGAGAGTTCACCTAGGCCTGTAGATGGCAGCTAGCTGGTGGTCAAGAATGTCTCCTAAAACTTCAGTGATGTTTTGGGAGAGAATCTTTATCCTCCAGGAATCACAGGCCCTGGCAGAGCAGGGACCACATCAGCAGCAAGTGGATAGATGAATGAAGGCAGATCTTAGCCAGATTCTTGTAAGTAGATCCCGAAATATAGATTGTAAAGAGTGATTTTGGGGGGCTATGCTCCCAGGGGAGGCAGAAAAGGGATGCAAGGAGAATGGGGAAGAATCTAACCAGGAAATCGTCTCAGCCACATCCTGGTCCCAAGGGGGAACATTTGTGTGCTATCTGCACCCCAGAATTGGCCCTACCTTGAGCCACCTACTAGGTAGTCATTGTCTATGGGTCACCCCCACTTGCCTCCTTGCCCCCAGAAAGTGAGAATCACCTCCTGGGTGAGGCAACTTGGTCAGCAGAGGACAATGCCTTGGAGAAGGGGAAGTTATGAGTTGTTGGCAGTCAGCATTCCTCACAGCTGTGGTATTAGCATATAGGCTAGGCAGGGTGACCCAGTAGGCACTAAGAGGATATGATAACTATGTGGCTGCTATCTTAGTTCTGGATGTGCTTTCAGGCTTCTCCAGACAATGCCAGCAGCCAGCAGAAGCGAGACTTCCAATCTGAGGTCCTGCTCTCCACCATGGAAATATTTCACGTCATGAGTGAAGGTGACATGTCAATGCTCAGAGGTGAGTGGGGGATGACCTGCTTCTCCCTGTTTATGACACAAAGATACCGACAGCTGAATAAGAAAGCCAGTGGGCAGACCAGCCACTGACCTCAGTCTCCTAGAGGAAGCATGGGCCTTAGTGCTGCAGGGCACTCCAAGAGCCATGGGGAGACATCCTTCACCTACACATCAGTTCCTCCTTGAATCTGCAACAAGAGTTGACTGACCCTGTCCAGAAGCCCCACAGAAGGCATGCTTGCTTTTTTCATGACACCTTTGCCGCTGTTAGGCCACTTGGAAACAGAAATTCTTTCTGATAAAACCAGTTCTCCTCTGCCTTCAGTAGAATGTGTCCTCTTCCCATGAGGAAAGTCAAGATGTCAACTGGAATTCAACATTCTTCTGCTCAGCATCTTATTCTTTGCACCTATGCCTGGGCACAACAATTTTTTTAAACAAATGAACCTGGTTGAAGATATTGCCATTGCCCCTAAGAAGTTCAGATTGAGGCTTCATTTAGAAGAATGTACCTTTCCAACAAGATTAAACAAAGTACTTTCTGTGGCTTCTGAGCCACAGAATTTATCTTCTGGATCCCTCCTTATGCCACAACATAGAAACCCTGACCATTGAACTTTCTTGTAGTGTATCTGAAGTGTGGTAGAGTAGAGTGGTGAAAAGTGTGAGCTTGATAGTCCCAGTTCTGATCCTGGCTCTGTCACTGGACAGCGGCATGACTCTGGGCAGGTGCCCAAACATGTGAGTGAGTACAACAATCATGGCCAACTCAGAGGATTGTTATCAGGATTAGCTGAGATCATCACATCCACTTTTGAGGATAATGCCCATTGTGCTGGTGAGCACAGACAGATAATCCACATTACATTTTTATTCTCTGCCTTACAGTGAAGCAGGGCCTTGGGTCACTGTGACAGCCTTCCTATTTACATTCTACCTAATTTTTCCTCCACTCTCATTCTAAATGTCACTGGAAGAAATGCTACCCTGTATTTACTTCCTCCCTACTCGGTTTATGTCATTGACTAGATGTTTCAAGATTAATTTATTTTGAATAATGTGTGCTCATTGGGTACCTGTTTGTAAGACCACATCTTCAGAGCAACAGGGTATATAGAGGGCTATAATGAGGTATACAGAGGTGAGTGAGATATGGTTGGTTAACAAGAGGGGTTTGGAGACTGTTGTGGAAAGAAAGCCATTCAGATTTTGATGAACTTGGTCTGTCTTCTCACTCTTAGGCAGTAAAGAGCCTCAGCCAAACACAGAAGCTGCTGCTGCTCCTTCACTTATGAATATCTCCCACTTCGCCCAGAAGCTGGTAGAGAAGCTATACAGTGGGATGTTCTCAGCAGACCCCAGACACATCCTTCTCTTCATCACGGAGCACATCATGGTGGTAAGAATACCTGACTGGCCATAGTGGTATGAAAACTCCTGCTGACTGACCAAGTGTCTATATGATATGCTTCTGGCTATACAGTTGGTCCAGATCAACTTGCTGTCCTTCCTGAAGATAGAATCTGAGACGAATGGGAGGAAGGAAGAGGACCTTTATGGCCCAGGCAATGCCTGGTGGCTGTTGAGTGCCCTGCATGGCTTTCACCTCAATCTGTCTCAGTAGTCGGAGCCATGGTCTCCTGTGCTGGCAACTGAGCTCTGCCCCTCCTAAACTCTACACACCTCCTTTGGGTCTTTATTGTCATTATTGGTTTAATATTAACTTTTGTTATTCCTCATCAACGAAGAAAGTGCCAAAAGCATCTTTATCTCCAAAAGATCTAGGTAATTTTCTTCTTTAGTGTCCACCTCCATTTGTCATCTTTGGGCCTTCTTGAAATCAAAGCAAGAGTCTATATTTACCTAGTCCTATTATTCTTGCATGTGCTCTGTCTTCAGATATATCTACAAACATACAAATGCATGCTTATAGATACACCCTTAAATATAAGTGTGTGTACGTTTATTATTATACATGTATACACACACAGAATCATACAATCTCAGAAACCTAGAGTTGAACTCTTTTTTTAGTTCTCGCCTCCCATTTTATTCTGGAAACCTTTTCAATCAAGTGACCATTCATTCTCTCCTTGAATTCTTCCTGCATGAGGCATTCACTATGCTACCAAGTGGTCCCAGCCAGTGGGACACTTGTGATTGTCAGAGAGTGCTTACTTAGCCAAACTCTGCCTCCAGTAACTCCTGCCAGCAGCTCTTGGCATGCCCTCTGCAGCAGAACCCAGAAGGGCCGCTCTTCTTCCTTTTCATGCCCCGTAGGGAGAGTGTCATTGACACCCCCAGGGTGGGGATTAGAGTTTCAACATACAAAGTTTGGAGGAGACACAAACATTCATCCCACAGCAGCTTCCAATAGTCAAAACACATAGAGCTAATACCAAAAAGTGAATGCCCTTTGAGGCTAATGTGTCTTTAGGGGGTGCCAGGCCCAAGGACATTCAGTTTTGTCCACATCTACCATCCTTCTCTCTCCTACTCACTACCTGTGACTCTCATAACTCTTAACTTCAGTTTGAAAGATATGACCCATATAAGGCATAGGAGATGATAGCAAACACATGAATTTCAAATTACAACAGATTTGAATAAAACTTAACTTCATTAGTATAACTACTTGCAGTACCCACAAAATTCTAAGAGAGCAATCTATAACTAACAAATATCTTTCTAATAGACTGAAAACTTTGGCATTTAATTTTTGTTCTATAAATTCTTTTTGATGAAACCAAAAAATATGGATGGACCAATTACTGTTAAGGCTACAACTCAGGACTTTCTGCCTTACCCATCTAAGTTTATCATGTGTTAAAATTCACTGGACTCCCATCTCCTTTATGTGATATGATGATTAAGAGCATGGCTCAAGTGTCTTGTGTGATTTGACCCTTATTGACCACTTAACATCTCTGACCTTCATTCAGCCTCCTTATTCCTAAAGTGGGGTAATCTTAGTACCTACTTCAAGATGTTAGGATGCTTAAATGAGGCAATATATGTAAATATATGCAAAATGCTTAGCGTGAAAACTGGAATAGTATAAACACTCTGTACATAATAACTAGTATTTATAGTTAATAATGTGTTTTTTTTTTATTTAGACACTAATAATAGTATCTTACATACTGAAGGACAACTATTTTACCTGTATTTCAGCAATCTCTGATCTCTTGTCTATTTTCCATAATATGACTGTGATGAACCTAAAAATTTTTTTACACCAACTTTTTTGTAAATCTAACAATTTGAATTGTATTTATTGATCATTCACTTTAATAGAAACTCAAAGGTAGAGGAAGGTTATCCTATTTGAATTTTAGATCATGCCACTTTTTGAAATAAAGAAAAGGAGATTGTATTATTTTCATAGTTAACTAACTGGGTCAATCTATAAAATAGTAAAGTGTTCACAAGTATGTTTGTATATGTGTGTTTATTTTATGTCACAGGTCATCAAGAATGCCTCTTCGCAAAGGGACGTTGTCATCAGTGCTTTATACAGCAGTTTAAATAAAGTTATTCTTTATTGCCTCTCCAAGCCCCAGCAGTCCCTCTCTGAATGCCTCAGCCTTCTCAGCATCCTAGACTTTCTATGGGAACACTGGGATATTATCTTTGCTACCTACAACTCCAACACCAGTTTCCTTCTCTGCCTCATGCATTGTTTGTTGCTGCTCAGTGTGAGAAGGTAAGAACTGCTCACTTGTTTCTTTGCCCACCAGTGATCAATGAAGAAAAGAAAGCTTCAGAGGGACACTTGATTAAACAGTATAAATTATGTAATCTCTTTGTTTATCTGGTTGTCCAAATTATGTGTAATGTTTGATAATAAGGTGGGTCCTCCTCAAACCTGTCCATATGACTAAACAGCTAGAATCATCATGAAATAATAATTTACCATACTTCCACAATTCTCAGGTTGTAAGAATCTTCACTGATTTAATTTTGGGGGCAGAAAATTCCAACATTAAATATACATATTGATTTTATAATGCAGGCAGACTTCAGAAATATTAACATTTGGTAAATACAGTCAGAATGGAAACACATATAATAAATTGTATCATGCAAGCCAGGAATAATTTTGCTGATAGAAAAAAATATACACACAATTTATGTTATAAAATAACATTCATAAGTATACTTGTGTGAGAAATATTAATAAAAAGAAATTAATCTCAATTACATCCTTTTCTTGAAGTCCAAAGTTTGAAAATATGTTAGATTTCTCTGTATATATGCAGTTTCTCTATGTATATGTGTGGCAGTATGCACACCGGTGCCTTGGCATCATGCTGCCTATGAATATTATCTTATTCATAGAGAGCCATGTTGAACGTAGAGTAAGAGAGGACTGTGAGATTACACTTTACTCTTGTCCCTTTTCTTGATTGTATTTATACCAGTACAAATTATGTCTGATTACTAGGGAAAAATCTCTCAAATCCTATTGACTATTGAACATTACAAAGCACTAGAATTACTCTCTAAGAAGCACTGGAAAATACTCATAGCCCAGAGGAGGTGCTTGACTTTTTATTTGTTTGAAATAAAAGAATCTGTGTTCAGTGTATGGATGAGATTGGGAGGTTCTCTTCTCTATTTTAAGAATTAGGCCTTATCCATACTGAAAGCATAGGTAAGAAGAATGAATGCCAATTGATTTGTGTGCTTAAAGTTCCACCCTCCTCAGATGCGTCTTAGCAAAATGGATTCCAAAATCCAAAGGGACTTCATTCTAGATATTTCAAGAATGGACATTTTCACATACTCTATTTTTTCATTTCCTTGTTAGTCATTTTTGGTTCAATCTACAAACATTTACTGAGTGTATATTCTGCTTGGTTGGCTGAGAGGGCCCAGAGAAGAGGGCATGTGGATATTAACATAACTAGGAGCCCTGGAGCAGACAGTTCATGGGGAACCTGATATGTAAACTGCTGCACCCTAATTAGAAACAGCTGCTGGCTGTATGGGGCCACAACAAAGTGCAAATGAGGGTCCTTTGTTCACAAATTGCTATGAATTTCAAGACAGTAACAGAAAAGTCCAAGCATTGGGCCCTTCAGAGTATGAACCCTGTACCATTGCACAGATCACAGGCCCATAAAGCTGGCCCTGGCCCTATTCCAGGCAGGATGAGATCAGTGGCAAACAAAGGCAGAGTTCAATGCTTTGAGAGTCTGCAAAAAAAAAAATGACCAGTTCTGATGCTGGGGAAAGCAGGAGAGTTTTTTCATGGGGTCTGCTGGGAGCATGGATTGGATTTAATAAGAAGGAACAAAAAGAAGGTGCTTTTCTTATTTTCCAGAATGCTATTACATAATATCTGTCATAGAATTTGTCATAAGCTGTTTGCTTGAACTTGTAGACAGTTTTTCCATATTGATATGTACCGAGTTTGGAGGACGATTATTTGTAATAAAGAACAATGACATAATCCCAAGGAACCTGAATTTTATAGTGAAAAATCTTTTGCCTACTAGTTTTCCAGAAGGATTTGGGATGGAACCCAAGCCTAGACTGACGCCTTATCATCAAGTGTTTCTTTCTCCAAATGAAGAAGTGAGAGAAAAAAGAGAGGACAACTTGCCAAGTTTGAGTGATGGTACATTTTGTGTTGTTTATTTTGGGAGTAGTAGATGGATAGTGATAACTGCTAGGATTGCATTCTTCCATTTTTCTTTCCCAAGATGAAGAATCAAATATTCAAAAGCCAGAAGAGGCCCTAGAAAACCTCATAAAGATGTAGTGGTACAGAAAGGTAATCTGATAGAGAATGAAATTGGAATGATCTTTGTATTAAAAATGGGATGAAATAGAAGGGTGGATGTATAGATAGAAGAAGAGAGAGCTCTGTGGGACTTGGTTAGACTAAGAACTTGATATTCCCGCTAAAATCCCAGAGACCTTCACTGTAAGTTGATTTTACTTCTTGGATGGTCTCTTAAATTTTCCTTTGGCCCACTTGATACAGAAATTGGCATTCCATGTCACCTACTTTAAGCCATTACTTAGCTCTCAGCTTTCTTCCCTAGAAAATAGGAATGTAGTAAATAAACTCATTTCTTTTATGAGATTTTTGGCTTAATAGAATTCTTGGATTTGGTAATATCAAGTCAAATTAAAGGGATTGGCAATTTGTAAAAAAAAAAAAAAAAAAAAAGGCATCCAGATCCATGTGTTTAAGAGATTGCTCCTTCTTCATCCAGGAGGTTTCAGCAAAACTTCCACCACTTTGGTTTGCTGCCATATTTTGTGGTACTAAATGGTAGGCACAAGGACCTGTTTTCTGGTCAGATAGGTGTCCAAAGCCAGTGCTCAAAAGTCACATGAATTTAAAGTTTACCCTGACAGTATTAATTACAACATGAACATTAACATTTGGGGACTTGGCTAGTAGAGAGAACTGAGCAATGTCCATCCCCCTAGAGTGAAATAAACAGACTGTAGAGACTGGTACCAGAGGGGAGACCCAGTAGTCCAAGATCAGAAGGCATTTAGGCACTGATCAGATTATAGTTGAGGGGCATAGCAGGCAGAATTGGCTTGGTAGATTTGTCAATATCTGGGCAAATACAGGGCAGTAAGATGGATGGGTATTGGGAAGCTTGAGCCAGTACCAGGAAAGAGGACTAACCTGGGTCCTGGGCCCATGAGCACAGCCTTAGGTTGGGTGTCCATTCCTCTGAGTAACCAGTAGAAAAAGTAGGTTGGAAGGAGCTTTTGGGGGGAAGCTATTTGGTTACGTAGAGCTTGCACAGATATCTCTTTGTTTGGTATCTAATAGAATTGGGAGGTGGGAGAAAGAGGTTCCCTAAACCCATTGATCATGATTCCCAGCTCTGGAAATGTGAAGCAGGCAGGACTTGGTAGCGAGCAGTTAGAAGTAGGGGCTTCAGGGAGGGAAAGCCAGCTCACATAAATGTTGGTAGTATTGTCACCAGTCCTGTGGCTCTACATATTGACTGATTTCTGGCTGGAGCTTGCAAAGATAGAATGATGTTCAAGAAGAATGCGAATAAAAGCAGCCATGATATGCTATCTCTGGCCCTGTCTGGGAGAAGCACTGAGGCCTGCTGATTGTGCAATATGTTCTCTCTCTTAGTCCAGCACAATATCCAAAAGATGGTGAGGACTCTCTGGCAGCAGCTCATGGCACAGAGGCGGCAGGAGCTAGAGGACACCTTCAAGATTGATCTCTCTGTAAAACCTGGGGAGAAGGAAGTGAAAATTGAAGAGGTCACCCCACTCTTGGAGGAGACGATGCTCAAGGCCTGGCAGCATTACCTAGGTCTCTGTCCACTTGGCTCTAGGGAATGGGACTTCTGGGTCTCATAGAGCCAGACTTTCCCAAGGTTCCACTTGAGGCCCAGAGCCTTTCCCCTCCAGACCTTCTCTCTCATCACTTTGGTGGGTGAGATTTACATCATGAAATGTCATGAATCTTTGCTCTCAAAGAGTGCATGCTGCTTTGCATCTTAGGTGAAAGGAAGGCCAGAGATGCCAACCAAGCAAGCAGATTCTAGTGATCTCTGACACTGAAGGGCCACTATGTTATAGCTCTAGCCTGGGCTCTGGAACTTGGGCAGAAGTGCTAGGGCCTGCCCTGGTATTCACTTACCAGCTTTGAAACCTTGCACCAAGACTTGTGGTGACTTGGAGCCTCAGGTTCTTTATGTCCGAATGAAAATCTTCATCCAAAAGATATTAATGTCCCTTACATTCTATCAATGACTCAACACTTTTACCCTCATATTAGGCAACACACCTGTGGGAATAATGGTTTAGTTTTGGTTTTAAAGAGGCCATTGCTGTCAAATTATGCTATGTACTTTTTTTAAGTCTTTCAGCATCACAAAATTTGCAGTGATTTAAGAGTTAGTTATTTCAATGTATATTGTCCCAGACTACCCAGTGGTGTGATACCTTTATTTCACTCACTTCTCAAATTAGCCCATGTATAATTTGAAGTCAAAATGTAAGATTCTGTTTCAGGGAAAAGTTCAATAAAATTATATATATATATATATATATATATATATTCATGCACATATATGGAATAAAATGGTGAGATGGACCTTAAAACTTACAAACGGCTCTCTTTTTGCCAACAACCATATACTGAAAGCTTTCTATGTTCCAGGGCCTGTGCTTTAAACACATAATCTTATTTACTCTTCATGACACCACAGTGAGGTTAGACACTATTATTCCCATTTCAGGGTGAATCTTTGAGACTCAGCTAACTTGCCCAACATCTCACTTTGAGTCAGTGAGCTTCGGAGCTAAGAATCTAAGCCAGGCCTGGTGACTCCAAAACCCACACTACATTTCTTAGAAGATGGCAATGTGAGCTTGTAAACTTTGGCTGTTCCCATTATTGAAGGCAGGCACACTGGACTCAAGACCCTGCTAGCCCTTTGAAAGCCAAACCAGCTGTAGGGATAGTGTATGTTCTCCTCTCAACTTTACTTCTGACAGTCTTTGCTTCCCTGTCCCCAGCATCCGAGAAGAAATCACTGGCCAGTCGCTCGAATGTTGGACACCACAGCAAAGTCACTTCATGGAGTGGAGGCTTGTCATCAGCCATGAGGTTGATTCCTGGGCGGCAGGCCAAGGACCCTGAGTGCAAGACAGAGGTCAGCCAACACTTCTTTTTCTTAGAGAAATATCAGGTGTTTGCTTCAAACCACATGAGCCATGTCTACTCACTCTGTTGTCACTAGACACAATCTAATTTCATGTTCTTCTGAACTTTTAAGGGTATGCACATGTCTTCCCAGTTGAGGTTATATCTAAAGGAGCCAAGTCTTAAGCTATCTTTAACTTGAAGTGAATATGGGCTTCTGTGGAGCGCCAAGAGCAGGTGTTATGGCATTAAAAACCAAACAGATCCTTGTTCTCATTTTCCTTTTGAGTCAAGTGTGCTCAGAGAGCACTAGCCCATAGCTCAGTAGGGGCTTGTGTTTCCTTAGCAAAGAGTAACAGAAATGCTGATGTTATTACTGGGAAATGTAGTGTTGTATCCTCTTGACTATGTAGGGCTGAATTGTTGGAGTTTTCCAATCCATTCCTCTAAAGCTGCATAACAAACCATCCTAAAACTCAGTGGCGACAACAATAGTTTTGTGATCTGGAGGCTGTGTCAAAGAATTTGAAGCATAGCAAGGGTGGTGGGGTGTCTCTACTCCACACTGTCTGGGCCTTTCCTGGAGTCACCCACAGAAGGCTCATTTACTCACATATCCAGTGATTGCTGCTGGCTTTAGTCTGAGACTTTAGCTGAGACCGTTGGTTGAAACCTACACATAGCTTCTCTGTGTTTCCTGGACTTCCTTACAACCTGGTGGCTGGGCTTCAAGGGCTAATTTTCATAGGGAGGAGGAGGGAGAACATGTGTGTGAGAGCGAGAAAGAGCACATGCGCACCAGGTGTTGTCTTCCATGACCTTGCCTTGGAAGCCATGCAGCATCATTTCTGCTGTGTTCCTTTGGCTGAGATGGGCACAAAGTTCTATCTAGGTTCAAAGGAAGAGAAATAGACTACCTCCTGGTGTGGAAGTGGCAAGGTTCTGCAAGAGCATCTAGGCTCTTTTTGCAAAACACAATCTGACATATATTCTAATGTTGGGGTCACTGACTTATCTTCAGAGGCAGACTGTGGTCATTGAATGTACATGGCCTTAACGTCAGGAGGCCTTGGGCAATTTATTTGACTTTCCTGAGTCTTTATCTCCTTCATTCCATAATGGGACAAATAACTGTGGGAAGCTGTGGGAAAGGGCTCCCCAGGGAGGTAAAGTAGATGGTTGGTAGACACATTGCACAATTTGAGCTCTCCACCCATTTAATTTTGACAAGTGATCTTGATTCCAAATCTCACCTGCTCAGAATCTAGGCCCTGCTGTCCTCACAGTGTCTGTTGTCCACTGTGGTCAGTGACTGATGGAGAGGTACACCATCATCGGATATTGGGGAGAAGAGCGGGATGAAAAGTTTCCTGCCCAGGCAACCAATAGAAGGAGAGTTTCTTTTTTCCTAAGCTTCTGTAATAATAGCCTTCAGGACATGGAGAAAGAGCTCAAACATAGTAGGGAAGACAGAAAATGAGCTTGACTTGGCTGGCTGGCCTCCCGGTTTCAGAGCCAGAGTTGGCTGCATCCTCAGCATATCAGCTTGAGGAAAACACTGCTCACTAAGTTGTCAATAGACTCACTGACTGACTGAATGAGTGAATAACTTAGATTATGCAACAGCTATATCACACAGCCACTATTAGCCTCATTTTATAAATGTGAAAACTGCATCTAAAAAGAAAAAAAAAAAAAGCCAAGGGCTTTGCAGCCAGGAGTGGCAGAGAGAGGATAACACCTTCCGTCTCCGTACTGCTGAGCATGACTTTAGACCATCCATCCCCAAATCTGTCAGAGCCTTGATTCCTGAACTTATGACTGGAAATATGCTCTGTTTACACTAGAGTAAGTAGAAGCTTGGAAATTATAAGTGTTGTAGAAATAGAAGACAGTTTACAAAATTCCATTTTACCTTATTGCTCTCTCTGCCAAGGGGAAGACCACCCTGCACAAGGTATAGCTGCACCAAGCCCTGCAAGCTAGAGGATCTCCACTTTGTGCCAAAGCACTTGCTCCTGCCATATGTGGCATAAGGGGTCCAGCACCTCTTCCTTTGGCTTCACCCTGGAGCTTCTACTCCTTGACCAAGTTAGCATTGTCCCAAGGAGGTCAGATCAGTCTGGCTGGGAGCTAGGGAAGGAACAACTGGGATGCTGGGCATGCAATGCATTTTATAGGAACCCTTGCAGGGTATGGATGCTGCCTTTTCACCAGTGCCACATCATCTCCCAGAGCCACTGTTACTGGCTCAGCTCAGCTGCCTCCAAGTCCTGGGGAGATGGGTTGAGAACCAGCTCATCTGAAAGAAGCTTGAATAGGCTGCAGTGTTTGGGGCCATGTTAGTTCATGACTTGTCACAGTTCACTCTTGACTCATTGAGAGATCTGGAGAAAAAGAATAGTTGAAATTGGCTCTGTCTTTTTGTGAAGGTAGGCTGTTGAAGTTGTTTTGACATCAGTTGAGGTCTCATTCATTCATTCATTTGGTAAGTCAATCAACAAATATTTATTGAGTCTGACTGTACTCTGCTCTAAGCACCGAGGTTACAGAAAAGAAAAAAATGACATTTTCTCTGCTTTCATGGAGGCTGCTTTCTATGGGGCTAAGATCGACAATAAACAGCTAAATAAATTCATAAATGTTGGGGATGCTAACTGCAGTGAGGAAAAATTGAATAGGGTAAGTGAGAGAGAGTGTCAAGAGAGGTGTCAAGCTGTTTAGATGGAAGTGGTCAGAAGCCTTCTCTGGCAGAGGGTGTGGGAGCAGAGAAATAAGGAAGGACGTATGCCTTGTGACTCTTCAGAAAAGAGTGATCAGGCAGAGAGGACCGCCAGGCAAAGTTACTGAGGCTGGTGTGTGATGGGGTGTGTCCTAGGGCAACAAAGGCCAGTGTAGCGGGGCTAAAGTGGAGAGAGGGCAGCCATGGGGGACATCACTCTCAGCTGTTAACCCCAGGAAGAACTGTGCTTTTCTACAGCAACTTATGAACAACAAGACTTCTGTCACTGTTATATTTTCCTCCTGGATCTGGGCACTCAGAAACTTGGAGAGCTAAGTGTTGCCCAACTCTTATAACTGCATATACCTAGTGGGATAAATTTCTACAAAACACATTTACACACACACACACACACACACACACACACACACACACACACACGTAAACACACACAACTTGGCTTCTTTCTTCCTATTTGAGCCCTTTTTTACCTTCATTTTGATTTGCTTGTCGTTCTTGCCACTTATAGTTTGTAGATTTTTAAAAGACAATGTATTTTGAAACAAAGTGGATTAGTTTTAATTTTTAAAATTAACTGCTGTTTTGCTTAGCAATATCTTATTCTAGTACTTCAGTCTGAGCTGGGCATAATGCCTGGTACATAGAAGTTTCTTATAAAATGTGCAGGGAACTTCATGGAACTCTCTGTCCTTTGGCTGGGATGGAACACACCGGCCTCAGACCCCGAATCCATCATGTATTCTCTCAAAATGCCTTTGTTGCTAATGGAAGGTACAACTTCTCAGGTACATTTTTACACTGTGATGTCATAGGATAAGAGCATCAACTATTTGCCCTGGGGTCTGTTTAATTATTTTTAAAAATTAATTTTGATTATTACAGCTGATTACACCTCAGTGAGCAATGTAATTGATATTTTCTAATGTATCCCAAGGAACATTTTGTACAACATGCTTTTTGTTGTTGAAGGTTAAAGACTCTGTTATTGGTTTTTCCCTAAATATGCCCACATCATTAGTCCCTCCAGTGAGAAGGTCGCCATCTGGAAAAAGCAGCATGGAGACATTATTCAGGCACAAGTGCATGAAATTGGTGTTTTTGCATCTTCTGTCTCTCTTCTGGAAAGAAGAGGCTTGTAATTAAAGGAGTTGGTTTTGGAGGAAACATTATTCATTTGGTGTTATTCCTTATCATGTCAGTAGCTGACAGCTCTACAGCACTGATAAATTGTTTCTTGGAGTGAGACATACACTGTACAATTCTTAATTCCTTTTACCTATCTTCATTTCTAGTAGAAAATGTTTCCTTTTTCCCTGCAGATAAGCCTTTGAGGCAAGGCTGATATGATAGATGTTATTTCTTCTTTTTCTTCCATTAAACCCCCTTCACAGTGCATTCTAGGGTCAAATTGTGAAGTCACAGTATCTGCTAGGGCAAAAGCTGTGGGTACAGAGTGTTGGACCGAGGTTGGGACCTTGGGCCCACTCAAGGCCACTAAAGGCCAACTCAGGGTGTCCTGGAAGCCACTTCACTATTCCACCCTTGGTGTAGAGAAATCCAGGGCATACATTCTGGCCAGTCATTCCTCTTCACAGAAATGGGTGTGAATTTGCCTACCTGCTTAGTTTCGGACTTTTATGTTTAAAAACAAGTTGAATAAACATCAACAACTGATGTTGGTTTCTTAGTTTTGACAGACACACCATGGTAATGCCAAAACAATGTTAACATTATGGGAAAACAGGTAAGGGGTTGATAAGAACTCTCTATACTATCTTTAGAAATTTTCCGTAAATCCAAAATTATTCCAAAATATAAAGTGTGTCATCTTCTGGTTTTTTTTCTTTCTTTTTTTTTTAGCATTAGCAAACAAAAATGGACATACTGGACACAGGACCTAGGGGCCAGGTGGGAAGGAGTTGAGAGGGTCAGTGGTTATAGAACCTGTGCAGAGCAGAGGGATGATCAGAGGTGCTGCAGGTGATGGAATGAGCATGGGGTCAGGTTGGGGGTGCCATGTCCCATAGGTGGGGGTTAAGCAGGAAAGCAGTATGTTTCTGTATATACAGGTTAGATTAGAGGTTAGGGCCCCTGAGAGAGAGCCTGGTCTGGGCACTGTAGCATCATTCAGATGGGAGATGGTGGGGGCTGCTGCAGCAGTGGTTGAAGCAGTGAAAATTAAATAAATAACACAAGAGAATTCCATTTAACCAAGGCTGAGATGAGCCAAAAAAAATGGCGGGGGGTGGTGCTTAATAAAAGACAGGAACCACACGGTGAGAAGAGAGGCACCCAGGCAGGGAAGGTATGCAATTCAGATATTTGGATGGGTCTGTTGATTCTGCAAAGAATGGAAAGGAAAAGCCAGAGGAAGGGGATTGAAAGTGTAGTGGGAACCCCTCTGGGTGGGCACAACTGCCTGACCTGTGCCTTATTTGGCAAAGTGTGAACTCCTGGATCAATTGTATATGTGTGGACTGCTGTCTCATTCAGGGACCAGGTGGGCCTCACCAGAACAAAAATTAGGAGGTTTATAGAGGAGCAAGACACCATGGACTAGGGCCAGGCCCCGTGTTCTCGATATTTCCATGGCATTTGGAGATAGTTGAGCAAGCATCCAGTTGCTGTTTTCAAAGTTGAAATGGCCCACACAGGGAAGCCAGGGCCATATGAGAATTAACAGAAGGGGATGTCAAGGCACGAAAAGCCAGAGGGTCACAACTGGAGTTGCTAAAATACCAAGGGCAAGCTTTTTGTTGGAATTCTATGTCTGCCCTGGCAAGAACATAAAAGCACTAAACATTTGCTCCAAGGCCCCCTGGCGTCCTCCAAAGGCTGCTCTGTGGGTAAGCCCCCTGCCCACCCAGACATGCTAGAGCCTCCTATAAGACCAGCAGTGCCTTGAAGATCTCAGAGACAGGACATTTGTGTGGGTAGAGCGATTATGAACCTGACATTGGCTGCTTCCCTGAATGTGAGCCCAGGCTCACTGTCTCCTACCTCCAGCCACTGAGCAGCCCTGCCTCTGGCAGAGAATGAAATGCTGGCGGAGACCAGCAACTGGGTGACAGCTGTATTAAGGGCAGCCCTGGCTCAGGTCCCTGGCAAGGGAAATGACATTTTTGACCATCCTCTCTGTGTACTTTACCATTATTTCTTTTAAAAGTCATTGTGGAAAATTTCAAACATATACAGAAATAGAGAAAATAATGAAATGAATCCCTATGTATCTATCTATTACTTCCACAATTTTCAGCTCATGGCCAATCTTGTCCCATCTCCATTTTTAACTACTCTTTCCCTCAGCACAATGTAATTTTGAAGCAACATCCCAGACATTATATCATTTCATGGGTAAATGTTTCCGTATATTTATTTATTCCTTAAAGAGATCATGAAACCCAAATAAAAATTGCAGAAAAAAAGCAAGAGAGCAGAATTGGAAGGCTTTACCAGTGTTACTGTGGGAGTGATCAAGCAGTTTCTAGTCTTACTTTTCTGTGTATTTGTATTTATCTCCTGCTGCTGAGTGATGACAGTCTTGCTGAGGCTGAAGGCATGGGGAGCCTAAGAGAAACTCATGCCGCTGTTTCAGGAAGGAGGATGAGGTCTGACGAGGGCACAGACGCTTTCAAGTTTAGTGCTTTGGCACTTCCATGTTCAGCAGGTGAATAGCATTGAAGGTGGAAGCCTCAGTGTGCATTCAGCTGGGAAAAACGCTCATGAATCAGGAGAGCACAGAGCTGAGAAGAGAGTGTGAACATACAAAGGAATGTTAAAATGAAAGGGAAGGAAGTAAGTGATAGAGTAGAGGGTAACAGCTGATGAAATAAAAATGCATCTGTGAGAACGAAAGTTAGAAGTCTCAGAGAATTTCTACTGTAAAAAGAGCTAGAGTCAAAGATATTTAAGAAGTTGTAGGAAATTTAAAAAAATCTGGAATTCAAAAGGTTTAAAAAATCTGGAATTCACATGAGATATGTTTACTTAAACTTGCAGTAAATTCAACATGTTCGCGGGTAGGAGAGAAAGAACTTTTGCAGGAGATGAATATGCATTTAAGAGAGGTGGCCTACAGAGAGGTGAGATCTTAGTACGTTTTTGCTGGTGTTGCAGGAGGACAGAAAGGGCAGCCTGTGTCAGCAAATCAAGAGAAGGAGCAAGTTGGAGGGAAAAAAAACCATTGAAAACTATAAGAAAAATAAGAATGATTCAGGAAACCCCAAATCACAGACTTTATGAGAAATTACAATGCTATGTGGTTGAAAAATCCAGCTATGCTCGGTTGTGGGAAAAGTTTTGTGAGCAAGTAATAAAATGGGACTATCTGTTAGAGGAATAAAACCACTCAAACGAAAGTATGATAAAAAATAAAAAGACTGAAAAGTGTAAACCACTCTACTGATATGATCATGGTTTTCTTAATGCGGTGGGCAAGCCTGTGAATGACTTTTTTTCTTTTAATGCTTTTCCTGAGATAAATGACCCTAAAAATAATGCCACTCTCCCGAGCCTGGCCTTACAGCTATTCATGGTATGTCTGATCTTAGATTATTTCCAGAAAGGACTTCCATTACATTCTAGTTGTGGTGTTATTTAGGGGCAAGAAAGAGAAAAATGTTTGAGTCTAATGATCTTATTTCTTAAACCTCTGAATTTTCTTTTTTCTCTTCAACTGAAAGTAAAGTCTATGTAGTGTGGATCTTAGTCCTTGATTTTGCAGGCAGCTGTGCTACAACACCACAACCAGAATTGACCTTCCCACAGCAGTGTGGTATCCTGAGGCAGAGGTGGGGATATCACACTGTAAGGTCATGGACATACAGACAGGCTAGGCAGTGGGGAGGGGTGAATTAGCCCTGTGGTTGGGCACTCAATCAGGGCCCTCTCTCTCATGTAGTCTATTCCTTCGACACACACACACAAACACACCTCATTTTGCAAACAAATGATATTAGAACTCACTCATCACATCACTGAGAAGTGAGCAGAAAGGAGCTCCTTGAACAAGGGACTGTACAACATAATTGAACACAGTGGAGAGGTCCTGACAGCTGATGATTTGAAAAAAGCAACATTGCCAGCACAGTGTTAGTATCCAGAATAAGGGGAAAACTCAATAACAGGCTGATGGAAACAGTGGCTTTTTTTCCATTTTGAGGAAGAATTAAGTGTTACTAGTTGATCACAAGTGCCTGTTACAGGAGTTTGAAAAATAGAAGTAAATGAACAAAGCAAACATTGATACCTTTAATGATGTTTCTTTACCAAGTGCATCATTTGTGAGACATCTTTATCTTCATAATAGAAGGATAATTAACATCACTAATTATCTAATTAAGTTGATTAAGCATCCACCAACAGTGCACCATGAAGTTGACATTATGTTCTACTGTCAACAAATGCTTTTGATTTCTTAGGAAGTAATTAAAATGTAAATTAGCATGCAATTATATGCACAGGGGAAGTTTTGAATCAGATATTCATTTCAAAACTGCTTAGAGCAATATAGTTTTAGTTTTTTTCTTCAATAAAAGCAGACATTTTGCTATTAGTGGTATATATTAAAAGTCGCCATTCTGTTGTTCAGTGTTTGAATCATAGCAAGGTTATGGTAATATGTGACACAGAGTTTTTAGTTGATATATTTGCTACTATGCTTTGTTCCTTTGCTCTTATTTGATCCTTGTGCTTAATATGTTCATTTGTGTTTGTCTTTTGTACTAAAAATATCAGAACTGACATTTTCTGTAAATTATCAAAGTATTTTTCTGAAAACTTTCTGTAACTTAAATATTTCAGTGTTTATCTTTAAAAGCATTTTAGGGCAAGTCTTTTAATGTATCTTTTCTGTAAGGTTAGGTTAGGAGAATATAATCGATGACTTGCTGACAGTAGGTAACACACATGCCTCTATGTGCACAGGAAAGAGAGAAGCTGCACAGATCTAACTTGTGGTCCAACATCCTTCATTGCAAGTTCATGTTTTCTTTCTTAGGGCAGCCTCTGGGTTTCTGATGAAATACTATAGCTGTAACAAACATGTTGTAGTGCTAAATATAGTAACCTTGTCAGATCAGAACGTTTCCTGAAACATCATATCTGCTGGAAAGGGGAGGTTCCTAAGATAGAAGCCACCATGCCCAAAGTGCCAGAGTCTTCATTCTTTAAATGATCCTGATAGAAGTGTGGAATACTCATTTCTCTAAAGCTTTGTTTATTGTGAGGGCTCAGTGAATGTGATACTCACCTCTGCCATCTTCTTGCATGAAGATACGTGGGTCATTTGAGCATTGAGCTAGTGTCACCTGTTCAGTGAGAAGGAAAGGGCTCTGCTCATGATATTGAACCTCTTCAACCTTTTTTTGGATGATTTTCCCAGGAATAGATTTAGGTGGTGCTGGATCCAGGCCCATCAGTTTTATGTGAACAAAATTTTAGATAAATACAGAGAGAATATAATAGCTTAAGAGCAACTGTCACTTGTGCCCTTGAAATATCAATGTCAGGGCTTGGCCATGAGTAGAGCCCAACGAACCACTAACTGTTCCTCACTATAGGTGCAGACTGATTTCCCCATAGGCCAAGCAGAAAGAGGCTTATCCCCTGGGATGGGTAGAGTGTGGCATCTTTGCATAGAGACATATGGTGGGTAGGGTGTGGCATCTTTGCATAGAGACATGTGGTGGTTATGAGGCTGGCTGGGCTGCAGCACACTGAGGAAACTGATCTGCACAGGGCTCCACATAAAGATGGGAAGTTTATGGGGTGGGCTCCAACTCCTGTCTGAGCTCTGCGAGCAAATCATGAGCTTTAGTGTGGTCTATGTCCACCTGGCAGAAGGACATCTTGTTCTCATTTGTTCAGAGGGGGCTCCTTTTTCTAATTCATACATAGGACAGTGACTAGGTTAGCAGAGGCCCTGACTTGACCAAGGGATCTTGCTGCTAAAATCAGAGGATGGTGACCTCCTTGTGTGCAATAAGCACCTGCCTTAGCTAGCTGGTAGAATTTTCTCTACTAGAATTTTCCTCTCAACCGTTTATTCTTAAAACTTATCTTAAAATATGGTCTACCATATCATAACTTATAAGAATGCAAAATCCACACGAATGATTAATCAATACTGACAGGAATTCATTTTTTCCCATGGCTTGCTTGTAGTCTTGCCTCCTGCTAGTCATACACTTCTTCCTTTGTAACATGGCACTAAGACATAGCTCCATCACTGTGCTCCACAAAAGCACAATGCTGCCATGGGGTCTGCTACCTGAAAACAGCCTAAAGCCACCTCCTTGAGTATTCTTTTGTGCATTCAGCCTCACAAGCAATGAGGTTAAAGTTATTTTGCTTTTGACAGCAAGGCGATAGCTTAAATCTCTCCAAGAGAACAGGTACTAAGTTGTGCAAGTTCCACACATCAATGCAATATTCTCAACGTAAGGTCACAATCACTGCCCATTGAAAAACACATCAAATCTAAATCATGTTTTGAAAAGTCCTTAGGTATAGATGCTTAGTTCCTTCTCTAAAGAATTCTACCTAACAGAAATATTTAGTCTGGAAAGGTTAAGTGGATCTTCTCACCTTCTGTTATATTTTACTGATTTTCTTTCTTCTCTCTCTCTCATGATATTTTATTTTATTTTATTTTCAAAATCAGGCTGTGTTTATATGCTATATATGTCTGTCATTGAGGAATATTTAAAAGTAATTTAACGTTCAAGTCTGTAGCTCAACACGCCATATTTTAATGTACATAAATACTTCATCATATGCAATTCAACGACACATGAATTTATTGACTACACATAGCATTCCTTGATAAGAACATAGAGATGAATAATACATGGTCTTTATATTTAAGGAGTTCTTGTAGTCTGGTTATTTATCTCCCTAGTTAGTATACATCTAAAAAGAATCACAGTAGACTGGTTCTGAAAAGAATATGTATAGATCAAGATATTATAAATTAAAAAAGATTTGAAATTAACTTAGGAATCTGGTGATTTAAAGGAATCTTGGGTTGAAAACTGAATACAGTCCTTTACTTTAAAGGAATATTACTCATCCATGAGAAGAGATGAAATACTGCCATTTGCAACAACATGGATGGACCTTGAAATAATCATATTAAGCTAATTAAGCCAGACAGAAAAAGATGAAAATCATAGGATATCACTTATATGTTGATATAAACCTAAAAGCAACAAATGAACAAGACAAACAAACAGAGACTCATGGACATGAACAATGGAATAGCGATTATCAAAGGGTAGGTGGGAGGAGGGGAGGTAGATGGGAGAAAAATTTAAATAATTTCTACATTTTAAAATGATTAATTAATTAATTAAAAAAATAACAGCTCAAATATGGACAATTTCAGAACAGCACCCATTGAAAAAAATTCTGTGAAAATAGTAAACATTACCACTACAAACCGACCAGAAAAAATTTTTTGAAAAAATAAAGGCGAATTATATCTAGGAATCTAGATTTTAATATACTGGATTCAGATTTTGTGAGGTTCAGATTTTAATATACTGGATTTCCTAATGTGAGGTATACCTGCATTTCTTAATGTGAGGTATACCTGCATTCCAAAAACTAACGTTGTGGTTAGGGGAAGGTATCATCATCATCCTTGGATATGCTTTCAAATTTTAAAAATTATGACTTATGGATAGGGAAACACATTTTTTTTTTTATTTCTCTCAATTTGAATATTTAAAACTTAAACATATTCATCAATGCAAAAAATGCTTTAGAGGTCACAAACAGAAGCATTCTCGACTATATAAATGATAAAACGGCAGATGGTCGTGGAGTGGAAATCAGTCTGGGGCCCTCCTGAGGCGATGCTGCCATTCACAACCCGCTAGCACCCCACTCCCAGCTCCGCGCCAAGCGCCTGCCGCGTGACTTACAGCGCTTTCGCCCTGGGACTCATCTATTATGAGAAACCATTTTGGTTAATTAAAAAAGTCTTTCAAAGTCTCGGAATAGGAAGCTTTGAAATTTTCTTCTCTTTGCTGTCGTTGATGGGGGTTAGAGAAAACTTGGATCTTTGCCCTAGCAAAAAAGGAAGGAGAGATTGAGGAGGGGAAAGAGTGGGACAGCAGAAGAAATGAAGCCCTGTCCTGGTGACCTGAGATTGAATCTCGGGGTCCTGGGGTGCTAATTTATCTACTAGTATAATTGGGAATGATAAAGGAAGTGGCTGAGGTCCTTGAATAACAAAGGTGCAATTAAAGGAGCCTGCTTCGAATCCATTGTTGCAAGCGCTCTGAAGCCTGAGCTTCAGCCTAGTACCTGCAGTACATGCTGAGGTGTCTGCTCTCTGGGTGAAACAGACTGTAAGCAAAAGGAAGTAGATGAAAAATATTAGATAGTCTGACATAATCTGGAGGAAACTGATGCTGTGCTGGAGTCTGCCTCATGATTGCTCTCAGTTGGAGGGTCACAGAAGCTTTCTTGTAGGAAGTGATAATGAAGCTGAGAGGGAGGAGTGTCTGTCCAACATCAGAGGGATGAGAGCCCCTGCAAAGGACTCAGCTTGTGTCAAGGCTTGAGGGTCAGAATGAGCTTGTACATGTGAGAACTGAGAGAGAGGTTCCACATGGCTGGAGTGCTGAGATCAAATGGGGGGTGTGGTACAGGAGGACCTGGAGACAGGAGCCAGTTGTCAAGCATGTTCCAAATTCTCTAGGAGATCAGAAAATACCTCTATGTCTATGACTCCATCTGTATGTATGTATGTATGTATGTATGTATGTATGTATGTATGTATGTATGTATGTATCTATCTATCTATCTATCTATCTATCTATCTATCTATCTATCTACCTACCTACCTATCTATCTCCATCTCTTTCTCATTTGTTCAGAGGGGTCTCCTTCAACATTCCATACTCATTCATTGATTTCCTATTATATCCCCGGCCCTCGAGTGAAGGCCAGGTGATACTAGCAAGAAAAGTCACAGTCCCTGGCCTGCCCCGTCCACCTTCTTGGTGGGTAAAATAACTACAGTGTAACAAGACGTGCCCAAAAGAGAGTGATCATAAATCTAGCTTCTCAGAGGAGTTTGAGCTGAGACTCAGAAGAGGAGGAAGAAGGATATGAGCAAAGACTGGTTGTGAGGGAGGGAAGCCTCGAGGTGCAAAGGAACAGTTGCAGCCATCTGTCTTGTGGGTCAGCTGCTGACTTGGTATTACCAGAGTATCATGTTCAGTTTCTCTTAATTTTATGTATTATTTGTATCTGACTCACTTCCCGAGAATTTGTAGTACCTTTAGATGAGGATATATGCAATAAAATAAAAAAAATGAAATCACAAAAAATGATAATAAAAGGAGAAAGTCAATTCCTAGGGAGTTAAGATTACAAATAAACAATCTGTGAAACTTACAGTCAAGCATCTTCACAGTGCCTGAGCTTTCTCCAGTGCTTTAAGAACACCACCCCTCTGAAAGCCCATTAAGTCCTCTCTAGCCTGGCTGTGACTCTGTGTGGCCAACAGCAGCCTGGCCCCCTCCATGAGAGTGTAACTTTCTTATTTTTGTTCCTGGGTAGATTTTTAAGTTTCTGGAAGCAAGCTGTGTGCCCGGTTTATCTTCAAGGCCCTAGGGCTAGCACAGGGCCTAGATTGGAGCAGATGCTGGGAATTGTTGGCCGAAAAAAGGACTAAAGAAGAAACCAGGCCTATTTTTCACTCACAAAAGGGCCACATTCATGAGAGCCCAACCTAAGGGACAGGAGAAGTGTTGGCGTTTAAGTTGCCTGTGAGCCATGTGCAGCCCAAGTGTAGGAACCTACAGGCAAGTCCTGGTGTAGCCCTCAAGAGCATCAATGTGAGCAAGTGTGTCAGCATCCTAGAGGAAAAGATGTGGTGAGAGTAGCCCTCAGGAAACTCCCCATACGGACTCAAATTGCAGCCAGCACTGTCCTGAGAGCTCAGACCAAGGGTTCTGCTCTGGAGGTGGGTAGCGATAGAGCGGTGCTGGCCAAGGCGGTCTTGCCTCTCTATGTAAAGCCTAAAAAAGGAATCCTCCACATAAACTCCAGTCCTCATTTATTATCTCTCTTTGAAATGTCAGTTGCAATATCTAGCTTGCCTTAGTGCTTGCAGTATTTGGAGTGAAAAGAGCTGTGTTTGTTTCCTTGGGCTGCTGTAACAAAGTCCCACAGGCTGAACTACACCAACGGACACTTATTTTCACAGTCCTGGAGGCTGGAAATCCTAGATCAAGGTGTTGGCATGTTTGATTTTTCTGGAGTTTTCTCTCCTTGGCTTATAGATACCCATCTTCTCTTTCTAAGCATCCCCCGTTTCTCTTCTTACGAGGACACTAACCAGATTGTGTTAGGGCCCACTCCAAAAAAAAAAAAGCCTTATTTAATTTAACACCTCTTTAAAAGCCTTATTTCCAAATACCTCAGTCACATCCTGAAGTACTAGGAGCTAGAACTTCAACATTTAAATTTTGGGGAACACAATCGATTCCATAATAGTACCTCAAGTCTGAATATATGTTTAGAGGAGAAGTTTCCATGAGTTTCAAACCCTCAGAGTAGATCCTCACATTCACCTCTCATCCAGACCACTTCTGTCCTTAACCTTCTGCCCCTGTCTGAGAAGGTGTGCACCTTCGTGAGCCTTACCTGTGAGGAGAAGGCCGACAGTAACCTGGGGAGATGAGGCTGAGTATAGGAAAGGGCTGCGTGGCAACACTTCCCATCTGTCTGAGCCTCATGGAGGCCCTTAAGCCCAAGAAAGAGGTACAGAAAAGGGAGGGAGTCTTCTTGAGAAGGGCCTGTGGCTGCAGTTTTGAAGTTTTCATCCTTGGCTATACCAGTGTTTCGTTTCATTTTTTTTTTTTTTTTACGTAGTCATTCTCCATGTACTCATGACGATTGAATTTAATAAAAACATCACAGTTCAAAGAAGACAAATTAGAAACCACCGTTCATCTTAGAAATTAATCTGTGAGTGAATTTAATGGGAGATGAATTGCGCTGATGTGATCTGCTCCCTCTTCACCCACTCTGAGCCCTAGTTGTTTGTCATTATTGCTGAAAATATGATTATTACTCTGGTATTGCTTGACATTTATTAAGAATCCAGGGTCTATGTTTCCACAGCAGAGAAAAGTGCAATTATCTGGGCACTTGGAGAAAAAAGAATTTCCTGACCTGAACTGTCCAAATAGATATCCCTGAAGGTCCCCTCCATTACTGCAGCTGGATGCAGAGCCTAGGCCATTCTGTCACTTGGCACACGGTGTACCTTCTTCATAATGGGCTTCTAACCTTTTATGGGTGCACTTGTAGATATTACACATAATTTTACAAAACTAGAAAAGCATTTTATTGTCTTCTCATTGCTTATCATCAAATCCAAACCAGATCCCCACTGAGGATTTATATTTAAAAGTGGATATGTCAGCCTTATGAAGGCATAATGGAAAAACTGTGTAGGTAATCTGTTTATTGAGTATTTTGCAATCAGGAAATTCTAAATTTCAGATAGGTTTAAATAGAGCAGTGATAATGAGAGCCAGAACTGCCCCAGCTCCTGACCTTTGTCTTTTGCAGATCTAGAAGTATTGTCAGCTGACCCTGTTGGGGCTCATTAATCCTGACCACGTGGAATGTTTTACTCAGGGCAGGGAAAAAGCAACTTCAGAGAACTTGGCCCATGGAGTGAGGAGGATCTATGAGCTTCATTTCATTCTCTCAAACTTTTAGTGTTGCCTCCATTTGCCAGGCCCTTGGAGATAGAGATGGGCAATGTCATCGAGGAACTTATTCTATTGGGGGACCCAGCCACTGTAATTTGGAGTGCTGCCTCTGCAGGGTTTATGCTGTACCATGGGACCCCTGGGGGGGCATGCTGGGAAAGAGAAGAGTATTAATAGTAATTACTTGTTATAAGATACCTACAAAGTATTCACACAGATATGGTTCCCTCTTTTGCTCACCGCCACCCAGCAACATGGCATGGTTAATCAACTAACTCCCTCATTCTTTCAGACCCCACCAGTGGAAGAGAGATAAGCAATGAGTGACCAATGTGACCAATGAGAAAGACCTATGAGAATGAGAACGTGTGATGCACAAGGGATGTTATATTTCCTCCACATTCACAGTTTCACTCCAACCTCGAGGAATAGGAGATTGCCTGAGTTTAACTTGAACTCGTCACTTGTTTCTTTGGCCAGAGAAAGTCAGACATTAAGGGAATCTAAATTTGACACTAAAACTGAACAGCATAGTTATTGCTTTCCCTTTGTGGAATTATTAGTGAATATTTGGAAACTTTAAAAAACTATGAAAAAGATTGTCTACACTGAAATTATGTTTATGGAGTTAAATTTTAAAATATACTCAAAAATAGAAATCAAGTTGTCAACATTATTCTTAAAATTTTCTTAAATTGTTAATCAAGAACGATATCATTTGTGGTTTTGTGAATTCTGTATCAGCCTATATACATTGACTAGGCAGCTTTTTCATCGTATGAGGGATCAATTACTATTTCTTTGTTAAGTATCTGATGAAGTGGTTGGCTTGTGCAATTTGGGGGAACGAGATTTACCAAAAATTATTGTCTTTAAACACAAGAATTACACTCAATCTAATGAGCTGTTTATACCCATGGGAAACAGAGGACTGTGTCCAGCTGAGAGAGCAGGGACTCGTATCTTCTATCTCAGTTTCATGATAGAGCTTAGGTGAAATGGTTGTGAGAATTCTATTGTATTTGTTAGTATTTTTATTTCAGAATATTTTTTATATACTTTTGATATTCATATTCATTACTGCCATGTACTCCTCACCCAATTTCCTCTGTTCTTAACAACTTACAATACTGTGGTACATTTTGTCAAAGCTAAGACATTGACATTGATATATGACTAGTAACTAAACTCCAGACTTTATTTTTTCACCAGTTTTCTTGCTAACCCAGGATCCAATCCAGGACACCACATTATCTTTAGTCATCATGTCTCCTTACTCTCCTTTACTTGGTAACAATTTTCGGACTATCCTTGTTTTTCACGACCTTGACAGTTTTGAGGAGTACTGGTCAGATATTTTATGGAATGTGCCTCAATTTGGGTTTGTTTAATATTTTTCTCATAATTAGCCTGGGATTATGAATTTTTAGAAGGAAGACCACAGAGAAGTGCCTTTCTCATCATATATCAGATGTGCCTTTCTCATCATACATCATATATAGGAGTGCACAAGACCACATGGTCATGTGGTGCCTGCCAGATTTTGACATTGTAAAGCTACTATTTTTCCCTTTCCATACTCAATTCTTTGGAAGCAAGTCATGAAGTTCATCCTACCCTTAAGGAGGTTAGGAATTAAGTTCTGCTTCCTGGTGAGGGAAGTATGTACATATATTATTTGAAATTCTGTAAAGAAGGTTTGTCTTTTCCCTCTATTAATTCATTTATTCAATCTGTTGTTTATATCAGCAGAACTCATCCATATTTATAATTTGGACCATAATCCATTAAACCCATTATTTACCATGTTCAAATTTTTCCAGCGCTTTCCTCATAGTGTTTAATTGACCTCATATTTGCTTTTACTGTAGTGTTCTTGATCTTTTTTCACTGATCTGAAATATGAATCCATTTGAATTTTATGTGTTTTAATGCAATTCTACTACAACACTTCCTAACAATTTTGGTGTGTATTATTCAAAAAAAGTTAGGTTATGTTGTAGTAATAAACACCTCTAAATCTAATTGCCTTAAATAGCAAAGATTTATTTCTCATTTGTGCTACCAGTACATTGTGAGTTGGCTGGGAATCTGCTGGTGCCTTATCCTCACTTAGCCACACTGGCTCATGGAGCAGCCATGATCTAGAATATTGAGTGTTGCCGTGACATTTAAAAAAGAGCTTAACAAATTGCTCATGAGCCCTTACAGCTTCTTCTCCCCAGCCTCACTTCACTCAAAGGTAGCAGGAAGGTTGGTCATACCTACATGAGAGAACTGGAAATAATTGGCAAAAAGCACTATTGACTAACACGTTATATTTCTTTCAGTTTTTCTTCTCTATGTAAATCTATAAAGATTTAATTGTTGTTATTGGTAACATACTGTTTTCTAATCTCTTTTTAAAAATATTGACACATTATAAAGTTGGTCTCCTATCATTAAATCTTTTTTGACACCAAAACTTCAGTGAATGGTTGGGTAGCAAAAGGAAGCTGAAATCCAGCCTTTGTTCCACTATTCAAGTCATCCACTTAGGTCTAGGACAGTATCTGCCCAAAAGGGCACAAAGATGCTGTATGGGCTAGTGGTAGCCCTTTGTGATGACTTGTGTGACTGCGTAATACTTTTTGCTTAGGCTGAACCACCCCGTCACGTGCTAATATTTAAATTGTTTCATTTTGTGCTACTATAAATAAGATGGTAGAAAATGTTGCCTAGGGAATATTTATGCATATATCTTATGATTTCCTTTGAATAAATTACTAGCAGTAAACATAGTGAGTCAAAGGATTAAAATGCAATGCAGAAGGTATCAGCACAGGACAGCTACAGTGCAGATACAGACTTGGCATTTCTCATGACTGAGTTTAGTCCCAGACCCAGCATGTATGGTGCCTGGTGGGAGAGGCCAGGATCTATAACTATAATTTTGGTACCAACTTTCTGAGCAAGGTCTGAGGGGCTGCCTTCAGATGTTGGCCTTTCTCATTTTTGCAAGGCCACAAAGCTGAATACAAGACTAATGATGCTTTAAATAAACAAGTGTAATGACTGTCATCAGTAGACAGCAGACACTTCCTGTGGGACAACTTGGGCAGGAGGGTCACTAGCAGCTGGCCAGCCCCAGGGATGTCCCTGGCAAAGACGGGCACCACTAAGCTGAGGTCAACTCACTTAAAGGTGACTCTCCAGGTGAGATGCGCCCTGTTCCCCATTCCAAGATCTGATCTGTATTCTGTAGCCAAACTCTCCCCTAAGGAGGCACTGGGAGAGCAGGGTACAGACTCTTTAATCCAGATCTGTTTTCCTTCTCAAATCTCCAAATGGCCTTCAGAGACCCTTTGTTCTACTTGAAAGGTTCTCAAACTCTTTAATGCCAGGCAGTTGCTAAGCAAAGGCTGTTTAGCTCCAATAAGCCATGTAAGAGATCTGCTCTGAATTTGTCCCTGATCAATGTGCCACATTCACTGCTGCCCAGGCAGATGGGCTTCTGCCCTTGAACAGATCCAAATTGCCCTTCTCCTGTCTCCACATCCTGAGTGTGACAACTTTCCAGGGCATGAAAGGTCTCAATAACCAATAGGAAAGTTGTGTTTTCTTAGCACTGAGATGTACAGGGTGGAAATGTGTGTGGTAATAGAGTATAAAAACTCATTTTCTGGCACTGCCACTTCCTGTCGGAGTCACTTATCCTTACTTGTTCTTGGTTTCCTCTTCTGTAAAATAGAAATAATCAATATAAATTTGTCAGGAGGCTAAATATTAAACGCATATGGAAACTCTTTTGTCAGTCGTAAAGTGCTATGTGAATATTATTTAACAGGATATAATGTTGAGGAAACAGATCAAAGGTAAATACTTGATCAGCACCCTTAGATAATACATCAGTGCGCTCTTCGTCAATTCCTCCTCCCATCCTTCTAATCCACTATTCCAAACCTTCACCATTCTGTTTCAGAGCTCTGCTCAGCTCTCAGGGGAAGCAGAACCATCTTAATCCTACTACACTCTGGAACTAGAAGCCACCAGGTGTAAACCACCTTACTTTCCAGTATTCCACTTACAAACTCATCTACATCTGCACCGTGCTCAAGTCCTTCTTTCCAGCCTATCCCTTTCCCATTGCTCAGATCAACCTCTACATGGGCTGCTAATCCCAGTTTTTCTCCTCTTACCCCATAGAACCTGCACGATCACTGACTTTTCTCTTTCTTTTGCTTTTCAACCGTCTCTCATCTACTGTTGAGCTCCTCTTAGCCTAGTCATATAGTTGAATAGTATCATTCCTCTTATATCAAATGACCCTGCTCCCATCTCTTTTCCTCTTCAGAGTTAAATCTATATTCACTGTCTCAATATCCTTAGCTCCAAACTTCTAGTTGACATTATTGCTGTCTAATCAGTCCTGTGCAATAACTTTTGCAGAAGTTACCAATGGCTAAGTTCTACAGACAGACCCAATGGACATTTTCAGGCCTCATCTTACAGGATTTCTCTGATGCATTTACTATGGTTAATGGCCCATGGTTCCCATGACATTTCTCTTTCTGAATTTCCTTAAAATTCTCTAACCTTTCTTCTCCTGGCATAAATTTCTCTTGGGTTCTCTAGGTTTCTGACCTTGTCTCATCTCCTCTCTTTACTTTCTCTCCATGAGGGATCTTAGCATTTCTCAGGATTTATCCTATCATATGATAATCCTTGACTCATGACTCACGACTCTGTATCAACCTAAGACCTCTCCCTCATCTGAGCTTTATTCTAGGGATGTCTAGCTGTACATTTGATACTTCATATTCAATATATCCTTGTATTCCTTCAATTTGCTCTTTTGTTTAGTTCTGTGATCTCTCCTATTTTTCTTAGTTTATCTAATTTAATTCACTCAATTAGGTAAACCAGAAATTTTGGAGTAATTCTTACCATCTCATACAGTCACCAATTCCTATTAATTTTACTTTTCATATAGCTCTTGAATTAGACTCTTTCACGTCATTCATTCTGTGGTGTGAAAATTCACATGTGTTGTCATCATAGTGTTCTAAGGGGGCTCCCTACTTCCAGCTCCCTACTTCCTTTATTAAATCCATTCTTCAAACTGCTATCAGAGTGAGCTATCAAAAATGCTGATGGGATCATGTCAGGCTTCTATTGAAAACCTCTCATTCAACAATCAGCTAAAGCAACATCTTAGTCAAGGAGCCTTCTCTGAACCTGATTCATGTCAAGGTCTCTTCTTCTGTGTCCTGCATCCTGCGTCATCCTGTCCTGTGCATAGCTCTGTCTCAATATTGGCCACGTCAGCTCATAACCATCTGTCTCTTCCATTAGGCTCCACAAAACCAGATATGGGTTCATTTGTGTAGCCCAGTGCTGAAAAATAGTACATGAACAATGAACCTTTGCTGAGCTTAACAACAGAGAGTAAATATGAAGCTAGAAATGGAGTATCTGAGCAAGGATATCAACACCCTTGGGCTGCAACTATTGTAGACAGGGTATTTATTTGAAAAGTAAAGGTGATTTATAACTATAAACTCATATAGAATTTTCTATCAGTATTAATTTTGAAGAGACCATTTAGGTCAATTGTTTTCAGTTGATCTTATCCATGACTTACACCAAAATAGTCTCTCTGGGTAACTCTATTCAGTTTATGAAGTTCTTTCTACTGTCTCATCTTATATGCATAACATCTCTTCAGACAAAGGAGGCACTGTTAACCTCATATTATAGATGAAAAATCAAATGTCAGAAATATTAAGTTGTTTGCCCATGTAATGTGGCTAGTAAGGTTCAATAATCAAGATGTCTTGACTTCTACTCTATGTACTTCCCATACGCTCATTCGGAAACACTCAGAAAAATATAGAAGTCTGAATATTTTTTTCTATATCTTGCTGAAGTCTGCCTGCTTGAAACTTCCTACCCTAGTCCTACTTAACTCCCTGGGGCCAGTCAAACAAGGCCCATCCCTCTTTGGCAAGATAGGACATTTACTATTTGGGAGGAGCTGCTTGTGTCCAAGTTCTCCCCAAGAGTTCTCTTCCCTTGTTGCATGTCTCCAAAGCATCATCTTAGAAGAAAGTCTGGGCTTCTGCCTTAGATGTACAATTAGTCAAATTTTTCAGTATTTTATGTCACTTGTGATGCTCATAATGATTGTTTTACTTAGAAATTCATATAAACATGTAACAGAAATATTAAGGAAAATTTTGCAAACAAAAAAAAGAAAGAAAGAAAAGAAAAAAAAAAAAAATCACTCTATTCCCACTACTCCAAAACAGTAATTGGAGTTTTGAAAATTATATTGTTTTCATATTTCTGAATCTTTGATGATAAATACTTTTTTATTTTATTGAAGTATAACATACATAGAAAAAAGTATTCAAATCACAGATATACAGATTTAAGAATTTTAACAGAGTAAACATGTGACTACCCAGATAAAAAATACATTAATAGCACTCCAGAAGCACCCCTCATTCTCTGCATGCATTCTAGTCACTGGTCCCTTCTACACCAAAAGTAGCCACACTCCTGGTATTTAACATCATACATTAGTTTTCTACATTATTTACTTTTATATAAATGAAATATACTCTTCTGTCTAGCTTATTTCACTCCAAACAATGTTTGTGTGTGTGAAATTTATACATGTCATTGCATGAAATAGTAGTTCATTTATTTTCATAGTAGCAGAGCAACATTTTCATAGAGATCTCAAACTTTTTGGTCTTAGGACTCCTTTACACTCTTAAAAATTATTGAGGACTCAAAAGAGCTGTCATTTATTTAGATTATATCTATTGATTATGTATTATAATTATCTATTATGTAGATTGTACCATATTAGAAATTTAAAAAGAATTTTAAAATAATCCATTTAATTCATTTACAAACAACAGTTTTGAAAAATATAGTTATTCATTTAAAAGACTATTTATATTTATGTGTAAATATTTATGTGTAAATATAAATAGTCTTTTAAATGAATAACTATATTTTTGAAAACAAAAATTGTTAAAAGATAGTTACTGTTTTAATTTTTACAAATTCCTTTAATAGCTATCTGAGTTAATAGAAGAGAGCTGGATTCTTATATCTGCTTTTTTTCCAATCGGTTGTAATATTTTTATTTGGTTGAAATATATAAAGAAAACCTAGTTTCCCACAGATACGTAGTTAGAAAAAGAAAGGAGTACTTTAATGGCCTTTCCAGAAAATTATTTTCTTTTCTGAAACTACATCAAAATTCAACAAGTAGTAGTTTCTTAAAGGTTACTGCAAACCTTTATCAGTCAAAGTTTTGTACTAAGTTACATTAAAATGTATTGCACTATCTTGTACTTTGAATGAATATTTTAACCCACACATGATTTTGGAACATGCATTGAAACATGCATATAACATGCACTGGAATATTGGATACCTGAGTTACATAGATCTCCCACTGTTGACACATTTCATTATGCAATATGGAAAAATCATGAAACTCTTTAGCTACTGGGAAACTGTCAAGCTCTGAGAGGTAGATACAAGTTTTCCAACATTCTAATATTTGAAATTTGAAATTCAAATTTTACCTTTGGAAGCAAATACTGTCAGTTGGGTTATTTGAGATAATGGGTTTTTTATTTTCAAGAAATTATCTGCTAAATACTTAAGTCTTAATTGTAACTTTTTTCTGTCCATCATTCTTTCGAATAAAAATGCTGTTCTATGACAAAAGCAGCTAGTTCCAATCACAACTCTAACAATTATATAGGTTCTTTTTCTTGGAACAACCATCATGTTTTAGGTATTCAGAATATGTGCTTTATGCATACTTTTCATTTTATCACACAGACTATTAAAAACAGTGTATTCAAAGATTGAGACTTAATAAAATTGACCATTTTTACTGTTTTATTGATGACATTCTTAAGCGAACATTCTTTTTTTCCTATTAGTTCCTAGTTGTGAGGAATACATACAATAATTATTTTACAGATGGTGCCAACTCCTTGATTTGGGTTATGACACTAGTTTTACTCCCTGTTGCTTTTGGACCGTGAATGCAAATGTCAACACAGAAAAAGGGCAAAGATGTCCTAATATTTTGAAAATAGTTTTGACTTTACAGATCCCTTGAAACAGGTCTTAGAAACCCCTAGGGATTCATGGACCATATTTTAACAACTATTACTATTGGATATTCAATATATAAATATATCACAACTTATTTATCCAGTCTATTACTGATAGACATTTGCACGGTTCCAAGTTTGGGACTACTTCAAACACTACTATTATAAACACTATCTCAGATGTCTTTTGGAACATGTGTATGAATTTGTGTTCTAGGAATGAAATTGCTGCATCTTTGGGTATGCATGCCTTCACCTTTTAAGACACTACTCAATAACATTCCAAATGGTTGTAGTAGTTTAACAGTGTAAGAGAGTTCTATTTGCTTCATATCATAGTCATAACATGATATTATAAGCCTATTTGAATTTTAGATAGTCTTATCATCATTTTA
This sequence comes from Pteropus medius, assembly GCF_902729225.1. NCBI lineage: Eukaryota > Metazoa > Chordata > Mammalia > Chiroptera > Pteropodidae > Pteropus > Pteropus medius. The sequence continues at coordinate 59,186,891 of NW_024344378.1, forward strand.
ATTTGTATTCTCCAGGTGACAAATAAGATTGTCCACCACGTCATATATATATTGCCCATCGAGACATCCTTTTTTTTATGAAGTACCTATTCAGTTTTTCTTTAAAAAATTCTACTGAATATTCTAAATTTTTCCTTATTTGATTTATAGTAATTTGTATTTTCTGGATGTGAATACCTTTTTTTTAATGGTAAGATAAAGACTTCAATAACTTTTTTAAATTAAACATTTTATTTTGAGAATTATAGATTCATGTGCAGTTATAAGAAACAATATAGCAAGATCTCATGTATCATTTACTCAGTTTCCCCAATAGTATCATCTTGCAAACTGTAGTACAATATCACGACCATAACATTTCATCACTACAAGAATCTCTTACGTTGCCCTTTTATAGCCATCCCCACTTCTTTCCTGAACACACAACTTAACTCCTCATAACTACTAATCCTTTTTCGTTTCTATAATTTTGTCACTTCAAAAATGTTATTTAAATTGTACAGTATGTGACTTTTTGTGATTATCTTTTCTCACTAAGCATAATTCTGTGCAGATTCATCCAGATTGTTGCATGTATCAACAGCTCATTTCTTTTTCTTGTTGAGAAGTATTCCATGGTATGAATGTATCCTAGTATATTTAAGCATTCGCCTGTTGAAGAACATCTGGGTTCTTTCCAGTTTTTTTCTATTATGAATAAAACTTTTATAAACATTCACACATAGGTTTTTGTGCAAGTATAAGTTTTCGTTTCACTGAGATAAATTTCCAGGGGCACAACAGCTAGATCTTGTGATAGTTATATTTAAAAAAAAATACTGACCTGTTTCCCACCAGCAATGTATGAGTAATTCATATGTTTTTCTGTATCCTCACCAGCATATGGTGTTGTCACTTTTTAATTTTAGCCACCCAGATATGTATGTAGTAATATCTTGTAATTTTTACTATTATTTTCCTAAAAGATAATGGTGTACAACATATTTTCACATGCTTAGTTACCATCTGTATATTTTCTTTAGTAAAATGTCTGTTCCTGTCTTTTGCACATCTTCTAATGGGATTATTTTTTACTAGTGAGTTTTAAGAGATTTTTATATATTATTCTAGATCTAGTCCTTTGATAGATATATGGCTAGCAAATATCCCACATTGAAGCTTGTCATTACATCCTATTCACATGGGTTTGTGCAGAGCAAAAGTTTTTTACATTGATGAGATCCAATTCATTACTTTTTCCTTTTATGAATCATGCTTTTGGTGTAAAATCTAAGAACTTTGAACACTTTGTTGAATGAGAACTGCAAAAACAGACATCCTTGCTTTATTTCCAATCTTACAATGAATTCATTGTTTCACATTAAGTATAGTATTACCTGTAGAGTTTTTATATAGATACTCTTTATCAAGTTGAGGTAGTTCCCCTGCATTTCTAGTTTTCTGAGAGTTCTATCATGAATGAATTTTGAATTTTGTCAAATGCTCTTCTGCATCAATTGATCTGATCATGTAATTCTCTTCTTTAACTTACAAATAGGGTAGATTACATTGATCACTTTTTGAGTTATTTACCAACCTTCTATTCCTAGAATAAACCTCATTTAGTCATCGTATATAATTATTTTTATGTATTGCTAAATTATCTTCGCTAATATTTTGTTGAAGATTTTTGTATTAGCATATAAAGATATTGCTAGGTCATAAAATAAGTTGGAAAATGTGCCTATCTTTTCTATTTTCTGGAAGATATTTTATAAAATTTACATTAATTTTTGCTAAAATATTTCACAGAATTCTTAAGTGGAACCATTTGGACCTGGAAATTTGACAGGAGTGTTTAAATTATGAATTCAGTAGACATTCTCCAGAGGACATACAGATGGCCAATATACATATGCAAAGATGCTCAAATTCATTAATCATCAGGGAAATGCAAATCAAAACCACAATGAGATATCACCTCACACCTGTCAGAATAGCTATTATCAATAAATCAACAAACAACAAATATTGGCAAGGATGTGAAGAAAAGGGAACTCTTGTGCACTTTTGGTGGGATTATAAATTGGTGTAGCCACTATGGAAAATAGTATGGAGTTTCCTCAAAAAATTAAAAATAGAACTACCATATAACCCAGCAATTCCACGTCTTTCTTTGGGTATTTATCCAAATAAATTTAAACACTAATTAGAAAAGACATATGCACCTCTATGTTCATTGCAGCATTATTTACAATAGCCAAGATATGGAAGCAACTTTAGTGTCCATCAATAGATAAATCGATAAACAAATTGTGGTACATATAGGCAATAGAATATTACTCAGCCATAAAAAAGAATGAAGTCTTGCCACTTGCAACGACATGGATGGACCTAGAGAGTATTATGCTAAGTAAAATTAAGTCAAACAGAGAAAGACAAATACCACATGATTTCACTTATATGTGGAATCTAAAGCACAAAATAAATGAACAAAACAGAAACAAACTCGTAGATACAGAGAACATTTTGATGGGTGCCAGACGAAAGGAATGAATGAAAAAGAGGACAGGATTAAGATATACAAGTTGCCAGTTATAAAAATAGTTATAGGAATGTAAAGTACAGCATAGAGAATATAATTAATAATATTACGGTAATTGTGAATAAGTGTCAGATGGGTACTAAATTTATTAAGGTGATTACTTTGTAGGTTATGTAAATGTGTATTTTCTACACCTGAAAATAATATATTATGATATTATATTTCTCTTGGTTAATATTTGTACATTTTATATTTTTTCATCCTTTTACTTTCAACTTTCTCTGTCCTTATTTTCATGGAGTGTTTCTTGTATGCAGAATTTACTCAGGTTTTGTTTATTGATCCGATGTAACTCTGTTAAGCTTTTATTTGGAGCATAGTCCACTTATATTTAATGATATTTTTATTTTAATTCCACTTTAATGTTTATTTTTCATTTGTAATATCTGTTGTTTGTTCTTTTTTCTTCTTTCAACATATTCTCAGCTATTTAAGATTATTCTACTTCCCTTCTATTAGCTGAATATTACACATTTTTTGTTATTTTTTTGTGGATACTCTAAAAATTATAAAATACATAGTTGCTTTATTAGAGTTTAATGTAAATTAGCCCCATTTTATGAATTTTAATTAAAGAAACAATACTTTTCTTTCATTTACCTCATTCATACTTTTTAAGCATAAGAAATTATCTTCCAACAGCCAATATTCATTTAGATATAGTAATATATTTATTATTTCCATAGTTTTTCATTTATTCTTTTTTTATTAATTAATTAATTAATTAGTCTTAGTGACATTGCTTAACAAAATCCAGTAAGTTTCAGGTGTACAATTCAACAGTAAGGCGTATATATATTGCATGTGTGTTCATTTCCCATAGTTAGATTTCTTTCTGTCACCACATATTTGACCCCTTTTACCCTATTTACCTCCCTTCTCCCCTTTTTCCCCATATCCTTTAGTAACCACTGGTCTATTGTCCATGCCCACGAGCCTCTGCTTGTTTGTCCTATTTGTTTGTTGCTTTTAGGTTTATATCCCACATATAAATGATATCATGTGGTTTTCAACGTTTTCTGTCTGGCTTATTTCATTTAGCATGATTATCTTGAGGTCTATCCATGTTGTCACAACTGACAGTATTTCATCTCTTCTTATGGCTGTACCACAGCTTCTTTATCCAATCATCTGTTGTAGGACACTTTGGTTGCTTCCATGTCTTGGCCACTGTGAATAATGCTGTTATGAACATTGGTGTGCAAATATCTTTTCGGACATGAGTTTTCTAGTCTTTGGGGTAAATACCTAGTAGAGGGATTGCTGGATCATACGGTAGATCAATTCTTAGTTTTTTGAGGAATCTCCATACTGTTTTCCATAGTGGCTGTATCAATATGCAGTCCTGCCAGCAGTATATGAGGGTTCCTTTTTCTCTGCATCCTCTCCAACATTTGTTATTACTTGTCCTGTAGATAACAGCTATTCTATCAGGTGTGAGATGGTATCTCATTGTGGTTTTGATTTGCATTTCCCTAATAGCTAGGAATGTTGAGCATCTTTATATATGTTTGTTGGCCATTTGTTATGTCCTCTTGAAAGAAGTATCCGTTCAGGTCCTCTGCCCATTTTTTTTATGGGATTTTTTTTGTTTTTGTTGTTATTGAGTTATATGAGTTCTTTTTATATTTTAGATATTAGGCCCTTTTAGATATCGGAGGCGTTGGTTGCACATATATTTTCCCATTTGGATGGTTGTCTCTTTACCGTGTTAACAGTTTCTTTTGCTGTGCAAAAGCTTTTTAGTTTGATGTAGTCTCTTTCATTTATTTTTTATTTTACTTCTCTTGCCTTTAAGATCAAATTCATAAAATCCTCTTTAAGTCCAAGGTCCTTGAGTTTAGTTCCTATGTTTTCTTCTATGCATTTTATTGTTTCAGGTCTGTAATCCATTTTGTGTTAATTTTGGTGTGTGGTAATAGACAATAGTCTAGTTTCATTCTTTTGCAGGTGGCTTTCAAGTTTTTCCAGCACCATTTATTGAAGAGGCTTTCCTTTCTCCACTGTATGTTTTTGGCTTTTTCTGTCAAAAATTATTTGCCCATACAAACATGGGTTTATTTCTGAACTCTCAATTCTGTTCCACTGGTCTGTGTGTCTGTTTTTCTACCAATACCATGCTGTTTTGATTATTGTCATTTAGTGGTATAGTTTGAAGTCAGGCAGAGTGATGCATCCAGTCTCATTTTTATCTTTTTTTCTCAAGATGGCTTTGGCAGTTCGGGGTCTTTTGCTCTTTCATACAAATCTGTTGATTTTTTTTTTATTCCTTTAAAAAATGCCGATGAGATTTTGATGAGAATTGCATTAAATCTGTATAATGCTTTAGATAATAAGGTCATTTTTACTATGTTGATTCTTCCATCATTTATTCCTATATTTTGTGTTTCAGTATGGAATAGTTTACATTCTACATTCTTTCACTGTCTTTCTTTAAAGATAATATGACTTTTTCTCTGTGTTTTTGAATATTTTTTACCTTTCATTTTTTTGTTTTACTGTGATGAGCTTATGTGTGGTTTTCTTTGTATTTTTCTTGTTTTATGTTTGTTGAATTTGTTAAATCTGTGGTTTATGACTTTCATTGATTTCAGAAAATACTCATTAACTTTTCATATTGAGTCTGATCCATCTTTCTCTCCTCTTCTTTTGATACTCCAATTCTAATAAGCAGGATGCTTTCTCCATATTACACATGTATCTAACTCTCTCTATCTTTTAAATATTTTCCATATTTTTATCTCATTATACTTTTAGCAAGGATATTTATTCAAGTTTACTCATCCTCTGTTCAGTTGTGTTCACTCTGCTGTTAAACTTACCCATAAAGTTTCTCATTTCGATTAATTTATTTTACAAATTTATAATTTGTATTTGGTTATTTTTCATATTACATGTCTTTTGCAAAATTCTCCATATTACATTTTTGATCATATTATTTGCATTAATTTAAGATTCATGTCTGATAACTCTAATATCTGCATACATGTGGGTATGTTTTTATTGTTTATTTGTCTGTTGATCCTTTTTATGGGCAATGTAATAATTTCTGCTTGATCGTGGAACATTTTGTATACAAATTCTCAATTAACATCTCAGATGATGTGATCTTTCTCCAGAGAAGAGTTACTTTGTCTTCTGGCATGCATTTGTAGTAACAGTGATCACCATAATATACTTAGAGGTTGAGCTATTGAAAATTGGGTTTCAGCTTTGTAAGGACTGGTTTGTTTCCAGCCTACCTTGATCTCTATGGTGCAACCCTTCAGAGACCTCCCTTAAAGCCAACTCCTGGTGATTTCTAGAAACTGAGACTGCTGGAAGCTTTACTATTTTCTCAGCCTCTCAACTCCACACTGTTTATCAATCAACAACTGCTTAAAGGGGAACATTAATTTAGAAAGCTGGGCTTATTTCTCTCGATTGTCCTATTTCTGGGCTCTTGGTCCCTTATGTTCTAAATGATTTGGTGAGCTTGAACTCTAATTTTTGTCTCTTTAGCCACCTGAGATTTTGAAAAGCTCTGCTAAGCTTCTCTACTTCTTAGCCATCACTTTAGCTTCTCGGCCTTTTCTGCTATTTGCAAACTTGAAAATATCTCAAGGGAAAAAAAAACCCACAGATATTGGGCATTGGGCACATCTCAGTGAGTTTCCTTTTCTTCAAGATCTTGGTTCCTTAATTCTTGGCCCTCTTGGTAGCACTCTGCTGTTCTAAAGCAGATTATTCAAATATAGCTTTTAAAGTTATTCTTGGGAGGAAGATTAATTTGCTGCAGCTAACTCATCATAGCTGAAAGTAGAAATATTTCACAGACATGTATGTGTGTATGTGAGTGTATCAGTGCAGATGAAATATTCGTTCATGTGATTGTTATTGATTTGACCAGCAAATCCTGCAAGTATTCTTATCTAAAATCACAACTATCATTAAACTGTGACTTGTTTTCTCTCTTCTCTAGAACTTTGTGTTGTGTATCGAGAACTACAGAAGAAGAGGTCAGGAGCTCTATGCATCTTTATACAAAGACCATGTGCAGGTAAAAAACAAAACAGTTCCTTTCTCTACACAATAAACTGGGATCTACCTTGAACCTAAAATAAAAAATCAGAAGGGACTTTTGTCTAAATTCTGGACTGCTTAAATCAATAATTGGTGGTCAATAATTCAGTCTAACTTGCATGAACTGTGCGTGAGGATTTGGATCTACAATTGAAGCAACTGAGGAGATAGGAAATGTATTAATCCACTCATATACTCAGGGTGTCTCAGATCCTTTGCTAGGAGCTAGAGACACAATTGTAAACACAGACATGGGCCTCATTCTCAGATATCTTCACTATAAAGGAAAAATATACATTAAACAACTGCACAAATAAATACATCATTATGACTTGTGATGAGCAGTAGCCATGGAAAATACAGATACAAGGAGAGATTATAACAGGGAAAGACCTTAATTTGGGCAGATAAGAGGCCCTTTCTAAGAAAGTGACTTTTACATTGAGGTCTGAAGAAGAAGGAAATGGTCTGAGGTGTTTTGAGGAAGTGTTTTTGGCTAAGGAGAGGGCATGTGTGAAAGATCCAGAGTCAGGAAAGAGCTACATATTATCAATTAACTGAAAGAAATGACTGAATGACCTGAACTGGTAAGGAACAAGGGTGAAGATGAGGTAGGGCTGGAGTGAATAGGGCTTGTCACCACATTAGGGCTTTGCATCTTATCCTAAGTGCAATGAGTTGCCACTAATGAGGGCAGGTTTAGATATTTAAAACACCTCGTTAAGCATAATTTCTGTGCTGTCTAGATAGAATACTAGCTGTCATGCCAATGACATCTCTATTTGAATCTTAGGTCTGCCTCTTCTTAGGCCTGCAGTCTGAGCCCCAAGTTCCTCATCTTTAAAATGGGATAATAGTTCCTAACTATTAAGGGTAAAGAACAACTATAAAGTGCCTAGACAGTAGTTGGCAGGGAATAGATGCCCCATATGTGATTATGGAATGGCTAAGAAGTTATCTTAGTTGGTTTTGTTTTTAATAAAAGTTTTAAAAAGTAATTGCTTATAATGGAACACAATGTATAGTATTAGAAGCTTACTAATTATATTATTTACTTTATAATTTCTCTGTTCCAAAGCTTGTGCTAGGTGTAGAAAAGGCAGAGATTACAATGACACTGATATGTCTTGAGGGTTCTTACAACTCAGTAGAGAGACCAAGAGTAAATAAATAACCACAAACAGAGTGATGAAGCCAATACTAGGATGTCCTACTACAAGGGGAGGAACAGTGGAGTGTAAGGAACCAGTAGGTGTATTGGGGTGAGTGAGAGGTCAAGGAATGGTGAAACAGTGGTGCCCAAGGGTGGGGAAAATACAATAGGCTCTGATCAACTTAAGCCACATAATCTGGTCTAATTCCTTCCATATAAGCTCATTTGGGAGACCACAACATGCCCCTGGAATAAGAATTTGTGAGATATGCAGCCTGCACTCCAGAAACACACAGTTTAGCTACATAACCCCCAAGGCTGTCTTACAAGAAAGCAGTTTATCAAGCATGGCAGGAGTGGGAGAGGAGCTTTGGGGGTATAAAATTCATGTGGGCAGGACAGAACCTCAGCAGAGACTCTGAGCCCAGAAAGAAAGAATCCAGCCTTCTTGAAGGTGGCCTGGCTCATTTTTAGTAGCAGGCTTGACTGGGATTCAGAGAGTACTTGAGAAAGTTATACAGAGTTTTAAAGTTATTGAGGTATGTTTGAGAAAATCAGCATTCTGATACTAATCCATATGGATACTTTCCAAGTGTTTAAATATTTAAGACAGATTGTTTTGATGTTTAAAGGAATGCAGAGGTAATCACCATCTGCAGGAGATAATGGGGTCTGAAGCATTCACCCTGTTTTTTTAAGGGGCAATACACTTTCCCAATGCAGGTCCCCCTCCACTTCCAGAAAAGTCAAGTTCAAATTCCAGGAAGAAATCAGGCTTGTGAAGCCTGCCACATTCTTCAAGGACTGCTTCTCTCAGGTGCACTCAATGAGGTGATAGTAAGATTTAGGGGCCCCAGCCTACAGGTCTCTCAGTCAAAGGTCATGTAAGACTGCTTTAACTTGGCATTTTACTCACAACTAAGAAGTCACTGGAGATGGCAAGAGCCCACAGTATGAGAAAATAACATGACCATGACCCAGTGCCCTAAGTGTCATTACATGATGTTCCATCATTATATCGTTAGCAAATTGGACAATTCTGATATTTAATCTCCCAAATTTCTCTTCGCTCCAGAAGTACTGGTGAAAACAGTTGCCTATACTCTGGCCCTGCCCAGCTTTCCATTTGCCTTTTCCAAATTATATTTGTTCTCTTCTTTGTGGTCCAGATGCTTTGGTTCTACTCTTATATCAAGTCCTTATTGTAATTTACAGCAATGCTTCCTTCTGCCTATGCTGTTTTTAAAACATTATAGTCTTTGCTGGTTAAAGCTCTTTGCTAGGTGCTCACCATTTCAGAAATAACCTTTCTTTTATTATGTGAGGGGCACTGTTTTGTCACACTCTTTTCTGTGCTCTCTAGGGGCCAACAGTGTGTTGCTACTTCTTTCTCAGTGTCTGTATATCCATTAAGGTTTGTCACAGCTCTTTCAGATCCAAGTATCAGAATCTCAACTCAAATTGGCTTAGGCAACAAATAAAATGTTTTGTTTTATTAAAAAATTCAGGGAAAGAGCAGGCTTCAAGAAGAGCTGGATCCAGGTATTCAAACTCTGCTCTAAGGAATCTGTCTCCTCTCTCTTTTTTCTTTCTCTCTTATACACGCATACAAACACACACAAATGTATGAGGCTGCTAAAGCATTTGAGGCACCAGAGCACATGAATGAGAGAGCACGTGAGTCTGAAAGGAACTCACATTCTGCTTCCCAGGCTGTACATCCTAGAACAAGGCAGGGTTTATGTAATGAATGGAGAACCATTTTCTAACTTGTGCAAAGGCACTGTCTCCTTTCTGAGCTGTGAACCTGTAGGTTATTTCTATACAAGGGGATACTTCTCCTGATGCACATAAAGGTGTCCTGGGACTGGGGTGGTGGCCCTGAATGTGTACTCATACACCGAACCCTCTGTACTGTCTCCTTTGTATAGGCTCCAAAGAGCGCCATTACCAACCCTGAGGAATGATACTCACCTACCCATCCTATAACCATTCACCATCACTCGGATTCCCCATAGTTGGGTGACTGAAAGTAGGGCTGGGCTCAGCCTCACTGAAAGCACCAGAAACTGAAAATGGATAAGGTTGCCCAGATACAAATCTCAATGATGCTACCTAAGAGTTTCTATTCAGCTGAAAATCATAGCTGCTTCTATCATACCAGAATCCATGCCTCTGAGTGTGACATTTGGCCCACTTGAGCTTTAAACTGAAAGAGAACCTTACATTGTACAGAAAATGGGTATAACAGAGCATTTTGCGAGTGCAGGGACTCAGGGATTTTACTATTTAGTCATCTCATGTCCTCTGTCCAGGGATTACATGTAGCTTTCTATCATGGACTAACAATCGTTCATCTCTGAGGGGGTCTCACTACTGACACATATCTGTGTGGTTGCAGATATCAAGACAACTTACTTGCCTTGATATCTCAGGCAGCCATGCAGTACCATTATGTCAGTGGAGCCTTGGGGTGGAGAGGATGCTCTTAAAAGACTGATTTGATGCTCAGGGTAGACAACCCAATAGCTTGAGATTGTTCATCCTCTATGAAGCTCTCAGTATGTTACCACAAACACAGTGAAAATTTTCAGGGAGCTGAAACATTATCCCCAAACAAGTTTTTATTTCATGTAACCGAATTCCTTTTAAAGGCTTTGGATAGTCATCATTTTTTCTAGAGTTCATTATTAACCAATTGGAGTATTGTGTAGAATGCTGTAACCGTTTTGGATGTAAATCTAAGAACTGTGGCGAAAAAAAATGATCTTGTTTTGAAATAGGACTTGCTTTATTCACAGCAATAATACTAACTGCTTAAGCTATGTAAGGAACCCTACGAAACTTTTCAAAATATTGTCTCATTTAATCCCTACATAAACTCATGGTTTTATTATTATGGTAATATTATTAACCAAATTTGACTGATGAGGAAGCTGAAGCTCCTTCAGATTTAACAACTAGTGAATAGCAAAAACAGAATGACAACCCAAGTTTATCTGATGCCAAAGATCATGTGCTAAGCACTATAACATCTGTTATATTTTCATGAAAATTTTTAAGTTCTGAGAATGATTTACCCATCCAAAGAGGCCCAGATTTGCTATGTCCACCAGTCATTGAAGTAATACTGGCAGGAACCATGAATTAATAAAATGATACTAGAAAAGGAAAGAAGTCTAGCCTCTAGGCTTAAGCAAAGGCTTTGGAATCAGACAAATTGGGTTTAAATCTCAGCTGGGTCACCTGGTTGTCCTTGGAGAAGATACGTCTCCTTTCCTAGACTTGGTTTCTTTATGATGATCATAGAAATGACTTGCAAGTTTAAGTTTTACTCATGGAGCCAGTGGGTAGAGGAAATGAGATACAGCAGATGAGGGGCTCAGCTTAACACTTGGTAATGAATTTCTTTCTTTTTTTATGTTAAGTTTATTAAATCTGTGCTTCTTGTTTCACCTTTCAGTTTCTGAAAAATTAAAATTTAGAACGAATGCCATCAAATATTTGAATAACTGCAAAATTCACTCTGTAGACAAAATTGATTCCACTGCCCAAATTGAATTGAAATGTTTCCTTGACAGGTGATGTACAAAACTTGAATTTGACATACAAAAGCAGTTTGGGCGTGTCAATGTATTTTATAAAAGTTTGAATTATACTCTAGCAGAAGTTGTAATAGTCAAGTATCACATATACAAACTATGAGACTTTCATAGATAATAGCTGGGATTATTTTCATTAATATCAAAGGTTTTAGCTTCTGTGAACATTCTAGAATTCTTGAACATTCTAGAATCATATGATATTAGGGTTTCAAAGACCTTTAGACATCATTTAGGCCAAAGCTCTCATTTAACAGTTAGAGAATCTGAGGTCCAGTGACAGGAAGAACTTGTTCAAATCAATCCATTGCTGGCTGGTCTGCTAGTTCCCACCACACTGCTAGTCCAGAAGACTTGAAGAAGTATTTTCAGTATCATTTTTGAAGGGTGTGGGCTGTGGTAAAATTCCCTGTCCTTTTTGAAGGGCAGAGGCTGTGATGAAATTCTCCATCCATTTTATAGAATTGCTGTTTAACCCACTCCAATGATTAATTTCAAGGCCTTTGGGACCTGTTGCTCTCTGCCCAGCACCCAGTAGTATGAATTCTAAAGGGTGGATGGCTTTTCCCTCCCCCATCCTAAATTAAATGGTCTCAAAATTAAGAAACCAGTTTCTTTTCTGGACCAGGTCTTGGCTCCAGAGAGTACACTACACACCCTGAGGGTGCTCGGGTACCTGTAAGAGGCTAATTTTCTCAGACAATTATGGGACTTGGTCTGTTCACCTCAGGAGATTTGGGGCCAGGTAGGCCTGTGAGAAAAATGTCCAGGGATGACTTTGCACTTCTGCTTCCCAGAGGCGGAAATGTGGTGACATCAAGGCAGCCAAAGCCTGGGCCAGGATCCAGGAACAGCTTTTTGGGGAGCTGGGTTTGTGGGGCCAGAAGGCAGAAGCCACATCTTGTTCCTGGTGGGAACTGGACTGGAGAGAAGGACCCGCTCGCATGAGGAAACGCATCAGACGCTTGTCTCCTTTGGAGGCCCTGAGTGCAGAAAGGCTCAAGGTAAGAGTTCAGTGCAAGAAAATGATGCTTCAGTGTCAGAAATGTAGGACAGTGACTCGTTAGCTTTTCCATCTCAGGTTGTTTTCATCTGGTGTGCTTCAGGAGAGTTTCGATATGGGCAGGTTGAGAGAAAATGTATGTAGTTAAAGGCAAGAGTGCTCTAATTTATTTTTGATGCTGTTTAACAGAAGAAAAGAATCACTAATCTTACCAGGTAACATAGAAAGAATGCTATAACTACGACCAGAATGAATGAATAAATGCGTGAGTAAATGAATAGGTGAGTGGTTCACATTTATACCACTGACCCAGACAACGCTGATATTCACAAAAGTCTGGTGGTATAATCTGGATGCTAGGGTTTAGAAAGAGTCATGTGATGGCATTGTCAGCTTACACAAGTTATTTGTCACAGAGCAGTCATGACCAGCACTGCTATGGGCATTATTACACAAGCAAATCTCATAACAAGTTTTACAATGGAAATATCTTGAACTCAGCTATTTCTGCAAGCCTGAGCCAGTGACCCACTTAGTCCAAATGACATTGAAGTGGTACTGTATTCCCAAACAATGGAATCTAGGCAGACCCTGGGGGTTTGCTGTAATGAAGCTTGAACTCTGTGTCATGAAACTTACATTTTTGCCTTCTAAAGGATGGGGAGCCAGTTGGATTGGTAGTGGATATAGAAAACTCTGTTAATCGTTTTTCATTTCCACATTGAACAATTCTGATTTAAGAGGATTCTAAAAGGCAGCTTTCCAAATACTGCAACTCAAGACAATGGGTTTATATTCTAGTCTGTAATCTCAGAATCTTTTATCCCCAGTAAATCCTTTATAAAATCTAATGAAAAATTATATTTCACTTATTCAGTAGACATTTGCATTTTTAATGTACTGTTAATAAACATCTGGTGGTGTACAGTATTTTTCCCTTGATATATTTCTTAGGAAATGGAGGCAGGAAAGATAAGTAGCTTGTATACTGTGTAGGTGACAAAGCCAAAGGTTGGCTATGGAACCAGATCTCTGGTCCCTGATCCCCTCTACAGGGTGGCCCATACCACAGAAGTCCAGTTTGCTATCTAATCCTATTTTGGCATCATTTTTGGAAATTACTGTAAATCCTACTTAATGGAAGTCTGTGGGTTTTCCCCCTTTGACTCAGGAACATTAATACTTGCATTTTATAGTGGTCCTTTAGGAATTTAGCATTTTCTCCCCTTGCATCTGAATCTTGAATACATGAGTAATTTGAAAGGGTCACGTGTATGTGTGTGTGTCTGTGAATCTGTGGAATGAGGCGGGTGCATATAGGTAGTATCCAGGATTTAATTTCTCTTTTTTTCTCTGGTGTTATTTCAGGAAAGCCAAGACAGAAATGGCGATATTTCTCAAACGAATGCTTTAAACCAAGGTATTCAGTTTATCAGTTTATCTATTCTTTATTTGAAACTTAAGCCAATTCTTGGTTTTATTTAATATCTTCTTAAAAATGTAAAATTAATATTTTTGAAAGAAGAAAATGCTACAAGTCTAGAGTTGGTAGTGCTAAGATTCTCTTCATACTGTCTTCCCCAAGATGAAGAAGAACCTATTTCAGACCTCATCACTCCCATAGGAGGAAAATTTTATATTAACTTTGCAAAAATAACAATTTTTTTCGGGGGAACTATCTCATCAATTTGCTGTATTGGGAAAACCTTAAATGTGCCCCCAGAAAGATCAAATACATATTCAGTATGTGACCTAAAATACGTAGGAGGAAAATAACAGAATGTTTTTGAGTAAAAATGGATAGAATAGATATTTAGTACTTTTTACACTAAACTCTTTGATTATGAAAATGACAGATAAAATAGTCATTATTACACTAGTCTCCCCTTATCCGTGGGGGACATATTCCAAGACTGACAGTGGATGCTTAAAACCACGACGGTACCTAACTCTATATATATTATGTCTTTCCTATACATATATACCTTTTTATGTACAAAAGCACTTTATGACGGCTTCTCTTTGGCATATCCGCATTGCCAGCATCGCTACTCTTGCACTTTGGAGCCATTGTTAAGTAAAATAAGCACAGGCACTCTGATACCAAGACAGGCAATCTGATAACTGAGAAGGCTACCAAGTGAATAACAGATGTGTGGAATATACAATGTGGATACACTAGACAAAGGAATGATTCACATCCTGGTCAGGATGAAGCTAGATTGCTGGAGTTTTCATCATGCCAATAAGAATGGTGCACAATTTAAAAGTTATAAATTGTTTATTTCTGGAATTTTCCACTTAATATTTTCAGACTGTATTTGACCACTGGTAACTAAAACTGTGAAAAGTGAAACCACAGATAAAGGGGATTACTGTATTGCCCAAACTAAAAAAAAAAAAAGTACTCTGAATCATTTTTTATGTTTACATATACTCTTTATTTGTATAATTTTCATGGAAGAATTTAATTGAATCAATTTGCTGAAAATCCAGGCTTTGTTTTCAGAGGTCATTTTGGCATGAGCCCATCAAACCACAAATACAAGTACACAAACAGACACAAAGACATACATACTGTATTTCTGATTTTGTGTGTTTCTACCAGACTCTGTCTTTTACTGTAGACACTCCCTGTCTGTAAGTTTTACTGTATCCTAGGCTGCAGCTAGTGTCCTATCCTTTCCTAAATGACAATATCTTAGCACTGGTCATCTTATCGCATTTAGTGCCTGAGTACTGGATTTTCCACTGAACTGGCTAACTTGCCAGTCTGTAGTATTGCCTAGAAGTTAGGATCCTGGGCTCTGATCACAGGTAAATTTGAGGATCTCACTGTGATACAGGACTTGGGATAACATTGTCATACCCATTTGCTTCTCTTCTCTCCACCTCAAAACCAACAACAATAGTCTATCTACTCTCTCTCTCTCTCTCTCTCTCTCTCTCTCAGAAAGGATGGCTGCAGAGAGTGCGGTGGTGGAAAGTGTATGCTGATTTTATTGGACTATGGTCATGAGCTGTTGAATCCTCTGACCTCCAATATACAGAACCCCACTCCACAGTAGGGAGCTCAGCCAGAGAGGAATAAAGGGCCGTGGTTATCTACCATGCTTTCATGGGTGCCTGTAACTACACAGTATTCTCCCTGCATGGGAAAATCCTGTGTTGGCTGCTGCTGTGAGCAACAGACACTTTCATTCATTCATATGTGAGACTTCCAGATGGGGTGGAGGTCAAAGAGGTGAGCATCTTGGTATAAAGAAAATGACTGGTAATCCTTTGACTTCACAGTTATGCAGTGTGCCTGTTCCAGGCAGGTGGACACTCAGGGCAGGGTAGAGGAGCAGGATCTAGAAATCCACATAGGTATATGCTTAGCCAGCACCCAATGTTCATTCTCAGGAGTGCATCCTTAGGAAATAAGTGTAAATGTGTACACAAATGACTGCAGCACAGTACATTTATGGTAGTTAGTACAAAAATGGAAACTATCTGTATCTCTAAAAAATAGAAAATGAATTAGGTGATTATGAAAGAGCCACACAATAGAACATTATTTTCAAAGAACATTTAATGAAATGGGAAAATGCTCATAATATAATTTTGAGAAAAAAATATTAGAAAAGAAAAACTGTAAATGCAATATAATTCCTATTGTGTCAAAAATTACATATGAGTGTGTGCCTATACATATATGTACTGAAAAATATCAGAAGGAAATAAATCAAATTGTAAATAGTGAGGACAAATAGGCTAGAGATGGGAAGCTCAGACTGGACTCAGAGAGATCTGGTTCAGATTCTGCCTCTAGTTCATGGGAGCCATATGACCTTGAGCAAAGCACCTGCCCTCTTTCCATTTTCCCATTTGTAAACTAGGATGAAGTAGAATCTACAGCCTGGGTAGGACTAAGTGGAAAATGTCATCAAGAGTACCCAGCACAGAGAAAGTGTTTACTAAATGAGAGTTGCTATTATCAGCACTATCTCTGGAGAAATGGGTGATATTTGTTTTATTTCTCACAATTTCATGGGTTTTCTAAGTTTTTTTTTTTGTTTTACATTAAGAAGATAGTGCTTTCCTAATTTTTTAAAAAGCATTGTTTTAAAAGAGTGAACAAAGTGAAATTCAGGTAAAGTAAACCCAGCCTGACCCTCCGGGGCTTAGCTTTATTGATTAACGAGGATGAATTTTGAAATGTTGTCCTGTGGTCATTCGAGAGCTTCAGAGCACCCAGGCTTGGCACACCTTCTGGAGAGAATCAACCTGAGGGTGTTGACACCATACCACAGTGTCAGAGGGGTGGTATCCTCCAGAGGACACACTGAGATGCACACCATTCACGCCTGCCCCGAAACATCGCAGTTCCTCTCAGTGACTCAGGCCAGACTGCACAGCGCTCCTTGTGATGTCAGGCAGCTCATGTCAAAACTGTGTGTCCCTTTATGCTACTGCAGATGAACTGACACCAAAAGAAGATGAGAGCAAGAGAGATGAGGTGGGAGTGGACTGCACCCAGCTGACATTCTTCCCTGCCTTACACGAAAGTCAGCACTCTGAAGATTTCTTGGAATTGTGTCGAGAAAGACAAGTTATTTTACAAGAGCTTGTTGATCATGAAAAGGTAATACAGCTCATCATAATTATTCTTTCAAGATAATCAGACATGAGAGAACTAAACTTTCTTCACTCACATGGGAGGTGATAGCTCCCTTCACTATAAAAAAGAAAAATCAAAAAGCAAAAATAACAGGCGTGTTCCTGAATTTATGCACTCAGAGCAGGCCTGCAAATGGAACCCACATGCCCTGCATCAAAATGTTTAAAAGGTATAAATCAAGCTAATCAACTGTTAGATGAAACATGCTCTAACTTCCTATACTGATCTTTATCAACCCGGCAAACCAGTTTCAAATTTAAAATTTTTGACCTTGTAGTTCAGCATCTTGGCCTCTGCCTGCAGCCTGCCTACCCTGAAGGAAACATCCCACATTTTGAGGGGGCCTGGTGGATGTGTTTGGAGATCCCAACCTATATGTCCAAGCTTTCCCCAACCCCCTTACCTCTCAGGCCTCAGGGTAAGCACAATGGTGTCACTGTCAGCCGTCAGAAGGGTGAACTTAGAGATGAAGTGTGCATGGGCCAGGAGGCAGGCTGGGACAGTCAGCAGGGAAGTCCATGGTCTGGGATGCCTGGAGCTGAGTTGGGAGCCCAAGGCATGTCTTCTTGGTATGACTGGCGGAAGGTAAGAGGGGGGACCCTAAAATGTGAGTTCAGCAGAGGGCTACTCTTACTCAAGTCTAAGAAAGATGAGGAAGATGAAGCACATGTCTTAGAGTAGAACAGATCTGAGTTCTAATTCCAATGTAACCACATATTAAATGGCATGTCACCTAACTTTTGGGAGCCTCAATTTTTCTTATTTTAGTATGGAGGGTTTAGCAACCATGCCACAAGATTACTGTAAGGCTTAAATGGGGTAATGGAAGCAAAGAGACTAGCTTAGAGCTGGGCACATGTGAGGTGCTCATCAAAATTCTCTTCCCTTTCCAAAGGTTGAGTGGTTTTTAGGGTTGGGTGGACCTCAGAGTCTCATCAACTCCTCTGTAAAAGGTGTGGGTGAAGAAGATGCCCCAGAAAAACAGAGGAATGGGAAGAGTGTGGCTGGCAAGCCATGCAAGGACCACACAGAGATGAATGAGAGAGAGCTGAGGGCTAGTCCAGCTACAGGGTGGATAGGAGTGGATCTGAACTGAGGGCTCTCACTGGGTAAGCAGTCTGTATTTCAAGGAGCAGGAGATAAACTCAGAGAGCCTGTGATGGGCATGAGCAAGGTGTAGAAACTGAGGCATGTCCTTTCCAAGGGCAGAGTTCTTGCAGAGACTCCCTTAAGTTGTTAAGCTGGGATTTGCTCCTTCCAGAGGTTGGATAGAAGGACCGGCATGGAGTGCATTGGCCAAATGAACTGCTACAGAATTTTCGGCAAGTTAGCTGCTTTCAGATTTGGTTAACGGTTCAAGCGACACAGGCTTTTAACAACATCGTGTCCTGCTTATACCAACCTAACCCAAAGCTTCCAGGCTAGAGCACATTTGCAGGTCCCCCTCACACCGCACACCAGGCTCTTGCTCATGGTGATTCATCTACCTGTGGTATCCTGCCTACTAGACTCCTGGCAGCTGATTCTCTGAAGCTGGTCTCGACCGCTCCCCTTTCTGAGACCTAGAAAACTGGTCTTTCCCTTGTCACTGTCTCCACAACCCCCTGTATCACCTCCTATTGGTGCTTCTGCACACAGGCCAATCTTCACTAGATCACGTGTCTGCCTCTCACACTGTACTGATGCTCCTTAATGGAAGGAGCCCCAGGTGCCCAACTTCAGGTATGCCTGGAGAAGCCATTCAGAAAATGTTTGTACATATGTATTCATAATATCCAGCTGCCAAGGGCTAACAGTGGATAATAGTTTTGATATGTCATATATTAATATGTTCATATAGGTAAATGTATATTTAGTAAATGCCTAGTCAACTGAAAAGAAAAATAGCTGAAATCAATGCTTTCTTACTACAAACACTTTTATTTGATTTATGCCCCCAAAAGATTATATAAAATAGTGATTCTCAACAGAGGGCAACTTTACCCCCACATGGGACATTTGCCAACATCTAAAGACGTTTTTAGTTGTTGTGGCTTGGGGTCAGGGGTGCTACCGCATCCAGGAGGCAGAGGCCAAGGATGCTGCCATACATCCTACAAAACTCAGGGCAGCCCAACCCTCCACCAGAAAATAATTATTCAGCCCCAAATGTTTATAATGCCAAGGTGATAAACCCAGACATGAAGGGTGAATATTAGAAAGATCTCAAGTCGCAGCTATTCCTTCCTACTGTCCTGAAAGGGTAAGAAAATATTGGGCTATTCATTGTCTCCAAATTTGTTCTTTTCATTGTTTTGATAAGAAGAGATGAATCTCTTCTTGGCAATGCTTTGGTTTAATCTGGTGTATTAATTTTCTATTGCTGCCATAAAAAAAACTACTATAAACTTAGTGACTTAAGACAGCATATATTTATTATCTCAAAAGTCTGAGCACGACATGGCTCAGCTGGTTCTCTGCTTAGTCTCACAGGGATAAAACCAAGGTATAGGCAACCTTCTAGAGGCTCTAGGAATTAAGTTGTTTTCAAATTCATTGAGGTGTTGGCAGAATTCAGTTCCATGCTTCTATAGGACTGGGATCCCTGTTTTTTGCCGACTGCCAGCCAGGGATCATTCTTAGCTTCTAGAGGCTACCCACATCCCTTGCCTTGTAAACCCCTCTCTCCATCTTCAAAGCCAGCTACAGGAGGTCAAGTCTTCTCATCCTTCAGTTCTTTCTGACCCTCTTCTGCTTCATGGCCCCTCTGCCTCCTTCTTTCACCACATCTCTCCCACCAACTCTTCTGATAAGAGCTCATGGGATTATATTGCATCTACCAGGTAATCCTGGATAATTTTCCTAATTTAAGATCCACCAATTCATAACCTTAATTTTATCAGCAAAGTCCCTTTAAGCAGTGCCTAGGTTACAGTTTAATGAGATCACTGGGAACAACACTCTTGGGAGACATCTTTGGAATACTGCCTGCCACATTTGGTATCATTCAGCATCCATATCCCACATCCTCTTCCATGTCTTTCTTCTTTGGAATAAGTTCTTCCAAGGAGAGCTTCTGTAGAAGGTCCAGCTCCCATATGTTTCCCAAGGCCTGCCTGGTGGTTTCAGCCCTGACTAGGCTGGGCTATACACAAGGTCTGGAGTTTATGGTCATTGCCAAGAGCTAGTCCCAGCCTCAGTCTGTGTAGCAGGCAGATGTCCTTGGTACTTGTGATGGTCTCTGAGAGTCTTGTTTATGCTG
The DNA here is from genome assembly GCF_902729225.1 of Pteropus medius. Classification (NCBI taxonomy): domain Eukaryota; kingdom Metazoa; phylum Chordata; class Mammalia; order Chiroptera; family Pteropodidae; genus Pteropus; species Pteropus medius. Next base: position 59,207,199 of record NW_024344378.1, read on the forward strand.
ATTGTCATTTCCCTCAGGGGTCTTGTTAGGGGAGCAAGAGCCTGAAGCTCATAGGTGACTGACTTTTGCAGCTCCCAAGAGGCAGGACAGGATCAGGAAGAGGCTGTTTTCCCATCCTCTTGTCTCGTACTTAAATTTCACTCTTTCTGGGTCTTCGTGTAGCACAGCGGGAAGCTGTCAGAAGCACCACATGCGGCTTATTGTGGTAGCAGGGATGTCAGGCTGTGCAGACAGGAGGGAGCAGAACCCAGTGGGGGTCAAGCTGTCTTGTTGCCACTTAGTACTTGGTGTCCCCTTGCTGCTAGGAGAGTCAGCTAGGGGCAAGAAACCCAAATGAATGAGTCTGAGCAGCTGCATGAGCAAGATGATTCTTGTTATTGTCTGGACTGTTCTTTTCATGAGTTGTTTTCATTTCTTTTGTTCTTGTTACCTCTTTTTTTTTTTTTTTTTTGGTAAATTGTGAGATTGTTTCTCAATTCAGCCTGAGTTCCTCCAGGGTCAGAGAAATCAAACCCTGAAGAAGTAGGTCTGGGAGGAGAGTGGCTGGGGCCGCAGTTGGCGGGCTCCCTGAGAGTAGATGGGAGGACACTACAGGCAGAACCTTGTACAGATCCCGCCCATCTAATCCCACCACCACTTATAGGCCCAATGGCCCACTCCTGAGCTTCATTTCCTTTGTCTTTTAAATGGAATTATACTTCTTGACTGATCAGTTTGTGTCAAAGATCAAAGGGTTCCTGTCAAAAACTCTGCCTGGTGTCAGGGTAGCTTTCAATGGGTTATATTTGCTGTTCCTGCAGCCAGTGCTCTTCTTTTAATAGTCCCTTAGGATTTGTTCTCTCACTTCAAGAAGGAAGAAGGAGTGCAGCACAAACCCTGGCACCTAAGCCATGGCCCCAAGGATGCGGGAAAGGGCCTGTTGGTGCAAATGATGAAGCGCTCTAATTCAAACCGGGCTCCAGCCGGCCTATGGGATGCTCCTGTGAGACAAAAAATTGCAGGGACTAGGGAATTGCTGTGGTGAGTGCTTGGGAAGAATGGAAGACTTGAGGGTCTAAATGGGTCTGTGGTCCTGCTGAGATGGTAAAGGATGAGATAGTGGGTCAGAGTAGAGCCCGTGAGAGACCTGACTTTCAGGGATGGGGCCGCTCTACGAGTTCAGTGTCCATTGCAATGTTTTGTGGAAATGAGGTAAGTTGCTGGATTTAGGGCCTGGCTTGCTTGTGGTAAAACCAAGGAGCCCCTGAATTTAAAGTGCAAGGCAGGGAGGAATCCAGGGGAGTAGGCCTCAGAGCTCAAGAACATCTTTGGATCAGAAGAGAGGAGTCAGATCTAGACTTGAGAGCACTCTGTGGAGCAGCCCTGGCTGGCTGTTGGGCAGATGGGACTTTCGTGACTGGGCCCTTACACACCCCCACCAGCCAAATCCTCACAGTCCCATGCCCACCCACTCATCACTCCCCAGTAGCTGAGGGCTCCTTCTGAGTGAGCCTGGCTTGGTGTGCCCATCTGCAGGACACTCATAGCTCTGGGCCTCCCACAGCACCCTGCCCATTCTACCACCAGCATCCCTCTTATCACATGGCTCTACCATTATTTCTGAATCTGCTTGTAATTTCTTTAAAGTCAGGGTCAGGCTTGGATTCATCCTTGTCTCTTCCTTGACATAGCATTTGTGCTCCAGAAAGATCTGCTGAACTGGAGAGTGAAGCTATGTCAGGAGGCCATGTTTAGGGAGTGAGCTATGTGTGCAGAGGCACAGTGTGTGGGCTTGGAGATTGGACAGTCTGCCTGCAGCCATGACTTGGATCTGCTCTTAAGTGCCTGGGGACCTGGCCTGAGGAGTGGCATGTGCTGGGTGAATTCGTCACAAGGGGAGCCCCTCTGAGAACAGGTGGGGACATGGCTTGGCAGAGGCTGGCTGCCATGGCAACTTCACCACCATCACCAAGGAGGCAGATGTTAACAATTCATGCCCAGGAGGGCAGCTTGGCACAAGGCAAGTGCTTAGGCTGGACTCAGAGCTTCATTTTGCTCTTTGTTTATCACCATTATTGGCAAAAATGTCAGTGACTGAACAGCTGGAGCCCTTGTTCTGTGTGTTCTTCAAATAGCATCTCATCCAGTTTCATCATGATTCTGTGAAAGAGGCTTTATCATTTCCACTTTAAAGATGACAAAAACAGGGCCTAGTATGGCTACTAACTAGAATTGCTGGGATTTCATCTCTGAGCTGTCTTACTCTAAGTTCATTGATTTTTCACTGTCTACTGTCTCCCAATCCACAGTGTCAGGTAAGTTACATAAAATCTCCACCATCCTGTCTTTCAGCACTCTTCCCATATTGGATTTTGGAGATGGTGACTCCAGCTGCTACAGTGCTTCCTGTGTAAACTTTCTGGTTAACACTGGCCCAGGCAGGCAGGCCTCCAGGTCTCTCACTACACATATCGTCTCTGCCTGTGACACAGCACAGCAAACTGCCTTCCTGTGCATGCCTTAGCCCTGGTTCACTGTGGCCTTCATCCCTGTCCACTATGCATACTGTCAGGGATAGAGAAAGGAAGGGTTGTTGCACTGACCCTTGAACCATGAATGTGTTCAAACAAAGATACAGAAAGTTTGCCTGTTGGAGGGGTGGAGTGTGTGTGTGTGGTGGGGGGAGGGTGTGTGTCTGTGTGTGTGTAGAGGGAGGCATTATTTTCATTTCCTGGGCTGATACATTCTACTCGTGTTGAGACATTTTATAGCAAGTATTGGATGCAAATTGGAAATTCCTGTAATTCAGATGTTTCCATAAAACCTTGGGCCTTGTGTGTTCTAAATGAAAGCACACCCACAAGAGGGTGTTTGAGGTGGGCACGTACCCATGCTCAGAAAACCTGAGACCCCCTGCTTTCACAAGGCCATCACACAAATTGGGCAGGCAGCCCTGTGGGGAGTCTCTGGCTCCTCCTCTCATGCTATCTCAAAAGCACTTGCTTTTAGGCCTCTGCTGGACAGAGCCCAGGGGACTTCAAGGCATAGCCTCCTTCCAGGTTTCTGGATGGCCCATCCCTACCAGGATGGCAGCAGCTTAACTCATTTCTTTGTGTGAGTATTAGAGCTCTGATAGCCTCCAGTGATACCTGGGACAATAATTATTCTGTGCAACCTTTGCATCATTGATTAATGATTCCCAGAACCACAAATACATTTCTCTGTAAACAACTTCAATGGACATGAGGAGTGGTTTATTTAATTTATGTTAATTTAATGCATATAAGTCTGAGTCAGCCATGGTGCTGTTGAATACGGACCCTTGTATACTCCACGCAGTTGCTCTCAGAAGTAAGGCTCCACTTGGCAAAATGGTCTTTAGACCCAGGCCAAGTCAGAACACAAGTGAGAGTTGTTTTTACTATTGTTCTCTTTAATTACATTAAAAACGCAACATAATTATTTTTTATACAAACTCAGTGTAAAAATTATTTTGACTTTAGTAGGAAAGTATCAACTTAAAGGGAAAGATTTTTGCTCTGGCCAGCAGAGAGCAGCATCAAGCTCTTCCCAGGTATTTTTGTGGAAGGTGAAGTGTTAACCTTCCCATGGTAGTAACTTCTGGGTGAATTGCCACAACTGACTTTCTAAAATGTAGAGCTGCACATGTCATCCCTGCTTAATACCTTCTGAGACTCTCTTTGGCATACTTTGTGTACAAGGCCGCTCCTGAGTTGGCCCTGCCACCTCCCTGGACTTGCTTCCCTCATGCACACACACACACACACACACACACACACACACACACACACCACACACACACAACACACACACATACACTCCTAACTCTGTACTCTAAATATACAGAACTACTTATAATCTCCAAATATGTCCAGCTGACTCAAGATTTTACACCTTGGAATGCTCCTCCCCTATTTTTATCTTCTTAACTCCTATCTCAGCCTTGGAGTCACCTCCTTGAGAACCACTCCTCAGATGTCACCTTCACCCCCTCTTTCACCCCTGTCTGGGCCAGACGCCTAGCTCGGTGCTCCCAGAGTGCCTGCATCTGCCACATCGTCCTGGGACAGTCAGTACTCTTCTCTCTTTCCTGTTAGACTACACGCACCATGAAGGCTCTATCTCTCTGTGTGCCTGTGTGTAGGGCACACACTAAATATTTGATACATACCTGTTAAATAAATACATGAAGAAATGAATGAAAGTTATGAGCAATATGCTTCATGAGATGAGACCTCATCTTGTATAGCCTCTCTGGTGTCCGTGGGTCAGTTTCTCAAAGCATGGTCTTCATATCACCTACATCTGAATCATCTGGGCTACTTATTAAAAAATGAACATTCGAGGGCCCACTCTGTGCAGGCTGAATAAGAACCTCTGGGCATGTAAACTGGGGATATAAACTTTAACAAGCATCCAGGTTATTCTCATGCATACTAATTTTTCGAATAAATGCCTGAGATCCATAAGTTCAGGTTTTACAATATTCAGAACTGTTCTGGCTAGAAGCATGTTTTATTATCAATCAGTTGCCAACAAACAGATCCTTAGTAAATGCAGTGTATGCTAGACACTGCGCTTTGAACAGTCTTTGGGACTTGTAAAACATTCACTTTACATTGGTGCAGTTTCCATCCATGTCCATCTGGGCTCTTCCAAGTCTCAGAGAAAGGCTAGGAGATACCTATTTGCAGGCTTGCCTGTGGAAGTGGCACATGCGGGCAGGCAGGGGGCATACCTGCTCCTTGTTTCTACTTAAAAAGATGAGCTGATGGAAAGAGATTTACACATTGTATTTCTTCTCAGATTTACCAGATTGGTATCTAAAAAATAGTATCTTCTTATTGTTTTAATATGCATTTGTTTGATTACTACTTAGACTGACTGCTCAATCTAAAAATAATCAAGGTAGAAAGAGTAGATGCCAGACTTCATAGGTAGCAATACAAATTTAATTCACATAATCTCTCTCCTTTTAGATATCTAACTTTTTCTCAGCAATCTGTGCTTTTTTTGAAAAAATGAGCATATTCATTCCATGTGCAAGTATAACAGAATATATTAATATCAAGATCTAGGCAAACAGAAGATGTACAAAAAAGCACAAGTGATACATATGAGCAGGTTAAAGCATTCTTTGTAGATTTTGCACAAATAAAAGAAAATATACACATTAGTTCTGTTCTGCATACCTCCTATGACAGCTCTGCACCTCAGTCTTCACACCTTTAAAATTAGGGCATTGCACTAACTTGCAGATGAGTAATGTGGTAAAGAACTTTTGAAAGCCTCCAGCTAAACTTGCTCTTTTTCAGACATGCACACTGAGACTTGACTCCAGGAAGATCTGCTGCCACGGGCTTTCATGGAACATCCCAATGGATTGTTGACCCTCTAGCTTCTGCTCTGGCAGTTTTGAGTTTCCAGACAACCTGTTCCTTATACACAGGGCCAGATGTGGCCACATACTTCATTATTCACCTAGTCAGGAATGATAATATCTCATCTAGTTTATCTTAAAGAAGTTCTGCTTAGGAAGCAGAAGTTCCAGTCTTTCTAAGATGATCGGTAAAATCATGACATGAGAAATTTCTCAATCGTGAGTAAAGTTAAGGTTGGAGCCCTCCCAGTGCTGATTTAAATGGAGGAACAGGTAATAGTTCACTTGGGTTTGTCCTTCAGACTTTTCTTAAAATTTTTACTAAAATATAGCTACAACATACAATATTGTATTAGTTCTAGATACTGTTTTTTAGATACCAATCTGAGAAGAAATACGATGTACACCACAGTTATTCAACATTTATATAACTAAAGAAGTGATCACCATAAGTCCAGCAACCATCTGATACTGTACAATGCTATCACAATGTTTTTACTATATTCCTTATACTGTACATCACATCTTCCTGACTTATACTGTACATCACATCTTCCTGACTTCCTGTTTTATATCTGAAAATTTGTTCTTCCCCTTCACCTTCCACCCCCTTTTTGGTTTTTCAATTACAGTTGACATTCAATATTATTTTATATTAGTTTCAGGTGTACAGCATAGCGGTTAAACATTTACATAATTTACAAAGTGATCCCCCTGACTAGTCTAGTACCCACTTGGCACTATACGTAGTTAACTATATTCCCTATGTTTCATTTTACAACCCCTTGACTATTTTGTAACTACTAGTTTGCACTACTACTTTCACCTTTTTCACCATACCCCCAAATCTCCTCCTGTCTGGCAATCATCTGCTTGTTCCCTGCATCTATGAGTCTGTTTCTGTTTTGTTTGTTTGTTTATTCAATTCTTTAGATTCCACATGTGAGTGAGATCATATGGTATTTGTCTTTCTTTGTCTGACTTATTTGAATTAGCATAATACCTTCCAGGTCCATCCATATTGTCACAAATGGTAAGATTTCATTCTTTTTTATAGATGAGTAATACTCTATTATATATATGTATCACCACTTCTTTATCCAATTGTCTATTGATGAGGACTTAGGTTGCTTCCATATCTTGGCTATTGTAAATAATGCTGCAGTGAACCTTTTGGCGCATATATGCTTTCAAATTAGTGTTTTGAATTTCTTTGGATAAATACCCAGAAGTGGAATTGCTGGGTCATATGGTAGTGCTATTTTTAATTTTGGGGAGAACCTCCATACTATTTTCATAGTGGCTGCACCAATTTGCAATCCCAACAACAAGGCATGAGGATTCCCTTTTCTCTACATTCTCACCAATACTTGTTTGTTGATTTATTGGTGATGGCCATTCTGACAGGTATGTGGTAATATCTCATTGTGGTTTAAATTTGCATTTCTCTGATGATTAGTGAAATTGAGCATCTTTTCCTATGCATATTGGCCATCTGTATGTTCTCTTTGGTAAAATGTGTATTCAGGTCCTCTGCCCATTTTTAAATTTGATAGGTTTTTGTGTTGAGTTGTGTGCATTCTTTATAAATTTTGGATATTAACCACTTCTCAGATATATCATTGCAGAATATCCTCTCCCATTCAGTAGGTTGTCTTTCCATTTTGTCGATGGTTTCATTTGCTATGCAAAAATGTTATAGTTTGAAATAGTCCCATTTGTTTATTTTTCTTTTGTTTCCCTTGCCTAAGGAGACATATCAGAAGAAAAATATTACTAAGACCAGTGTCAGAGAGTTTACTGTCTATGTTTTTTTTCTAGAAGTTTTATGGTTTTGTGTCTTACATTTAAGTCTTTAATCCATTTTGAGTTTATTTTTATATTTGGTGTAAGAAAGTAGTTTAGTTTTATTTTTTTGCACGTGTCTGTACAGTTTTCCCAACATCATTTATTGAAGAGACTGTCTTTGTTCCATTGTATATTCTTGCCTCCTTTGTCATAGATTAATTGACTATATAGATGTGAGTTTATTTCTGGGCCCTCTATTCTGTTCCATTGATCTTCATGTCTGTTTTTATGCCAGCACCATGCTGTTTTGATTACTGTAGACTTGTAGTATAGTTTAATATCAGGTATTGCGATACCTCCAACTTTGTTATTCTTTCTCAAGATTGCTGTGACTATTTAGGATCTTTGTGGCTCTATATAAATTTTTGGATTATATGTTTAAGTTCTGTGGAAAATGCCATTGGTATTTTGATAGGGATTAAATTGAATCTATAGATTGCTTTGGGTAACATGGACATTTTAATGATGTTAATTCTTCCCGTCCATAAGCATGGTGTATGCTTTCGTTTATTTGTATCTTCTTCATTTTCTTTCTTTTATGTCTTATAATTTTCTGAATACAAGTTTTTTACCTCTTTAGTTAAATTTATTCTTAGATATTCTATTTATTTATTTATTTGTTTGTTTGTTTATTTATTTATTTATTCGATGCAATTGTAAATGGAATTATTTTCTTAATTTCTCTTTTTGATAATTCATTATTGGTGTATAGAAATGTAACCTATCTTGAATATTAATTTTGTATCCTGCTACTTTACTTAATTATTTATCAGTCTGATAGTTTTTTGGTGGATTCTTTAGGATTCTCTCTATATAGTATCATGACATCTGCAAAAAATGACAGTTTTACTTCTTCCTTTCCAATGTGGATGATTTTTATTTCTTTTACTTCTCCAATTGCTGTGGCTAGAACTATGTTGAATAAAAGTGGTGAAAGTGGACATCCTTGTCTTGTTCTTGATCTTAAAGAAAAAGCTTTCAGCTTTTCCCTGTTGTGTATGATGTTAGTTGTGGGTTTGTCATATTTGGCCTTTATTATATTAAGACATGTTCCTTATATTCACACTTTGCTGAAAGTTTGTATTATAAATGGATGCTGGATTTTGTCAATTTCTTTTTCTGCATCTATTGATATAATCATATGATTTTTATCCTTCGTTTTATTTATGTGCTGTATCACTTTAATTGATTTATAGATATCAAACCAAACTTTCATCCCAGGAATAAATCCCACTTGATCATGGTGTATGACCTTTCCAATGTCTTGCTGAGTTTGCTAATATTTTATTGAGGATTTTCGCATCTATGCTTATAAGAGATTTCAGCCTATAATTTTCTTTGATTTTCGTCTTCTTCTTCTTCTTCTTCTTCTTCTTGCTTCTTCTTCTTCTTCTTCTTCTTCTTCTTCTTCTTCTTCTTCTTCTTCCTTCTTCTTCTTCTTCTTTTCTTCTTCTTCTCTTCCTTCTTCTTCTTTTTTTTGTGTCATTGTCTGGCTTTGGAGTTAGAATAATTGTGGCCTTATAAAAGGGAGTTGGGAGCCTCAACCTCCTGAATTTTTTGGAATAGTTTGAGAAGAACAAGTATTAATTTTCCTTTGACTGTTTAGTAAAATTCACCTGTGAAGCCATATGGTCCAGGAGTTTTGTTTGTTTGGAGTTTTCTTGATTACTGATTTGATTTTGTTAGTAGTAATAAGTCTGTTCAGATTTTCTGTTTCTTCTTATTCATTCTTAGAAGATTATATATTTCTAGGACTTTATCCATTTCTTCCAGATTTTCCAATTTGTTGGCATATAATTGTTTGTATTATTTTTTTATAATCCTTTGTATTTCTGTGGTGTCAGTTGTCACTTTTCCTCTTTCATTTCTGATTCTATTTATTTAGGTCCTCTCTCGTTCTCTCTTGTTGGGTCTGGTTAAAATTTTATTGATTCTATGTATCTTTTCAAAGAACCAGATCTTGTTTTCATTGATCTTTTGTACTTTTTCAGACTCCACTTTGTTTATCTCCACTCTGATCTTTATTATTTCCTTCTTTCTACTCACTTTGGGCTTTATTTTCTAGTTCGAGTAGGTATAAGTTTAGATTCTTTATTTGAGATTTTTCTTGTTTCTTGAGGTAGGCTTGTATTACTGTGAATTTCCCTTTTAGAACTGCTTTTGCTGTGTTTTGTAGATTTGGGGTCATTGTGTTTTTGTTTTTATTTGTCTCAAAGTATCTTCTGATTTCTTCTTTGATATCATTGTTAAACTATTCATTGTTTAGTAGGGTGTTATTTAGCTTCCATATATTTGTGTATTTTTCAATTTTTTTCTTGTAGCTGATTTCTGGTTTCATACCACTGTGGTCAGAGATGTTTGGTATGGTTTCAATCTTCTTAAATTTATTGAGACTTGTTTTGTGGTCTAATATGTAGTCTCTCTTGGAGAATGTTCCATGTGCACTTGAAAAGAATAAATATTCTGTAACTTTGGGGTAATGCTCTAAAAATATCAGTTAAATCTCTCTGATCTAATGTGTCATTTAAGATTGCTGTTTCTTTGTTGATTTTCTGTCTGGAAGATCAATCTCTTGATGTCAATGGGGTGTTAAAGTCCCCTACTATGACTGTATTGCTGTCAATCTCTTCTTTTATGTCTGTTAATATATGCTTTATGTAACTAGGTGCTTTTATGTTGGGTGCATAAATGTTTACAAGAGTTATATCCTCTTGTAAGAGTTGTGTAAAGGGTTCAATTAATCCCTTCATCATTATGTAATGTATCTCTTTGCCTATTATTATAGTCTTTGTTTTAAAGTCTATTGTTTGGTATAAGTATTGCTACTCCAACTTTTTTTTCATTCCCATTTGCACAAAATATCTCTTTCTATTCCCTTTGCTTTCAGTCTATGTGTGTCTTTTGATCTGAAGTGGTTCTCTGGTAGACAGCATATGTACAGGCCTTGTTTTCTTATCTATGCAGCTACTCTATGTCTTTCAATTGGAGCATGCAAACCATTTACATTTAAAGTGATTATTAATAGGTACATAGTTATTGACATTTTGTTATTCATATTTACATGTGTTTTTTCCCTCCTTCTTCTAAAGGAAGTCCCTTTAACACTTCCTGTTATACTGGTTTGATGATGATGAATTCCTTTAGCTATTTTTGTCTGGGAAGCTCTTTATCTCTTCTTCGATTTTACATGATAGCCTTGCTGGTAAAGCATTCTTGGTTGTAGGTCCTTGCTTTTCATCACTTTGAATATTTGGTGCCAATCCCTTCTGGCCCACAAAGTTTCTGCTGAGAAATCAACTGACAGTCTTATGAGAACTCTCTTGTAGGTAACTAACTGCCTTTCTCTTGCTGTTTTTTAGAGTCTCTTTGTCTTTAAACTTAATGATGATGTGTCTTGCTGTGGGCCTGTTTGGGTTCATCTTGTTTGGAACTCTGTGCTTTCTGGGCTTGTATGTCTATTTCCTTCACCAGGTTAGGGAAGTTTTCAGTCATTATTTCTTGAAATAGGTTTTCAATTCTTTTCTCTCTCTTTTGCCCTTTTGGTATCCCTATGGTACGAACATTATAATGCCTGGTATTGTCCCAGGGGTCCCTTATACTATCCTCATTTTTTAAATTCTTTTTTCTTTCTGCTATTCCACTTGGGTGTTTTCTGATACCTTGTCCTCTAAATCACTACTTCAATACTCTGCTCCACTTAATCTGCTATCAATTCCTTCCAGTATATTCTTCATTTCAGTTATTATATTCTTCATTTCTGACTGGTTCTTTTTTTTTTTTAGTTTCTATGTCCTTTTTTTATGCTTGCTATCTCTTTGTTGAAGTCTCACTAAGATCCTTAAGCATCTTTATAACCATTATTTTGAATTTTGTATCTGGTAGATTGCTTGCCTCCATTTCTTTTAGTTCTTTTTCTGGAGATTTTTCCTGTTCTTTCATCTGGGACATGTTTTTTGTTTCCTCTTTTGGCTGCCTCTCTGTGTTTGCTTCTATGTACTAGGTAGATCTGCTGTGTCTTCCATTGTTGGCCAGGTAAGCTTATGTGGTAGGTGTCCTGTGGGACCTAGTGGCACACTCTCCCTGTTCAGCTGAGTCAGATGTTCCAGAAGTGTACTTTGCATGGTTTCTGTGTGCTCTCCTGTTGTAGTTGAGCCTTGATTGCTATTGGCATGTCAGTGGGTGGGACTGACTCGCAGGCTTACTGGCTATGAAAATTGGCCATAACTATAGTAAATGAGCTGCTCTTCTAGGGCTGAACCCATGAAGTGGTATTCACCCCAGTGGGCTCTGATGCCTGCCCACACCTTTTGAGTGTGCTGCTTGTGTGGCTAATCAGGTGGTGTTTTCTTATGGTTTGAAGCCAGCCACAAGACATGCTGATTCTGGGACCTCTTGTGAGAGGGCTTCTGTGCAGGCCAAGGTCAACTGCTGTCTCTGACTGGCCTGCTATCTGGTAAGAGCTACAACATGATCATCACTGGTCGCTGCCTGTGCTAGCCCTAGAAGTGTCTGGGAGAGGCCACACTGTGAATCAAAGCTGGCCATCACCAGTACTGGGTTTGGGGAAACTCAGCAAAAGGCCCAGGAAACCCTGAGGCCTGCCACCACCTGCTAACTGTCCATAAGGCTCAGCTGCTGAAAGAGCCTTGAGTGGTGCAGAGATGGGTGAGGCAGGGTCTCAGGGAGTCACCTGCGTGAAGTGAATGGTGTTCAAAGGGTTAATGGAGATTCAGATTTGGCACCAATGCTGAGCCAGGAGATTCTTTACAAAAGTCTCAGAGCCCACCAAGGCCAGCTGCTGCCCATCCTACTCTGCATTGTCCAGTTGTTGGGTACAGCTTGCCACTGGGAAGGGGATGTGACCTTTGCCTAAGTGCTCTCCTTAGCCGAGTCAATACTATAAAGTTGTCAACATTTCCAGCTACTGAGAGAATGGGCATTTAAGTCTGAAAGGAGGGATCCGGGTGGAGCACATGCCTCCTCTGCACACATCTTGGCCTTGTAGACAGCATTACCAGTCTTGCACCTGTGGTTCTAGGCAGACCTGGTTCCAGTTCTGGATCAACCACTTTCCAGCTGATCACTGAACAACTCCTTTGCCTCTGTAACTGAGGGATGCTTTATATCTCAAAAATGTTCCTCACTGTTAACTGCAGAATGTTTAGTGTGGTTGTGGAGGGGCTTAAAGTAAGAGAAAGAATGTCACCGTACTCAGTACAGCAATAAACACTCATCCACATGCCTTGGTGTGGATGGGGGTGACCTTGGGTAGATTAAATAACTAAATGGATGTTGGGTGTAAAAGTGTCACTTAAACTGTAAGAGCAGTGTATCTCTGTGGCAGTGACTCTGTCATTTTCACAGGGTGCTACTTTTACTTCCAAGTGCTCAATGGGTGACCAGTCACTGCCTTCCTGCTCTCCATAAAAATGATAGACATGCTTCACTTGCTTATGGCCTGACTCTGGCACTGTCTCCTTCCAGGTGACACAGAAGTACTCCCTGGTGATTGTGCAGGGCCACCTGGTCTCTGAAGGGCTTCTGCTCTTTGGCCGTCAGCACTTCTACATCTGCGAAAACTTCACACTCTCTCCTGTGGGTGATGTCTACTGCACCCGCCACTGCTTATCCAAGTGAGTTCCAACTTCTCCCAGCAGATTCTTCCCTGAGCTCCAATCTTCTTTTTCAGCCACCTCCATTCCTACTCGTCTCACCTTGTCCATACTATGGGCTTAGATTTGGGCCTGAAACTGAACTGTGAGACAAAACAGAAGAACCTAGGCATAGGCATCCATGACTAGTTCCCCAAAGCTAAAATCTGGAATAAATAGTAATGTGGCAGCTCCTCATGCCTCTGCTGATGTGTAGTACACCACAGGATAAAGGGGGTCTCTCCTTAGGTTATTTGGGTAATAGAATCCAGTTCCACCAGCTTAGTCATTCAACAGCTTGTTGATTACTCATCCTTATGTAAGATATCAGGCACTGCCCCCTCGTGCCCAGCAAGTATAATCACCAGCATAAACAGGTTCTTTTGGAAATAGTTTGGAGCACACTAGCATCATGAGACCAAAAAAAAAAAAAAAAGATGTTATGGGAAGACTCTTCAGGGTTCACACTTAGAGAGATGGTATAGGGCAGGTGTGTTAAAGGCGGGCTACTTGAGGAGGTGAGTTCAGGTCTTGGAGAACAGGTGAGATTTGGGTAGAAACTCGAAAAGTCATTTTTACACCAACTAACACTAGAGGTCTTTGGCAGGAAATTCTGAGGGTTTTTTGTTTTTTAGAACCAAATGAATTTTATCTATTTGGGTTCAGTCAAGCTTTAACTGATTAAATCTCTAGTGCCTATAGAATGCAGTCATTCAAAATTAAATTGACCATGTTTACTAGAAGTTCAGTCGACAAGTTATTTTTTCACTTGACTATTGCTTTTGAAGAAATTTGGATGAAGATTTCTTCATGTAGAGATAAGCCTTGACTTTTCTGGTTAGCCAAGTCTCAAATAATGACAAGAAAACTTCTTAGCCCAGTGGCTCTCAAATTAAAGTATATTGAATCACCTGGAGGGCTTGTTAAAACACTCTGTTATCCACCATTACCCCAATTTCTAATTTGGCAGATCTGAGCTAGGGCCTGAGATTTTAACAAATTCTATACTGATGCTGATGCCACTGGTCTGGGACTACACTTTGAGAACCACTATTTTAGACTATTGACATAGGAGCTACCTGCTGATAACTAAGAATTTTAATTCTCAGTTGTCATGTCGTTTCCAAACTATGTCAGAAACTAGGAGTTTAAGGAATGTGGAAGAATAGATGTCAACCTACCCTCCTTTTAGATTTGCGTTAAAATGCTTGGCATTTTTCTCTCTGCTAATTTCCATCTATTATTCATACCAAACATTCACCTCTGTGCTTTTCTAAGGCAGGAGAAGCATAATTAATACCTGGTGCACACATCCCATCTTATTGCTCATGTTTTATTGATACTAATCAATATGGACAATGGGTCTGCAGACTTGCTTTTCTGAGAGCTGATGAAAGCTTTCTACTCTATTCTCCTCAGCATGGTGTGCCTGTGTAATGACTTGTGCAATCCATTGCTTCACTCTCCACCTCTGGTTTATATCGAGTTGGTGTTAGATAAGATCTTATTGATTAGCTAAATTGTGTTTATGAGGTGCACCTAATCATGAACAAATTGACTATATCTGCACTTTTAATAGAAGCCCAGTCATCAGGTTCTGGGTACTCACTTGATTTGGAATGACAAGGGAGACTTCCCATGTCTGGAAATGTACTTTTCTAGAATGCACGTAGGCGTATAGTGAGAACAAATTACTACACTGGGATATCAGTTGGGGATTGCATAGGTAATTTTAGTCATCATACTTTAAAGAAGTATTTGTTAACCAGACAGTGCTTTCTCTCCGAGGTCTTGTCTACTGCTCTCAGAAACTGCTGGCACTCATGCAAATGCGGTTCTCAGAGACAGGCTATTAGATCATGTCAGATCAATGGGGATTAAATCTTATTTTGACCATAGAGACTAAGAAAGATACATGAATAAGCCAGTTAAAAATAAAGCTAAGTCAACCCTGAAATGTTTCTGTCAAAGACTGCCATCAAATTGAGTATAGTTGAGCATTGGACCTTGAAAGAAGCTCACTGATGTACCATAAAATTATCCCAAATAAAACTCAAGAACACGGCATATCCTCCAGCAGAAATTGGACTTTGTACTTTGGAACTTTTCTCAGAAACTAAGAACCTCTCTAGAGGGTTATATTTGGCTTTTGTAGGATCTCTTTTTGGCTAAATAGGTTAATTGTATTAGGTTGATAGGGCTCTTTAAAGTACCAAAAACTAAGTGGCTTAAACAAACAGAAATGTATTGTCTTAGTCCTAGAGCCTAGAAGTTGGATATCAAGGAATCAGCTGTGCCACTCCATCTTTAGAGCTCTAGGGGAGGATCTTCCCTTCCCTCTACTAGCCTCTGGTGTTTTCAGCAATGCGTGGTGTTCGTTGGCTTGTAGATATTTCACTTCAGTCACATGGCCATCTTCTCTATGTGGGTCTTCACATAACGTTCTCTCTGTGTGTGTCTGTCTCTGTGTCCAAGTTTTCTCTTTATATGAGACTAGTTAGATTAGATTAGGGTGTATCTCTTTTTTAAAATTTATTTATTTTTATTATGGTGACATTGGTTAATGAAATCCAGATGTACAATTTAACAGTAAGGCATATATATATTGCATTGTTTGTTCATCACTCATAGTTAGATTTCTTTCTGTCACCACATATTTGACCCCTTTTATCCCATCTACTTTCCTCCTCCCTCTTCCACTCTACCCTCTGGTAACCACTAGCCTATTGTCCATGTCCATGAGTCTCTCTTTGTTTGTCCTGTTTTTTGTTTTTTTGTTTTTTTGTGTTTTTTTTTGTTTTTTTTTTTTTTTTTTGCTTTTAGGTTTATATCCTATATGTAAGTGATATCATGTGGTTTTCAACTTTTTCTGCCTGGCTTATTTTGTTTAGCATGATTATTTCGAGGTCCATCCATGTTGTCGCAAATGACAGTATTTCATCTCTTCTTATGGCTCAATAATACCACTGTATGTATGTACCACAGCTTCTTTATCCAATCATCTGTTGTAGGACACTTTGGTTGCTTCCATGTCCTGGCCACCATGAATAATGCTGCTATGAACAATAGTGTGCAAATATCTTTTTGGATACGAGTTTTCTAGTCTTTAGAGTAAATACCCAATAGAGAGATAGCTGGCTCATACAGTAGATCAATTCTTAGTTTTTTGAGGAACATTTATATTGTTTTCCATAGTGGCTGTACCAATTTGCAGGCCCACCAGCTGGGTATGAAGGTTCTTTTTCTCTGCATCCTCTCCGACATTTGTTATTACTTGTCTTGTTGATAACGGCTATTCTAACAGGTGTGAGGTAGTATCTCATTGTGGTTTTGATTTATATTTCCCTAATAGCTATCGATGTTGAGCATCTTTTCATATGTTTGTTGGCCATTTATATGTCTTCTCTGGAGAAGTGTCTGTTCAGGTTCTCTGCCCATTTTTTAATTGGATTGTTTGTTTTTTGTTGTAATTGAGTTGTATGAGTTTTTGTATATTTTGGATATTAGGCCCTTATTGGAGGCGTTACTTGCATATATTTTCCCATTCAGATGGTTGTCTCTTTACCTTGTTGATGGTTTTCCCTGGCTGCCCTGAGAATTCTTTCTTTGTCATTGATTTTTGATAATTTTAATATAATGTGTCTTGGAAAAGGCCTTTTAGAATTGAGATAATTGAGTGTTCTGTGACTTCTTAAATTCCAAGCTCCAGTTCACTCTTTAGATTTGGGAAATTCTCATCAATAATTTTCTGAAAATGCTTTCTAATTCCTTTTCCTCTCCTTTGAGAATACTCATTATTCTTGTTTCCTTTCCTGATGGTTTCAGCTAGTTCTTGTATATCTCTTGCATTATTTTTCATTCTTTGTTTTTTTTTTCTATTCTTCCTTCTGATTTATTTCAAGATTTCTGTCTTCAATATCACTGATCCTTTCCTTTATTTGGTTGACTTTATTTCCCAAGCTTGCTATTTCATTTTTCATCTCTTTCAGTGTGTTCTTCATCTCCAGAAGTTCTAGTTGTTTTTTGGGGGGGAGTGGGCTGGGGGTGGGGTTTAATCTCCTTGTTAAAAAACTCATTCTGCTAGTTTAGTTTTATTTTCAATTCCTGGAATTGTTGATATAAATTATTTTGGATCTCATTGCATTTTTTTCAGAAATACCATCATGAATTCTCTGTCACATAAGTCACATATTTCTACGTGTTTAAGCTTATTTTCTGGAGACTTTTTTCTTTCTTTCTGAGCTGCCTTGTCACCTTGGTTGTTCATGGTATTTAATGGATTATTTCTTCTCCTGGGCATTAATGGAAGTGTATTCTGCCTTTCTTCCAGGAAGAAAATTTATTATATAAAGGTCTCTCTTTAGGCTGTTGCTAAAAAGGTGTTTTTCTTTTGGTTTCCAGTAGGTGGTGTCTAAGCTTCTTGGATCTCTGCTTTATATGAAGTCTTAATAACGCCTTTTTTCCCCTGATAGATATTCAGTCATGCTCCCTACCCTGAGTTTCAGTCCCTATAGTGTTAGTGACAGTTTTGGTAGCTTTCGCTCAGATTCCCCTGGGACTCCATGGTGTTCAGTCTTGGAAGATATGCGGGGAGGGGCCCTCTGGGTTGGAGAATGGGGACTATGGCTCAGCCTTGCATTTTGCAACTGCAGCTAGTAATAATAAACTGTTGCTTCTTTGACATCCCCTGCTTTCTGCCCTGCTTTCTGCCCTGATCCCTGGGCACTGCCGCTGCGTGGAGCTCACAGCTCTCTCAGGCAGGGCTGTTCAGGGAACCTGCCACAACTTCTCCTCTCCCCTCCTCCTTCAGGGAACTCCAAGGGCTGCGAGAGGTAGCTTTTTTTTCTCCCAGTCTACCACCTGACTCCTGGGGTTCTGACCTGTGGTAGCTCTTATTCGCAGATCCCTCACTCAGACGTGCTTGTTTGCTGGTTGGATGTATTTTGTTGAGTTTTAGGTGTTCAGCTTATTGTTGTTTCAGGAGAGATCTAGAGACATCTATCACTTCGCCATGTTTCTGACATCTGATTAGGGTCTATCTCATTTTAATTTTATCAACTCTAGTATTTACTTATTTCTAAAAAAAAAAAGTCTTATTCTGGGATATTAGGGATTAGGACTTCAACACATTTTGGGGGGAGAACACAATTCAACTCATAACAGTTGCAGTCCAGCTCACAAGAGATAGCATTTGATTCATTTGGTGGGAATCCAAACCATCCAAGGATGCTTTTAATCAGATGTTTTCTGCATATCAGTCAGCATTTTAAGGCATCATTTCTCCGTTTAGTTCAATTCAACAAATACATATTGAAAAACTTCCTTGTACAAGGCACTGTGGTAGACTTCATACATACAAAGAGATGAGTCTGGTAAAGAGTTTGTGATCTAGTGAATCATTCTGGGTATAAATTCTAGGTATAAATTCTGACAGTAATTGGATGCTGGATAATAATTGAATAATGAAGCGATCATTGTCATTATCACAAGAGCCTTGACCTGGGGTGTTGTTTGACCTAAGCCAGGTGTAGGAATTAGAATTATCTCCATTGCCTCACTGGGAGTCAGAGAAGTTTAGGGGAAGCTCAGCTTAGGGGCTAAGCATTCAGGCAGAAGAATTCAGAGCCACAGCCACATTTGTATTTGGTCAATCCTACAGCAATATGGCTCAGAGCAGGAGACCTGAGAGGATTGTCCTAAGAAAGGGTAGAAGGAGCTTCAAAGGGCTGGAGTTCATGTCCTTGAAGTCTGGCTATGCAAAGGGCTAAACAATCAGCTCAGAATGTGTCCCCCTTGAGTAGCCTTGCCTTTTACCCAACAGTGAGCATTCAGCATAATGCATAAGTCCAAGCTCTGAGCACTGCAAATGCTGGGCTACCACACCTGACCATTGATTGGAGAAATTCTGCCAGCCTTAGTGAAGGCCTGATCTCTTTCTTTGTTTGCTCAAGAAGAATGTCATGGAGACCCCATGTGTAGCTTGCCCTCTTGGCTGGCCTGTGAAGGCCATACTTGATGCTGGAATGAGGAGGAGGTGAAACACAATCTCTGTGTTCATTCCTAGCACCTTGCACTGGTGCAGAGTTCTTTCAGCTCTTGGTTCTTTGGGTCTGTGATTGGCACACAGGCTTCTTGAGGGCCAAACTGCTTAGGGGACCCTCATTTATCAGATCTTAAAAGACCATTTTATCAGAGATTCTGTGGTCGTGTACACAATCTAAAGTTACCACATAACTCAGATATTCAGAAATATGACCATCTATAACTAAATCACATTTATTTCTCACGTTCCCTTTGTTTTGGTGGTAAAAAGCTTCATCTGGTTACCTAAAGGCATCGCAGTTACTTCCAGTGCAGAATTTGTTCTCCTTGGGATAAATACTTACCAAATTCATGATTCTCCCTCTTCCTCCTGTCCCTTTTTTATCAAGGGGAGTCAGTCATCCTGATCTCTAGGAATGGCATCTCTCTTGGCCTCTGCTGCCATGTTGCTCTAAGGGTCACTGCTGAGGCTGTGGCCATTGTTTCCCAGGCCATCGGGATCTCAGCCCTGCTGCACACCACTTTAGTGGCTCAGAGGCTCTCTGCTGCTTCCTCCTATGATACTCTAGATGCCATGCCAAAGTGGTGGGTCTGCCTCACCCCTCCAGGCCCCATGTTGCCTGAAGCCATGCTGAACATAGGCTTTTTTAAGGAGTCTTGTCACCTTTCTGCCCTATGTTACAGGGCCTGAAGTTTCTTCAAACATGACTAGGGTATCTCTTTCACTCTTCTCCCACCCCCTCAACCCATTTTGTGACCACCGTATCCAGAGAAACCTCTCACATGTATACTCCGCACTGTGTGCTGCTGTCTGCCCTGGAGGCTGTCCTCTTGCTTTGGTGAAGCTGATGTCCCATCCTACTCTTCTGGGCAGGGCTGATAAGGACAGATGCTGAGGGTTTATAAGGTCAGTTGGTGCTGGTTGGCAATGACTGAATCACTGCTCTAATGTGCCCCAGAAACTCAGGCAGGGCTGTGGGACAAGAAGGAGGACAAGTCTACCAGATACCCTCTCACTGCATGTCTTACTTCTTTTTCAGCATCAGTGACCCATTCATTTTCAACCTGTGCAGCAAAGACAGGTCCTCCGACCATTACTCATGCCAGTGCCATTGCTATGGTGACCTCAGGGAGCTCCGGCAGGCACGCTTCCTCTTGCAGGTATGCCCTGGGGAAGGGGCATGGGAAGGACCATCTCTTCATGGGACAGGTGGTTCAGGTGTCATCAACACCTCATTTGAATGTGAGGACACACCTCTGTTACCCCCTTCATGCCTGTGCACAGTCCAGTGCCCTTTGGAACACACCTGTGAATTCCCCTGACTTGTGTTGGGCCTGCTCCCCAGGCTGTGAGTTCTTTATTGTTTACTCTCTGCCCAGTCTCTGCCATTTAGTTTTTGGGCCCTTCTTTCTCTTACTGTGTCATTTAGGACCCACTCTCTTGGCTTTATTTTACCTTGACATGCCTCAGAGTTGCCTTGGATATTCAGGGAAATAAGACAAGGCAAATCTATTGCCTTTGGGAAGAACTGATGACTGAGAGTTGACTACCAGTTTGCCCTGTTCTGACCACAGGGATCCCCTCAGCTGCCTGCTATCCTTCCCATCCACTCTCCCCATCTATCTCTAAGTTCTTGGTAATTTCCTGGGGCAAGTGGTTTAAAGATCTCCTGATTGTATCCTCCAACTAGGGTTCCAGAGCCTCGTCCAGGGCCTTCAAAGGCTCACCCAGATGGTAAAGAGAGTCAATTCCTTTCAGAGGCAAAGCTCTGCTGTCAGCTAGACACAACCTAATGTTTCTGGTCTCACCCAGGTATAAATCCCTGGGCTTAGATGGTTTAGAAGCATCAGCTCAGTGGCAAAGGGACAAGGAAAAACTCTGGGACACCCTACTGACCTTAAACACTTCTCACCTTCACCAGCCCAACCTCTGCAATAACAAAGCAGCATACAAGCCCAGAAGTGTCCCAGGAAGGGGGCAAAGGAGGAGATGAGGGATTACCCTTGTAGGAGGGGAAAGGCTGGATCCCTCTCCCTATTCTCTCCTTAGGTTCTTTGCTCTGCAAAGGCCAAAAGGGGGCACTAATTGGCCCTAATGATGGAATAAGAGTATGTTTCATTTGTAAATATTGGCCTCAGTATATTTTCTGAAACTGCAGCTCAGAAAGGCATTTTGGAGGGTCATTTCAGAAAGGATCAGCTGTACTGCTGACAAGAGTTCTGCATACTGTGGGCATCTGACCAGCTCTCTTCCTCCCCACTGCCCACTCCTCTGCTTTTACCCTCAAAGGGTTGTTTCTCCTTTTGCTTGATTTTATTGCTCTTTGTTGCAAGGAGATGAGTTTGAAGCAGACAAGGCCATGCCCTGAAGCTTTGGGCAGTGCAGCCAGCATGGACCTAGTGCTTTCCACGGCTCTGTCACCTTGGCACAATTGGGCATGTCTCTGGGCTCCTGTTTAACTCCAGTGAACAAAGGACCCACATCTAATCTTTTCTACCATTGCATATATAGCACTAAGCACAATTTTTTTTGGCTACTTGTCAAAAATTATTTTTTATGACTATATGTTTACCTTACTGGTTATATAGTAGCAAATAAGTATTAGTACGTGAGTTGCTGTTCCCTTCAGTAAATAGTGATTATTTCCGGATGGTTGGCTAGCCTGAGAGTGGTAGAAGTCAGAGTGGAAGGGCCTGCGTGCACTGCAAGTTGGGGCAGAAGGGCTTTGTGAGCAAGGTCACCATTTGTCCAGCCCTGGATTCTCCCGGTAAAAAGTCTGAGCCCAGGCACACAAGGTTGCTGGGGCAAGCCATAGCCTCTACAGAGTCTATATTCATCATCTATTTGCATATTATTTATATTTTTATTTATAGAAAAAAAATCCAAGAACATTATGTGTACTTATAGAGGAGAGGGGTTTGCATTTTCATTACAAATACTTTCCTCTGCTCAGGATCCCAATGAACTGGACTTTGAGAATTCACTTCCAGCCAGGTGGAAGCAAGACGTGACTGTGTTGTTGGATACAGCATCCCACCTCTGAGTCTGACCCTAATCTGCCACATCTGTCTTTCCATGCCCAGGCCTCTCTCCTCCCAATCCCTCTCTCCAGTCCTAGGAATTCTCTCCCTGAACTCATCTCATTCCAAATGCGGACTCACTCTATTGCTATTCCAAATCTGTTATTTACATAGAGTAGATTAGAACGGATGGGGAGAGGAAGGGAGGAGAGAATGCAGAAAAAAAGGAAATAATGTAGGATTCATTTAGGTATTAACAAAAAAACCCTTGAAACAAAATTGCTATGTCAGTGTAGCCACATCAAAATGGCTCAGAAAAATGGGCTTAGCAAAGCACCCTGTGCCTTCAAGTCTCTAGGTCAGCATACAAAGCTGCCCTGACTGGGAGTTGCATCCACCTGACCATTCCCCAGTGTTTCTGGTAAGATGACCCTTTGGTTCAGGAAACCAACCCCTGGACCTGGATGTGAAAGTGTCTGAAGGTGTCAGTGAGCACTTTTCTCTTCGTCTGATCCTTACTTGTCCTGGGCCTGGGGCTCTTGCTTCCTGCTTCAGCCAAAAGAACTCAGAGGTCCCCTGCCCTCCTACTCATTCTGCAGAGACCTGCTCATCGTTGTCATCAAGGTCTTCATATCTGCCTGTGGGAGGTTGGAAAGACTAACCAGGAAGGGTTGCCTGTGTCAGCCTAAATGAAGAGGTAAACCGAGACAAGCTTGAATTACTGGAAATTGAGTTTGCTCAAAAATAGCAGAGGAATTACAATTTGGGAAATGCATGCTGTAGCAAGATACAGGCGAGTCCACTGAAGATAGCTGTATTCATGGGCAAGGAGTGCAAAGAGGGGGAAGTCCAGCCTGTGTCCAAGTAGTAAGTTCATTGGCTTGAGGGTAGGGAGGGATTCTTGACAGATGTTCATTGGTAAGGAGATAAGTCTGGATCTTCTGTAAATCAGTCATTTTCAGGAAATCAGTTCCTAGGTTCTTAAGTTCTGTTTTTCTGAGGGCACATGAATGAGATTCTCCATTTCACATCCTCTGGTTCTATTTGAGGTTGAAATCCTTTCACACCTGACACAGAGACCAAAATGACCTATCACTAGTGGCTCTGTTGCCTGTAGGTATCTCCATTCCAGGAAACTTCAGGAGCAGTAAAAGGATTTCTCTTTATAGGACATAGCTCTGGAGATCTTTTTCCGAAATGGTTATTCCAAGTTCCTTGTCTTCTACAATGGTGATCGGAGTAAGGCCTTCAAAAGGTAAGGGTTTGAAATCCTCCTCTGAGGAAACTGATCCTGAGCTGAGAGCACAGGAACAGACACTGCTCAGCTCTGTTCTCAAGAGAATTGTTTTCAACCCACAGTAAGCAGAATTTAGGTCAGACACAAGAAAAAACTTACTAACCCACAGAGCTATTTAATTGTTGAACAAAATATATAGAAAGTTACAGAAGCACCTTTTCTAAGTGCTGGGAAACAGGCTCTATTTAATGGACTGAAGTAGTTTAGGACAGTAATGACTAAAAGGAGAAAAAATTGTGCAGACACAATGTATTTAAGAAACTGGCTATTTATTGATTCTTCCAGAATTTTCTTGCTTTATTTTCTAATTTTCCAAATAATTTTTCTTTTTGATCCCAGTTGCCAATTTTAGTTATTCTAACTTTATATTTCTTTGGAAAGAATTCCACACACTGATTTCCCACTTCTGCATGGAATATCTTTTTTCTTAAAAAGAGAAACCTTCTGTTTTAGTTTAACTTCTCTCTCTCCAAATAGATTAAACAATCCAAGAAATTTAAGCTAAGAAAATAATAATAATGGTTATTCATTTTTATTATTATTAAAGTTATAGATAAATAGAGGTTTGTAGAAAATCTAGAAGAGACAGAAGGGAAAGAAAGTAGGTGCCTAGCCATAAACAGACTACACAGAAGTTGGAGTAACAGAAAGGTGGTAATGTCTGGCTCTACTTTGGACTAGAAGTTCTGAGGTGAGATTTGACATACCTTACTTGAAGTCTCATGCCACTTTGTGCTCAGAGGTTCTAACATTGCCTTCCTGTTGGCCCTGGCCAGTCACTGCACCAGGACCACTTGCTAGGTCTAAAGGGCTGGGCCATGGTGGAGGAAAACAACTCCCACAGAAAGGCTGTGAGCACCAGCTTTATGCATGTCTCCCTTAACTGTAAGCCTCCCTTTGAGGTTCTTCCCCAAGAACTGCTGTTGTATTGCCTCCTAAAATTCTCTTCAAGTTCCATTTTAGATCAAAATAAAGAAGTAGACATGCAATGCTGAAACTCATATTTATTTTCCCTTATGATTTCTAGGTATTAAACTTTTTCACAGTTAATCTAGAAGTCTTATATATTGGTAGCTCAGGCAGTGAATGTTGCCTAACTGCACTCCAGCCTGTTCAAGTAACCTTAAATTAAGATGGCATTTGTCCCAAGAGTACAGCAGTAGTTTGTTAAATTGGTAATGGAAATTTCAAGTGTCTGGCCCAGAGGAGGTATCTAAAAAACATAGTTTTTATTATAACTATTATTTTATTCTTATGATTGTTATCCTCAAGGCTAGAGTGTGTAATGCCACAGGTGCTAAAGGGTTCCTCAGAAGTACACCCAAGTCTATAGCTTAAGAATTGCGGGCAGGATGGGGCTGGCAGTGTAAGAATGGACCCAACCTTTTACCTGACTCTGAAAATGTGTCCCTGATGGTAGAAGAGTTTTGCCTCTGCTGATAAAATGATCATTTTCTTTCTTGTTTAGCTTCTACTCTTTTCAACCTAGCTTGAAGGGAAAAAGCATCACAGAGGACCCCCTCAATCTAAGGTAATGGTGTGGGAGGAGCCCAGTCATGCTCTCTGGGTATGGTGCTGGCCTTGCTTTCATTTTCTTCATCTGCCCAATCCTACATTAAGGTTGTCGTGCTATGAGCACATCAGTCTGCCTTCCCTTTTCCTCTCTTTCACCCACATACTCCCTTGTCCTCTTCCTGGAGTTCCTTCTGCCAATTACACCCCTAAAACAAGTTAGAAGTCCCACATGCTCTGTGGCTTTGTCAGACCAAAATGGCAGGAAGCAGCCTTCTACCTATGGTGGATGGGGCAGATTGCCAAAGAGGTGTCAACATCAGGCCTTTAAGAGGAAAGGGGTGTGAGCAATTCTAGGTCTCTCCTTTCTATATGAAACTCTCAGAAAGCTCAGAACCTAAATTAATGTATGGTGGTGTGCAAATCAAATTTAATTTATGAATCTATGACGTGGAGTGTCTTTCTTAGGAACTTAATGCTTACAGCCCTTCGCAAGCCCCCTCTTTACAAGTACCCAGTTCCCCAGAAGGCCAATTTGTGATCAGTAGATACTTTTATTTCCATTAAATGAGAATAGGAGAAGATAGTTGCTGGTTTTCTCCAGGAGTATGTGGGGATAAGGGGAGAGGGATGTCCTCAAGAGAGGTATTCAAAATATTTGTACTGATAATGGAATGGGGACCACTAAGTCATTCAAAATTACTTATCAATAGTTTGCTATATGTGGTGTTTACTGCTTGACAGAACAACAAGCAGAATATTCAAAAATTTCCCTGTCTTTATTGAGTTTAAATTCTCATGAGAAAGACAGAAAACAATTTAAATGAGTAAAGTACAAAGCATATTAAATAATAAATATATGTATAAAAAACAAAGTAGATAGAGGTAGAGATTAATCTTAGACTTGGTGAGGGAAGCCCTTACCAAGAAGCAATATTTGAATTAAGATGTGAACAACGTGGGGAAACAAATTATGCAGATAACTGGAGAAAGAGCATTTCAGGCAGAGGTAAGAACAGAACAAAGACACTGGGGATATCATGATGGGCTTGGCTGGGGCCAGAGAAGTGAAAGAGATAGTGGGGCTAGTTCATATAAGCTTTGGGGGCTCACAGTAGCAGCATTGGGTTTTTCCTCAGAATAATTGGGTGTACTGGAAGAATAGTGTGACTAACATATTTTAAAAGGCTCGTCTGGCTACTGTGTAGAGAACAAACCACAGTGGGACAAAGGTGGAGCTCAGAGGCTAGTTAGAAAGCTTTTTAATGATCCAGCTGAGAGATGATGGTTTGGAACTAAGGAGTGGCCACAAAGATGGTGTGATGTGCTCAGATTATGGATGAGTTTTGAAGGTACATCTCATGGATTTGTTGACAAATAAGTGTGAGGTATGCGTGTGAGAGAAAGAACTTAAGTATAAGACCAAGGATTTAAGTTTGAGCAATTGGAAAATGAAATGGGGAAGAGCACATGAAGAACAACTTTGGGAGTGTTGTGATGCCAGGAGCTCAGTTTTAGATATGTTAACTTTGAGATTCCTACCAGATATGCAGGTGGAGATGTCTTATTGGCCATTGGATATATAAATTTGGAGTTCAGGGAGAAGTCCAGGTAAGTGGTAAATTTGGAATAGTATTTAAAGCATGAGACTAGATAAGATCACCAAGAGAATGAGTACATCTGAACAAGAGGTTTAAGGATTGTGTCCTGGGGCCTACCAGCCTTTAGGAGTTAAGGCCATAATGGGAAGCCAGCAGAAGAGACTGAGAAGTTGCAGCCGGAAAGTCAGGAAGAACTGCAGGTGTGGAAGATATTTGGAAGTCAAGTAGTGTTTCAAGGAAAGAATGGTTAAATGTTGTTGGTAGGCTAAATAAAATGAGAACTGAGAAATGATCATTGAACTTTGCAATATGGTGGTCACCGAATACCTTCAAAAGACCCATTGGAGTGGCTGCCAACAGAAGTTCCCTATTGTTCCAGGCAGTAACCCTTTACTTGGTAGATTGTGGGGAAGTCCTGGGGATACCTGGTGATGATCTAGGAGGCCTGGGAAGCAGGAGGCTCCTGGAGGTGGAGGAGCTGTTGACCACCTGGAATGGATGTATTTCAATAATAGTTCAACAACGGTACAACCATAATTGTGTATACAAGCTGAATATTAGTCCTGTTGATCTCATATTGTTTGTTTCATATAAGCCTAATCTCCACACTTGGATTTCTCTGCAATGTTTCAGTGCAAATAGCAAAAAGCCATTTCAAACTAGCCAAAGCTAAAAAGAAAATTCATCACTTCATATACCCGAAGGCCAAAAAAGGTCTGGTTCCAGGCATGCTGGATCTCTGGGCTCAGTAAGCTCTCAGGACACTGTGGCTCTCCATTTCACAGTGAGGATTTCCCCTGGGTTGGCTTCCTTCTCAGCATAAGGGCATCAATGCCCCCAGCAGCTCCAGGCTGATAGTCAGTCACATAGGAATTCCACCACACCAGGAATACTCTGGCCCAGTAATTTTGGCAAAAATCCCCGAAGTGATTTTCATTTGCCTAAGTTGGGTTAGTGCCTATCCCAGAATCAATCAAGTGCTTTCATAGGCTAGGTCAGGGTCATGTGCCCACTCACCTTCTGGGAGTGGGGTCAGTCCCACCCAACAACATAGACCACTCTAAGGGGAGGTGGTTCCCCAAGAAAATCAAGATCTTGTTATCACAAGAGGGGTGAATACTGAGGTGTCAACAAAAGCAGATGACCATCCACTGCTCCATGCCGAGAGTTCCCCCAGAGACCATAGCACTCATGGGTTATATGTTCATTTTCTCTCTCCCTGGAACTTCTCCTTGCATCAACTTTGATACAAGTCACTTCACTGAACTCCATTTGTTTCTGCACTTCACCCTCTTATAAATGTATTATGTCTATAGTATCACTCAGTGGTAACATAGCTGTCCCTACAGCTGTGAGTGGCATGCTATCCATTCCTATTCTATTCTTAGAGTCTTGGAGGTGATTTGCCCAACAGTGTATACCATCATTCACATAGGCAAGCTTCTAAATTTCTGCCCCAAACAGAGAGAGAGAGCAAATGGAGGAAGGGCAGAGGGAAGAATGCCTAAGAGGAGCTAAACCATGGCTATGGCTTAGCCTAGTGGTCAGTACCAAAATGACTGCAGAAATAATTCTCACCCTAGGGATGAGTAAGCCCCAGCCGAACGTTGGTCCTAGGCTCTGAGACCACTCACCTAAGCAGCCTCAGCATGTGGCAAGGCTGTGCTGCAACAGCCATCCATGGGCTTTGGGATCAAACTAATTTGGTCTTATAATAGGTGCTCATAAATTGTAATTGCTTTGCTTAGTTTTAGAATCACTGCTGTGTTTTTTGGGCATGTTTATGGAGCAATTGATTAAAAACAGGTGGCTGTCTATGCTGTCAGCTCTTTTGCATTTCTCCTTCCCAGCCCACAGTTTGCCTTCAGGAGTTTCAGAGTGGAAAGGCAGTGGTGACTTCCAGCCTTAGGGAGCTTGACTTGCCATTGCCCCATGTATGAAATAAACTTGACCTTTTTTTTTTTTTCTGGATTGCTAAGGACAATGCTCAATCCATACAATGAATCTCAAAAAATGCCTAGCTTAATTTTGGATGCTCCAAGGACCACAAGCTTCTCATCTTTGAAGGAGATGCGTGGTCCATTCTGAGGGTTTTTGATTGGCCCAAGATGCTTGGCCTGTGCTATAGGTTTTCGTATCTCCAGCCTCCAGTTCTTGATGACTGATTTAGCCCCTCTGGAGGCCATGCCCCACATATAGGAAACCAGAGCTTTTGGGGATCAGAGTTTTGCCCAGAATTTTGGTAAAATGATAGCCTTCCTAACTGAATTCCAAGGAGGTTCTGTGGGCCTGGATATCAAGCAGAAAATATTTGCAAAGCCTAGATGAACCTGGAATCTATACTCCACCTGTGTCTTTCTATGGTACAAGTCTAGACCATCTTGAAGGCAGCATTATCAGATATCTGTGGAGTGCTAGGCTCTGCAAGCATACAAAGGCTTCTAACATAAAACCAGCTAGACTCCTTGGACAGCCAGAAAGCTCCACCATGTTATACACAGGCAGGCTCTGCTGAGATATCATGGGGACTAGTCAGAAAAGTAGAAAAAATAGATGAAGTTACAGGGAAAGGGCAGCTAGTTTGAAAAGTACATGTGAATAAAGACACATCCATACACACAGGGCTGGAAACAGCTTTAAAATTAAATACAAGGTATAAATATCCTTTAAAAATTATTCCAGAATTTCTCTAAAGAAGAAAAAAGTAGATACTCTAATTGTCCTGAAACTAAAAAAACAAACAAATAAACAAAAAACCTCATTGTACTGGCTTACATCATTTTTCAGTGACAAATAACAAGAAACAGGGGTTTTTAAAACTATTCCCACCCACCTCCCCGAATGTATTTTCTCTTGGCATTGACTATAAAATTTGCCCTCATCTAAAGAATAGTGGGTACCAAAGAAGTCAATTTCATTTTTTTAATAAAATATGATAAAGGAACACTGCAGAATATAATTTTCTATGCTGGTTCTCTGAAAAAGTAGGGCCCTAATAGTTGGACTTATTTCTGTACAGACATTTTGGGGGATGCTAGCATAATGTGGCCCCGTTATATTGCTTCCCAGTGATCTCAGTTCATACTGAACCCAGAGTTTATAAAATTCAGAGAACATACAAAACTAGGATGCCTGTCTGGATCTCCCTCTCTCAAATCCCTTGCACATAGCACACATCTTCGAATGTGCTAAAGGCATCCTTCCACAACTGTGGTCTCTGACAAGTTCTGAAATGCTCACTGGATATGTCATCAAGGCAACTGTGTCCCTGGGCTGGAGGAAGTATTTGAGTGTGAGGTGGTGCTTATATTTGGAGACGGACTTGATTGTATCTGGGTGTTTGTAATTTCTGATGAGTTCCCTCAATTTATAGCCTACTTAAATATAATGTTTAGAATGAAATTTATTTTGGGGGGCATAAAGTTCTACAGTTTAGTGTTGTCAGAATTTTCTTGATTATTTTTGAAAAATAATGAAAAACAAAAAACTTAGGAAACCAACCTAAAGAGGCTATAAATTCCCATAAGACCACCTTCCATGAAGTCAACCATACCCTAGTGGCACCACTGTTGACAGTGTGGAGGCTAACATTCAAGTCCTCTTTTTCCCCACTTCTGCTCCTCAGTTCTACTCCCTTGAGATCAACACTGCTGACCAACTGGGAGGCTAAGAATCTGTAACACATGTGATTATTTGTAAAGAGAGCCTCAGCTCCATCACTGAGTGCAGAAACATGCTTATAGGCTCCTTGTACAGCACAGCCCTGGGAGGGCAATTGTAGAAACTATACAACTCAGACCCAGGTCCACAGCAGAATCACTAGAACCAGAGGTGAGCTAAACCGTCTGGTGGAATGACTAATGCCCAGCATTTAGGAGCTTTCACATGGTTGGTTCAAGGGGCCAGAAGTAGCAGAGTCTTGTGACCTGCAGTGAGCTCCTCCTCGGTTGTGCTCAGGCCTTGGTTTCAGGACCCAGCTGGGTTAGTCTTTGTCATTCTTGCTCATGTCTTCTCTTAGCTCTATCCTTAGCTGTTACCACAGACCCATTTCTAGGCAGAAGCCTAAATTAAGCCCCACTCTCAGCACCAAGCTTTGCCCCTTTGTCCTTTCAGCTCCACTCAGTCATGTTGTTTCCATGGGGGTAGGGACAGGGCTACAAAAACCCAGAACTGTGAAGGGAGAAATTTGCTGGTTCAAGGTTTGCCCACCCACTTGCTATTTGTGACCAGCTATCTCAAGAAAACCTGGGACATGGATAGAGAAGCCAGGCATTTTTTTTTTGTTTTAGCACCTGTTTCAGGAATCATCAAGGATGTGATCAACAGTAGATAATTTAGATTATTCAGGTGAACTCAGGTGAAGGTGCTCTTTCTCCTGAAATGCCTTAGTTCTTTGGGATGGTTGAGGAGTTTTAAGTTTGCCATGGTTACTCATAAATTAGCACTTGACACATGTACAAAAATCTGTTATTGTTGCATCTGGGTTGTAAGATTGTCTTTAATTTAAAAAAAAATTTTAAATAACTACAGATTTATGAGAAGTTGCAAAAATAATACATAGAGTCCCCATGCATCCTTTATTTAATTTCCCCCAATGGTTGTATCTTATGAAACTGTAGTACAATTTCAAAACTGAGAAGTTAACATTGCTACAACATGTATGCAGGTTTTTTGTCATTTTATCATATTTGTAGGTTTGTGTAACCACCACCACCAACAATATACACGATCATTTTTATCACCACAAAGATATCTCTTGTGCTACTACTTTGTGGTCATACCTACCGCCTACCGTCCCTCATTAACCTTAAAGCCTGGCAACCACTGATTTGTTTTACATTTCTATCATTTTGTCATTTAGAAAGTATTCTCTAGATGGAATCATAGAGTATGTGACCTTTCGAGACTGGCCTTTTTTACTTAGAATGATGCCATTGAGATCCATCTAAGTTGTTATATGTATCAATAGTGTGTCCCTTTTTATTGCGGAGTAGTATTCCATGGTATGGACATATTGGAGTTTGTTTAACATTTGCCTATTCAGGGAAATTAGGCTGTTTCTAGTTTGAAGCCATTACAAATAAAGACTACACCCATCCCTCAATTTATGCAGATAATTCATTCCACATGTCTTTTTTTTATGCAGTAGAAAACCATGTAAAAAGAGTCCACCAGTACAAAAAAATTCTAAAGTAATAGGTCAACATAAGCCAAAAATATTTATTTCAAATATTTTCACAAAATATCGCTAATGAAAATTCAGAAAAAACAAAATAAATTTTATTAGCTGTCAGTGTTTGTGCCATAATCCAAAGCAATCAACTTCTTCTTTTTAATTGGCACAAAGTCGTTATTTTTAACACTTGAAATATTTGGAAGTACGTATCTTTAATTGAATTATGATGCAACTAGTGTGTCATGTCAATTCCTACAGCTATCTATCAGTGATTTAACATTTTGTTAATTAGTTTCAACTGTTACTGATCTTGGTGCAACAATCAATTTTCAAATGTTCCAGTGATAATTGTGTGTTAGTATCAGTTCTTTGTATGTTACTGAGTTAAGCTATTGTTTTTAAAAAGAATAATTGCCAATAATGCAAATGAAAAAGAAAGAACCACGTAGAATGAGACTGTGTAAAAGGAAACCATGTATAAAAAGTCCACTAAATGGGGAAAGGGGGTAAAGGGTGGAGGAGATATTTACCGCATATAAGACAAACTCATGTGAAAAACTTGAGGGATGGGTATATTTACATTTAATGTAATTGTTCAAATGTAAGGACAGAAGTCTGCCATTTTATTTTTTCTTATTTTTCTCCCTGTTGTTCATTTCTCTAATTTCTTTTTCCTTCCTAACTGTACATTACTGAAAGATTTGTTTAAATTCTACTTTGATTTGCCTATAGTATTTTTGAGTATATTTCTTTATATGAATTTTTTGTATATATTTTAGTCGCTCAAGGTATTGCATTATACATACCTTCCCACAGGAGGCTCGTATTGAGTGACTGTAAGTCTTTTAAGTCTTAAAGTCTCCTTTTAAATTTTTAATTGTCTGTAATTTATATCTCTTATTTTCTTAAATATTTTATTTATATACGTTTAAAAAAAACCACATATTTCCCGAAGTCATTTTCACACAGAGATTATTTACAGCTAAGAGAAGCAAATTGAGTTTAAGAAGCAAGTCAGCGGCTTAGCCAGCACCAGAGATCCTGGCTTCCAGAATGTTCCCCTTGCCACTCTGTTTCTTCTCCTGAGGGCTTTTCTTCTTTAGAATTGTTTCTTCTTGTTAGCTGTTTAGTCTTCAAATTTTTGCCATAAGCTACTCTAGGGAGATGTTGAGCGTATCCTGGGGATAGAGACAGGAGAAACCGAGGCAATTACTCCAGGTCATAGAGGCAAAACACAGGGGTCACATGGGGGTCACCAGGTTATGCCAGACTTTCAGAGAGGGTGGTGACTGGGTTAGAAAAGGGTTTTCATTCTATTTGAGGAAAGAGGAACTCCATAGTTTGTGATGTGGAAAAGAAATAAGCTAGTCCCACTGAACTCACAGGTATCTCTCAGTGCTTTTCTATTGACTACTATAAAACTTGCAACGAATAGAGAAAAGTATTAAAATTTTTTTTTAAAGCTTTCCTAAAGGTATCTTCCTGATCCTTTTCTTTTGGGTAGCTTGAAGGTGTGAGTTGAGTGGTATAGAGAAGGTTCTCTGCTATTTGAAGATTGCCTTTACCACTGTTATTTATACTAGAAGATCTAGTATGAATAGGGACACTATCCAAAGTTGTATTTCAGCTTTGAGACGCATCAAGCTCCAGTTCTTAGAGAAACTGACTTCATTTGAGTATTCACTCTGTGTTCTATATGCTTTAGATGCACAGTGACCCTTGGAGTTGGGGCTCTGTTATTCCCACTTTACAGATGAGGGAACCAAAGCTAAGTAAGGTGCCCAGGGAGATGGCAAGTAAGAAGAATAGCTGCCCTGAACCTAGATCTGGCCAACTACAGAGTCTTTGACTTTCTTTCTGCCAGGCCAGCCTGCATACCACATGTCCCTGGTCTCCTAACATCATGTTCAGACAATGACTTTCTGTCCTGTCTTCTTTCAATGGGTCTTCCCAACAGGTTGCACAAGGCAAACCAAACTTTCTGCCATTGGACACAGTCCCCACACCTAGCATAGTGCCTAGGAAGGTATTTTTAAAAATGTATTGACTGCATCTAACCATACCTGAAACTGTTCTTTAATTGCTCTTGCAAGAGTCTGGAAAAGCATTGGTCATAATAAGATGGGAGTATAACCTCATTCATTCACAGCCAGTCAAGGGCTTGAAGGTTGAGTCTAGAGAAAGCTCTTAGAGAAAATTATGCAAGCACAGATAAGAGAAAAAGATAGTACTGCTCTGAGTTGAAGATGTTACTTGCCAATACTTAATGATAAAATCTGCTTATTTCTGTGGACCAGTTTTGTCCCCTTCCCAAGAATAAATGTCTATCTGCCTTCCTAGCTACCCATGTCTGAGCTTCCTGTACTTTGAAGCATTTCCACAGAACAAGATCCACATGTGGGAGTTGGATATTAGTCCTGAAATGCATGATAATGAGACTAAGAGTGTGCGAGTAAGAGTAAGAGTGCCATGGGCTGTAGGCAGGAGAGTTCTGGAGCAGAAGTGAGATGGATGGCTCTTTCCTGACTCATTGTGACTGTTTGTATAAGTGTGAGCATGCAGAGAAGAGAGAAATGTGTGGAATGGCAAAGAACTAAATTCCTTTCAATCAACAAAATCATAAGCCAAGAAGATAGGGAAATGTATTTTTGGGGCTTGGCTGAAAGAACTGTAGCAGTGATGGGATAATCTCTCAATTTGCTGTGGATGCAGCCCATTGTCATCTTCCCTCCCCCCCTTTACTCTTTCTGCCTCAGGGTCAAGATCCCAGGTCACCTCCAATCTTCCTGGGACTCCTTGGCCATGGAGTTGGGTGAGACCAAGTTGGAAAAGATGGCCTTTCTCGGTGTTGTCATGGCCATATTCTTGATTCTGTTCAGTTTTTCCCGAGCCTGTTGACATTTTCTCAGGCAAGGCCCACAGAGATCCTTCTCCTCCACCAGATGTAAGTTGTCCAGTCTCTTGATAGAATCTATGAACGTATCCGACTCTTCCCCCTTAGGAAAGGGGTTTCGTTGTGTGTTGAGCTTTTTCAACTTGGGGAGCTTAAAAATGCTAGTGGGAATGGTGGTGAGCAAGTTGTCATGGAGTCCCACCTCATGGAGCTCCTTCAGTGCACCCAGTGTGGTGGGCACACTGTCTAGATGGTTCAAGCCTAAATTCACCGTGCGGATATTCTTGAGTTGGTTGAGCTCAACAGGTAGCCCGTTGGTGGTCAGCCTGTTGTTACTGACATTGAGGTAGAGCAGACTGGTCATCTGGCCAATGGACTCTGGGAGCTTGTCGATGTAGTTGCTGTGCAGGTCCAGCCACCTTAGGTTCTGGAACTTGGAGATTGAATCGGGAATCTTCTTGATCATATTCCGGCTAAGATCGAGCTCATCTATATCATTGAGTCTCAGAATACACTTGGGGAAGTTGGTAATTCCCATTTTGCTCAAGTCAAGGCGTTTTCTCCCATCAAATGTGATTTTGATACAATTCTTGGCCACACTGAGGGTGATCTTCTTGCCCTTGGGGCCTTTCCCGCTCTTGGCCATGTTCTTTAGTGAGGGAATATGTTTGAAATATGTTGTTCTGATTAGTTGGTGATCAGTTTGAGGAAAAGTCCCATGAAATTGCTAGAAGATATACTCTGATAAGAGGAGAAAAAAATATCAAGTTAGGAAATGACATGAGATTACTAGACTCCCCCCACATCATAAATGCTTTGTTCTCTAATAGTTTAAAAGGAAAGCAGAAAGGGGAGAGAAATTAGAGCATCAGCAAAAATAGCCTTGCCAAAGACCTTCAGCAATTTGAATACCCTCCTCAGACCTCAGTGTTTCTAGATGTGAAATGGGAGGTGCAGGGTTGGCCTGAAGGCTTCTTAATGCCCCTCTGGCTATGCCATCCCTGATTTATGAATCTCTCCATTGTCCTGGACTTTCACATAATCCCCTTTCCCCCTACCCAGGGGTACATGTGTGTATGTGTATGAGTGTTTTCTTTGATATCTGCCACTTCTCAGACCTTCACACAAATCTAGTCTTTTTTTAACATTTCCCCATGGGTTCCTATGGTGGGACTGCTGAGTTCTCAGAAGGAACATAGCCAGGATATGAGGGAATAATGTGGTAGTTAAGAATGACTTAGCTGCCTACAGTTTCTGTACTTCTATCTCTCTCCACTTCTGAATCCAGAGGAGCTAGTCAAGCTTTCACTACTATAACTGCAGTGCAACTAGAGCAGCACAGAAAAGTCTTTCACTCAGCCCCAAGTAAGAGGATGCCCATGAGCATGGAGGAGGCCAAGGCTGAACTTAAGTGCCTGGCAGAACTTAAAAGAGAATGTTGCCTTTTTTCATCTCCTGCCCCTTGCAATTTCTCCCCTCACATCCTTTACACTGAAATTCAACTATAGACACCTGTGCACTGATAGATGTGATAATAGTTGTGATTGCTGCCATACGGAGAAGTAGAATATAAAAAGTGATGGGTAGATTCTGGCCTCAGGTGCTTGGCTTAGAAGTCTTGCTCTGCCACAACAATTTTCTTAAATTTTCAGCATCTCAGTTTCCTCATTTGTGAAAAACAGCTCTTTTATATGGCTTTTAAGGAGTGTAAATTACCTAACTATAAAGCACTCACAATAGTGCCTGGCACATAGTAAAAGCTTGATTAATGTTAGCTATAAAATATTATCAGGAACTTTGAACATTTTGATTTTAATCGTCAACAATACAGCAGGATCTGTAGGATTATCCCCATTGTAAAGAGAGGAAGACTGAGGCTCATGTGTGAGAAAGGTCTACAACTAGGAAGAAGATACAAACTACTATCATGTTATAGAAGCTCTTTTCTTTTCTAAACTTGGTGCCTCATGCTATCTGATTTTCTCTTTTGGACCAAGTTTCCAGACAAGACGGTAGCATGCTATCAGGAGACAAATGCTTTCAATGCCTCTATTTTCCCACAGGGATGGGCAGCAGAGGTGCCTACAGTTGCTGTACTTCATTATTCAAGCCCTTTATCAGAAACAAAGTTTATATAACACACAAAGCTCCAGCAATCAGGCTGTTTTCTTCATACAATAATCACATGTTTTCCTCATACAATAATCCTCAGTGTCAAAAAGAAGTATTTAAAAGTTGCCTTCCATGTTCTTAGTATAAAATGCCTGCCACTCCTAGCAGAGGTTCCCACCCTATGACGGTCCTGCTGGATCAGATCCTCCTGGGATGGATGGAAATCGCCAGAGTAAACCAATGAGAGTATCTCAGCTTTTAGCAGGATTGATGTTCTTTTGAACTTGTAAGCTGAACCAATTCTTTAAAAACAATGGACCAACCACATTCAGGCATAATTGGCTGGTTACCAAAGATGGTACTGTGTTCACTAGTATTGCAGTTACTATATCATGTAGCTCTGAAGAACCAGATGGGATAAAGCAGCTTAAAAATCAAAGCTGGGGTTCTAGTTACAGTTACTATGAAGTACACTCTGTCCATCTCATCCATTGAATGCAACTCAAGACCTTAGACAGACTGCATTGAGCGGCTCTCTGAGGATGCTGAAGTTAAATAGTGTCATATGGTTGTAGAAGTAACTTGAAAGTAAGACCAACTTTACATGGGGAGAGAGGAGGACAAAAAGATTTCTAAGAAAAGTCTCTCTCTCTGACCAAAAATATGAAAGAGGGCCTTTTAGAGTCAGGGAGGGTGAAGGAGATCTACTGTTTTTTTCCCCTTTGGTTTTTCATTCACTCCTGCCTCAGCCCCAGAGAGTCCTGTATCACTGGAGTCATCCAGGCAGGCACCCAAAACTATGGGGGAAGAGAATTATAGTCTCTGCTCAAACTGTTGTCCCAAGAGCAAGGAGGTTGCTTTTTTCTCTCTATCCTTCTGTCATATGGCCCTGGAGCCAGAAACAGTCGCAGGAACTAAATATTTGATTTAGAAAACAAAATTCTATCCAGAAGACTGAGCGTGTGTGTGTGTTGTGGGGTGTGTGTGTGTGTGTGTGTGTGTTGGAAGGGAGTGTGTTCTGAGAACCACAAAGTGCTGGGACGATTGCAAAGAGGAGAGAGTTTAATAAAGACGTATATGAACTCCTGGATGTACCATGAGAAGCCTTTGCATGGATAAAACCCTGAACAGGGTCTTCAGTACCTAATCCCAAATCCAGAACCCAAAGATTTTGAGAACTGAGGTAAGAGATAAATTCAAAGCACACTCAGAGACATAATCAAACTGCTCAAAATTAAATTAAAATAAAACCTGCCAGAGAAAACGGACACACAACCTACTAGAAAAATATCTT
Source organism: Pteropus medius (assembly GCF_902729225.1). NCBI lineage: Eukaryota > Metazoa > Chordata > Mammalia > Chiroptera > Pteropodidae > Pteropus > Pteropus medius. The sequence goes on from NW_024344378.1 coordinate 59,245,026, forward strand.
TTAAAGGACTGAAAGCAAACAAACTGTCAACCAGACAGTGAATAAAGGTGTCCTTTATGAATAAAGGCAAAATAAAGACATTATCAGATGAATGGAAAATGAAAAGATTTGCCACTAGCTGAGCTGCTGTGAAAGAAATGCTAAAGGAGATTCTTTAGATGAAAAGGAACCAATACTATAGAGAAATTTGGGCTTTGAGACTAAAGGAAGAGCAATGGAAATGGTAGATTTCTGGTACATATAATAGGCTATTTTCCTCCTCTTAAGGTTTAAAATATTTGTGATGGTTGAAAGCAAAAATTGTCACACTGTCTAATAGGGTTTTCAGTGTATGTAGATGGGATAGATACGACAACTACAACATCACGGGGGAAGCTAACAAGACCTATATGATAAGTAAGGTTTTTACATTGCTTTCAAAGTGGTAAAATATTAATTTTAAGTAGACTATGGAAAGTTAAGTATATACATTTAAATCTCCAGAGTAACCACTAAAGCAATATACAAAGACATAGAAAAAATAAATGTATAGATTTAAAAATATGTTTTTATATATAATGATAAAATATAATCATATATATAAATAGTACATATCTATATAATTATAATTATATATACATAAATATAATTTCTATTTGAAATATCTAAGTTAAAAATTAACAGTAGAAAAAATTCAAATAATCTAAAAGAAAGCAGTAATGGTAAATGGAAGAAACACAATACAAATATTAAAATGGCAGAGCTAAATTTAAATATATCAATACTGATATTAAATGAAAGTGATCAAATACATCAATTAAAAGCATAATTATCAGAATGGATAATAAAAGAGAAAGAGTCAATTACATGCCATCTAATAAATAAACAAAAGTAAGTTAAACTAAAAGAATGGGGAAAGACATGCTATGCAAATACTAAAGAAAAACTGGAGTGACTTTATTAATATCAGTATAGACAAAGTATATTTCAGAAAATGAAAATTTACCTGAGATTAAGAAGACTACTATGTAATAAAAGGTACATTTTACCAAGAAGATATAAAAATCCTAAATGTATACATACTTAACAACAGAGCTTTGATATAAATGAAGCAAAAACTGATAAAACTGAAAGAAGAAATGAAAAAATCTATAGAGTTAGAGATGTCAAAACTTGTCAATAATTAATGATACAACTAGAAAGAAAATCAGCAAAGAACAGTGCTGCTCAGTCTCAGCTCCACTGACATTTGTGGCCAGATAACATTTTGTTGTTGGCAGGAGTGGAGTGCTGATGGGGGTCGGGGGTGGAGGCCTGTCCTGTGCATTGAAGGATGTTTCGTAGCAGAAGATTCTATCTACTAAACACCAATAGCTCTGTCCTAATATCTCTAAATATTGCCAGCTGTCCACAGAGGTCAAAATTGCCTCCAGAGGAGAACCACAGATATAGAAAGACTGAACATTACTGTAAACACAGTGGATCTAATTGACATTTATAAAACACTCTACACAGAAACAGAATACACATTTTTCTCAAGCGCACATACAAAATTCACGGATATAGACTATATTCTTAGTCATGAAACAAACCTTAACAAATATATCCTTAACAAAGAATGTTCTCCAAAAATAATCTCTAGGCTCAAATGGTTTTAGTGGCAAATTCAACCAAACATGTAAAGATGACAACAGCAATTTTATACACTCTTTTTCAGAAAATAGAAGAAGGAGCTATTCCTAATTTATTTTCTGAGGCCAGCATTATCTTGTTACTAAAATTATATTGGAAAATATAAAGAAAGAAAACTATAGACCAATATCCTTGATAATACAGACACAAAAATCTTCAACACAATTAATTGAATCCAGCAATATATAAATAGAATAATACATGGCAAGCAAGTGAGAATTCAAACTGATTCACTATGCAGAAATCAATGTAATATAGTATATTAACAGATTCAAAAGAAAAAAATACATGATCATATATAAATAGAATAATACATGGCAAGCAAGTGAGAATTCAAACTGATTCACTATGCAGAAATCAATGTAATATAGTATATTAACAGATTCAAAAGAAAAAAATACATGATCATATCAACTGATGCTGAAAAAACATGTGACAAAGTTTAATATCTATTCGTGACAAAAACTCTCAGCAAACCAGTAATACAAAGGCTCTTATTTTAACCTTTTATGCACACACACACACACACACACACACACACACACACACACTGCTACATAGCTACATCATACTTGGTGATGGATTGAATGTTTTCTCTCCTTAGTTTGAAAATTAGGCAAGAAGGTAAACTCTTGCTAGTCTTATTTAATATTATACTGGAAATTCTAGCCATTGCAATAATGCAAGAAAAATAAAAGTCATACAGATAGGAAAGAAGGAAATAAAACTATGCCTACTCAGATCTGTCTGCATAGAGAATCCCACAGAATTTAAAAACACTCATGGAACCAATTACTGGGTTTAGCAAGTATACAAGGTTAACACACAAATCTCTCATTGAATTTTTATATACTAGTAGTGAACAATTTGAAACTGAAATTTAAAAAATAATAATGCTCCAAAACTAAAATGCTTGTGTATTTCACATAAATAACAAAAATGTGCAGGATTTCTATGATGAAAATTATAAAACACTGATGAAAGAAAGCAAAGATCTAAATAAATGGAGAAATATACTGTGATCTTGAGTTGAAAGACTCAATATAAATAAGACATCAATTCTTCCCAAATTAGTCTAAAGGTCAATGTGATACAAATAAAAATCTCAGCAAGGTTATTTATATATATGAATGAAGAGATTCTAAAATTTATATTAAAAGGAAAAGTAACTAGAAATCCAAAACAATTAAAAAAAAAGATGGAGGATCTGTTTTTCTAAATTTTAAAGCTTACGTAACTACAATATGTGGTATTGGTGAAGGGACAGATATATAAATAAGTGAAATAGAAAACAGAGTCCAGAAATAGGTCTATGTAACTATGGCCAATATAGTCAATTAATTTTTGACAAAAGTTCAAAGAAAATTCAATGGAGAAATGATAAACTTTCAACAAATAATGTTGAAACAATTGGTTACCCATATGCAATAAAATGAATCTCAGCCTATTGAAACTAACTCAGATTAACTCAAAATGGATCATAGATATGAATAGAAAATGGAAAACCATAACATTTTTAAAAGAAAACATAGGAGAAAATCTTTATGACTTAGGCAAAACTGCAACCCATAAAAGAAAATATTGACAAATTGGACTTCAATAAAACTAAAATGTTCTTCTCTGTTAAAAAAAAAAATTGTTGAGAATGAAAAGAAAAGCTACAGAATGGAAGAAAACATTTGCAAATCACATATCCAACAAAGGATTAGTGTCCAAAATCTGTAAAGAACTCAAGTTCAATGGCAAGAAAGCAAATGATGCAATAAAAAAATGCCCAAAAGATTTATCAAAACATTTTACCATAGAAGGTATACGGTTGGCAGATAAGAGTTACACAGCATCATTAGTCACCAGAGAAATGCAAATTAAAATCTCAATCAGATACCACTACAGTTATTAGAATGTCTAAACTTTAAAAAAAATAATAAATAAATAACACATAAAAACCGGTAGTACAAAGATTTGGCAAAGATGTGAAGCAACAAGAGTGCTTATATATTTCCGATGAGAATTTAAAATAGTGCAATCATTCTGAAAAACAGTGGAAATTTTTAATAAAATTAACCATGTACTCATCATATGACACAGCATATTCCCAACTAGGTGTTCACCTTAGAAAAACAAAAACTTATGTTCACACAAAAAGTCATTCACCTTTGTTTGTAGCTGCTCTATTCAAAATTGCCAAAAACGGGGGAAAAAAGCCTCAAAAAACCTCAGTTGGTGGATGCATAAAGAAATCGTGGCATATCCTTATAATAGTATACTATTCAGTGTAAAGAGGACAAATCTACTGATACGCACAAGTTGTATGAATCTTAAAAGCATTTTTCTAAGGCAGAGATACCAATCTCAAAACTCCACATAATGAATGCTTCTATTTATATGACATTCTGGAAAAGCCACGATGATAAGTACAGAAAACAAATCAGTGGTTGCCAGGAGCAGGGTGAGTTGGACAACAAGGCAACAGCATGTTAAGCTTCTGGGGTGCTAGGACTGCCTTGATCCTGATTGTGGTGGTGGTTACATGAAACTACAAATATAATAGAGCTCAGAGAACTGTCCACACAAAAATAGGCAATTTATTTGTAAGTAAACTTAAAAAAAAATTTTTAACTTAAATATGTTTGAGACTCTATTCAATTTCTCTGTCTCACAGTGGCTGCTTGCTCAGCCCAGCTTGGAAGTCTGTGACTTTTTTATGCCTATCCCCTCAGCCCTGTTGTGCCCTCCAAAGGGCATCCAAATGTATTCCACGTGGGCACTGCCATGGTATGTATGCATGTCTACCACGTGTGTACACATGTGCATACTGCAGGGAACAGCTTTGCACAAGGCAGCGTGTCAAAAAAAAAACTGTCATACTGCACTTGGGTTAAAAATTCAAATAAAAAAAAAAAGGCTGATCACATATTTATTGATGACTGCTCCTCATGGTAGGGTTGCCAGATTTATCGAATAAAAGTACAAGATGGTCAGTTACATTTGAGCTTGAGATAAATAACGGATAGTTTTAATATACATATGTCCCAAATTTTGCATAATATTTTTTTTTGGCAACTCTATCCCATGGGCCTGAACAAATACTAAAGTTTCCTTTCCCATGACCCTTATTAGTCTTTTGCGACTAATTTAAGCCAAGTCCATATGCTTATTTCTGCATTTATTCATTTGTTTATTCATTCAGTAAGTATATTGAGAGCCCACTATGTACAGGCCTCTGTATTACACAGATGAGCACTAAACATGGCCAGACCCCAAGCTCAAAGAGCTAAGATCTAGATTGTTACTGATTCTGGGCACCAGAGTCCCCTGAGCACCCCAAAACCTGAGCTGTCTTTTGTAGTTCTTATGCTTAAGATAAATTTCAGCTCAGAGAAGCTGAAACACAACAAGCAAGGGTTAGAGGGGATAGGAAGGATGCTCCCAGTAGACTAATGATCTGGCCAGTTTAGCCCAGCTGAGCTTGCTCGCCACAGCCCACCCACACCAAGATAAGAAGCCCTCCCAGCTCTGATAAATGATGGAGAGGAAACAGCATGGAGCTATCTACAGAATACGTCCCTATTAAGAAGCTTCTCTCCACCAGGAACTTTGGCTCTGAGCCTGCTCATTAATCATATGCAAGGCCAAGTAGGGACTGGCTGGGATAATGTACTCCACCTCCTCATCAGTGTGTTTGGGTCCCCATGCCAGATGGAACATGATAGACCTTCTCTATGCTTCTCCTTAGGGCCACCATACCTGGCTGGACCCCTTGCTTTTGGTTATGGAAGGCAGGGTGTGTTATGTTGCTCAGTGTCCGTTCTAGACCCCTAAGTTGCTGAGCACCACTGGAAGCAGACCAGTGAGAGGAGCCTGCAAAGACTAGAGACATACCTTCTTTCACTCTACTCTGCATGTTTAGCATCCTTCCCAGGCCTGCCTATTGAGTAAGAGAGTAAATATTGACAAAAGAAGCATGAAAGGGATGCTCTTTGGTACAACTAAAACTAGTTAGATGGCCTGTTATTATCAACTTAGAGTCCTTAAATGCAAGAGTGGGACTAACCCACACAAGGGAAGCTGGCAATCATAGAAGAAAGAGATATAAATAGATAGATGGACAGACTGATGGACAGAGGGATGGATAGATAGACAAATAGTAGATTACATTTCACATGAACAGCTGAGAAGCCCAACTATCAGAAGTTTCTAAATATGGTACTTTGCCTTGTCTTGTACAATTGGTTTCTATACTTTGGAAAAACTGGACCAGTTGATTTAACTTTAATTTCTAATTATTTTTTGATCTAGTCTCTGCGAATCAAACAGCATGGTGGGACACCCCATGGATATCTAAATTAAAAATGTAATGGTAATCTATATTTTAATGGCATAAAAATATTTGCAAGCATTTTCAGTTGTAAGATTGTTGCCATCTATGATAATAGAATTTATCTGGTGCTTCATGCTCATGTATCTTTATATTTTTGAGACTGACTTTGTGTATATCTGATATCTTTAAATAACTTGCAATAATTATTTCACTCTTTTGACTGATGCATTGAGACACAGGATAGACACATTGTAAAATTAAAATCCCAAAAGTCACTGCTATTTCACAGCCAGTATGGGGACTAACTTCATAGCAAGTTTCATGCCATATGGATGAGAAATATCTTTTGCTTATGGGCTGTCTCTGAAGGGGAAATGATACAAACTTCCCTTAATAAAGTCAGTCATTTAAAAGTCACTGCATTTATTCTCTCCCCTAACTCTCATTAGACCCATTCACTAGTCATGTAACAGGCCAGCCTCACCTCTGCTGTGACTTCCTACGTAGCTTCAAATCATTCCCTGTGCCCTCTATCCCTCCCTAGAACAAGCCATGTGGCAGGTGGGAGTGTGGGTGATCACTGTGGGGCCCTCTGTGGAGTGGATGTGTCTGGAACCTCTGGCCAGGCCTCTAACATAGGCATTAATGTTTGACTCCAGCAGGGTCTACACTGGGGGAAAGAACTGACATTTGCATAGTGCCCATTCTGGCCTAGGAGCTGTGTGCTCTGCTGCTTGCTCTACAGTGTTATCTGGATTTCAGAGTATAGACTCACTGGGGGTATAAACATGACGTGTTTTTTATTTTTTCCACTACTGCCACCAGCTGTGTTATGTTGAGCCACTGTTTCCTGTGGGCAGAAGGACAGACTGCTAGGAAGAGAACAGCTTAGAGGCAGAAAGATTCTGTGGCCCTCACAGCAGTAGCTATGCCAGACACTTGGCAGAGTCGATGGAGAGATAGCGATATAGTTAGGAGAGAGATGCAGACAGCAGGGGTGGAGTCTTATAGGAGCCACACGTGATGATGATGGGATTTCCTGACATTAGTTTCAAATATGCTACATCATATCAAGTGCCACCCACCATCATTCACTTAGGTGATATGTTCCAAAGTAACTGTTGCAAGCATGCTAGTGGGCTCTTCCTGTATCTCTAATCTCCACAGCAACTATGCCAAGTGTCAATTCTATTTTTAAAATAAGAGATTTAAGGCTCAGAAAAGTTAAGTGACTTCTTTAAGTTCACACAAATAATATAGTACAGTCACAGATGTGTCTGATATCAAAGCTATGATCTTTTGAGTACACCGTGCTGCTTCTCTCTTCTCTTCCTTCTATTGCCTTTGCTCAAGCAGTAGGAAGTGCTTCATCCTGGAGGGCACATTGTTGGTCGCCACTGACTCCAAGGAACGGAAGACATTCTGGAATCCTAGCAATCCCAGTGTGAAAGTCACCTCTCTAACAGAAAATTAGGGCTGCTTGTCCTGCAGCCTTAATTTTGCTGTTCTTCCCATGACATCCTCAAAAAGATGTGTGCTGTTTTTGGTTACCCATGGGCTCTCTGATGTTTGAACCAAAGTGTCACAGAGTCCTCAGACTCTGGGTGGCCAGACACTCACTCAGGTCCATTTTCATTTGGCATGGGTTAGCCAGGGAACTGCAATGGGGCTCACCACAATCCATTTAAAGGGGAATGGAGTATACTGGGCTGAAGTAGCTGGCCAACTCGATGGAGAGTGAGAAGACGGAGATGCAATCTTCGTCCAAAGTCGCTGCAGGAGTCAGTAATGCAGATGTCCCATTGACCTTTTGGAGGGACCACATGTAAACCAGGGTCCCTGAAGAAACCATTTCAGCTGGACCCATTGCCTGCTTACTCCACTGCCCAAGGGCCAAAGTGTGGGGTGCTCATTTTTATAGAAACATAGGTATACATCTAAGTAAATCTGAATAATATAAATTTTAAAGATTTTTAAATAGCATGAAGTCATTTGATTGTAAGAGCTTGGAGATTGCAACAAGATAGAAGAGAGAGAGAAGAAAGAGAGAGAGAGACAGTAAAGTGTACACATAATGACACTAGCCAGTTCACTTAATAGTTGTGTGCCCCAAGTGGGCAGCGATGGAGACAAAAGTTCCTCGGCCCCTCTGGTTTCCATAGGCTGCCATGATGAGTGTGAAAATACAGGATTTTCATCAAGCCTGGCCCAGAACATTAGCCCACTCATTCCCAGGTATTCAGTAGAGCAGCAGTGCCCTCTTTTGCCCTGGGGGCTGCTGGCTATGCAGTGGCCCTGAGAGGCTGTATACCAGCCACCTGAAGTTGGATGTGCACCACGTGAGCTCCATTTAAAGTCTAACCGCTGTATGGTGCACTTCCACTATTTTCAAACAGCCTCCTCCATGGATCTGTCCTTTGATGTTATACTCCCCCACCACACATGCACACCAGCCCTTAGAGCAGGGGTCTCCGAACCCCAGGCCACAGACTGGTACTGGTCCATGGCCTGTTAGAAACTGGGCTGCACAGCAGAAGGTGAGCAGAAAGTGAGAGAAGCTTCATCTGTATTTGCAGCCACTCCCCAGCGCTAGCATCACCGCCTCAGCTCCACCTGAGATCATCATGCAATAGTTTCTCATAGAAGCACTGGTCCCTGGTACCAAAAATGTTGGGGACTGTTGCCTTAGAGGCATGTCACACCTTCTCTTTACAGTGACTCACTTGCCATTTCATTCAGTTCTCATAGCTTTCCTCTGAGGCAGGAACAGTCCTTCAACCCAGAGATAAGGACTGAGAGTGGCTGCTGTGGTGGAGAGAAAGTGGTTTATCCACTCACACAGCTCACTTTGTTTCTGAGCAGAATGTTCTTCCCATGACATCAGAGCAGCAGCAAACTGAGTATCTATATGGAAATTATTGGGTTCACGTCATTTTGCAATTATCTGGCTAATTTGATCAATGTAGCTCTAAGCACTTTACTGAAGATTATGCATGTATAGCTTTGTCTACCCCTAATATTATTTTCTTCTCCATCCTTAGCACTAGCTAAGCTTTGCACATGTGCTGCCTGAGAAGCCGTTATCTGTCAGACTTCCCCCTTCCCCTGGCGGATAATAAAAATTCAACTTTTATTTGGAGCAAAAGTTCCCAGGGGGTCACATGGCCCAATAACAAAAGATGATGATTTCTTATTGGTTTAATAGCATCTATTTTGTAATTCCGAATGTGCTCTGTTTTAATTGGATTTGTTAAAGGAACAAAAGGGAATAGGTGCCTTACAATTAAAATAAAATATTAAGATTATTAGCTTAACAGACTAGAAATGCCTTGTTTATCAACCAACACATTCAAAACACAAAAACCAACCTCGACACTTCGAAAGTAGAAGAACCAAAGTCAGCCCCGGCATGACTAATCTCCCAAGTAGAACGATAATTCAGTTTCAACCAACATGGTTTCAGTACTGCTACTGCTAGACAGACATCACTGGATTTTCTCCTCACAGCCATCGCTCCCCTTACAGATATCTGGATCTCTGAGAAGTGGCTTGACAGTGTGGAAGGCACGGGATTTTGACCCATGTGGGTTGCATTAGTTCCCCATTTACCATCTGGGGACCCTGGACAGCCTCCTGAGCTTCACTGAGCTTCAGCCTCTATTTCTGTAAATAGGATAATAAAAGTAGCTGCTTCCTAAGGGCAGAGTGGGGATGGATGAGTGAGGGCCTCGGAGGCCTTTGTTGTGACTTAGTGTGGGAGGAGGTGGGTGTTTCAGATAGAAGAAACATCAGATGGAAAGGCAGAGGGGAGGGGAGGGACAAAAAGTGGAGAGGGAGAAGGAGGCAAGAAAATGGGAGGAAAGAGAGAAGAAGGGAGAGAGAGAAAAAATGGAAAGAGGTAAAAAAGAAGGCCAGAGGTACAATTAAAAAAAAATTCGATGGGCAGACATGATCTGGTTTATTTTTCAAATGATAACTGTTATGAGAAGAATCCCCAGGACATGTCAAACCAAGGAGAGCAGGCCAGTGTCTATGTTTCCTCCAAGGTGATCACAGACAGGGTTGTACCCCCTCCTTTCTGATTTCTTCCTGAGACAGGAAGAAACCCAGCCCTGAGGCTGGCATCAGCCATAGGTTTATACTGGGCTGGTACTCTTCTGTGAATCATGTGCTCTCAACAGGGTCTGGGTTCTACCAGGAAGCTACCATGTGCTGACCCCATAATCTAGCCCACTGAATGGGCAACGATGGGCAGTGGAGAGAGCCCAGACATGGAAGGGAGAGGACCAGGCTGGGTTAGAGGCTGCCTCTGCCATGTGCTCACTGGGGCCATGGCCAAGCCACTTGCTCCTCTTCTCTGTCTACACTTGCCCTGCTGGTCTACACTTGATACCTTGGTGACGTCACTTAATTACAAACATACATTCTTACACACACGCACACACACACACACACACACACAGAGCTCTACTTTGTTTTCAATTACATAAATTCTGTGAAGTCACTCATGCCATCTGTTTAAAACAGATGTGTGTATGTGTGTGTGTGTGTAACAGAGATTTTAAAATATTGAGTATATTTGGGTCAAAAAGAGATATCTGAGAGAGCATTCCCTGAACAAACATAAGAAGGGACCACATACATGGAGGGCCAGAGGTTTGTTGTGAACAAGCCTGGTTCAACTCCTGGCTTCCCATTTCCTCCGAACCTTGGACCAGCTGTGGTTCTTCTCTTAGCCTCAGTTTCTTCAGGTAAAATGCAACAATGTGAGGATTCCATAGGAGAAGCAGCTTGAGGCATCAGAGGTGCTTGGTAAAGGCAAGCTATGGTAATGAGATGGTGGTGGTAGTGATGATTGTGAATTGAAATCCTGATTTGCCTGGTGGGAATTGCAGGTGGAGGAACACTGGAGAGGTGTTTGCTGACATATGGATTAAGCAGGGGTGGGAGTCCTGCTGTCTGAGGCAGCTCCATGCTGTCCTGAGTCCTCTGTGAGCCAGGCAGTGCTACAGTGGTGGTAGAGGGGTAGAGGAGTAGAGGGGTAAGCAGCCTCACGCAGCCATTCTGGTTTCTCTCCAGAGGTGTTGCCTGAGAGCTAACGCCCCTTCCTTGTAGTGAAAACCCCCAGTTAAGCACAGATGACTGTGATATAAAAACCACATAGCCTTTTATGTGTGAGTGATCACAATATGGTGCAATGTGGTGGAGGATATTTATTTGAACAGTGGCTAAATTTTCTCCCTTCAGAGGTGAAGGGCATTGGGAGGACCATGGTCTAGTTTTTAAAGGTATGCTTTAGGTGAAAGTGTGCAAAGGGCAGTTTTATGCTTATTGCTTTATGTAAGACACTTTTCAAAAATGCTCTGACTTGTAACTTTGATTTTTTATCTGTAGATATATTTCCTAATTCAGAGTTCCCTTTCTTCCTTTAGTCTTTATCAGGCTTTTTTGAAGTTATTACTGAAGCATTCAACACTATCACAAATAAGAGAGACCCCTTTTCTGATATCTTGGGCAAATAGATATAACTTGCTAGGAATGGTATGAACTATGGCAATAAAGGCAGCCAGCACTTCGTTTAGGACAGGGCAGCTCCTTAGTGTTTTCCAAATGGGGATAGTGCTCATGTATTAGTATTTTTCTGTTCCTATTGTTGTGTATAAAAGTGCTCAATAGAAGGCAGGCATGTGGGAAGTGGGGAATGAGGAGGTTTTGAGGCCAATAGAACTGGGCTTCACCCACAGCTTTAGGGACAGCCTGGTTTTAATCATGAGCTTAGTTTATTGATCTACAAAATGGGCTAGAAAATTGCAGGCTCTTATGAAGAGGAAATGAGGTATGTTAAACGACTAGTGTGTGGTGGGTACTCAGTATGAATGGTGATCTGGCTCCTGCAGTCTCTGCCTTTAGCATGGTAGATAATGCTGGTAGATTCATCAAATAGCACCACACTGACCACTTCCCTCAAATTAGCAGCCCCAGGACACTCCCCACTGGTCATTAATCCCAGTTGTAGGACTTGTGGGACAATCTTTGCTGACTTTCAAGCATAAAAGTCTTTGTCACTTTTTAAACACAAATTTTTAATAATAATATTAGTGACAACAAAGTAAAAGTAAATACGATAGTACCTTGTAGATATTGTTATATCTTTATCCACTTTTAACCTCTAAAGCTCGCCAAACACAGCCTAAGCTACTCATTTGCTCATTCACGCATTCATTCAACAACTTTTTTTAAATTAATTTTTTGTTATGGTGACATTCGTTAATGAAATCCAAAGTTTCAGGTGTGCTATTCAACAGTAAGATATATATGTGTATATATATATATATATATATATATATATATATATATATACACACACATATACACACACACACACACATACATACACACACACACACACATATATATAAACATATATATACATACACTACACACACACACACACACACACACACATATATATAAACATATATATACATATACATATATATAATGCATTGTGTGTTCACTGCCTAAAGTTAAATTTCTTTCTGTCACCACATATTTGACTCTTTTTACCTTATCTACCTCCCCTCTTCTCTCTCCCAATTGAACAATTTGTATTTGAGTCATTTTATAGGTCAGGTCCGAAGATATGCAGTGAACGAACAGACATTGTATTTCTCATGATACTCCTATTTTAGGAGAAAGCAAATAAAGCAATAAAAAGTAAAACAAACCAAAAGATCACTTCAGTTGGTATAACTGCTCTGCAAAAAATAAAACTTGATGATGTGAAAGGAAACGCCAAGGGTCAAGAAAAGGGTATTGGGACAAGGGAGCTAATTTAAACTGAGATGGTAAGGGAAGTCCTCTCTGAGGTGACGTGTGAGCTGAAACTTGAATACTAAGAAGAGGCCACATGGGAAGATTTGGGGAAGAACATCTCAGAAAGATTCGTACCAAGTGAAAAATCCTCGCAGTAGGGAGGAGCTTGAGGTGTTTAAGGACATGTGGGGGAGCAGGTGCTGCGAAGACTGGGTAGAAGAAGAGGGCAGAGAATTGGATGAAAGTTTAGAAGTGTTATCTTGGCTGCTGGGAAGTCAACAGAGATAAATAAGGGAGAGTAAATGAAGACAGGCTGGTTGCAGGCAGGAAAGGAAGGTGGTGTGTACTAAAGGGGTGGGATAGACACAGGAGGACAGTAAATATTCAGGATATGTAGCTGAAGCAGAATTGACAGAACAGTCTTCTGGATTGCATATGTGGGTCAGACAAAGTACAGGAGCAGGCTAAAATTTCTAGTGGGTCTGGTGTTTTCTATATATTCTCACTCTTTTGTATTGAGCACTAACTTTATGTCGAAGTGTGTTATATGCATTATCTCATTTAATCCATCCAGTTCACTCTACAGATAAAGCACTGAGCCTCCAGAGTATGTCCCTTGTCAGAGTCACATGCCAGTCACGCAGAGCCGGTATTAGCTCAGTTTCCTTGTCTGTGGGCTTAACTGCCATTTGGCTTTTCCATAAAAGTTTGACTTTGCAACATTTGTGATAAATTTGGCTCTCTGGGCTGACAGGGAAGCTCGTGACTCATCATGCTTTCTGGCCTCTAGCCTGAACTGAGCCAGATTCTATGGGAACTTTCATCCTAGTCTAGGTCAAGCCCCATTCTTAAGGCTCATTCTTCACCAAAAAGAAAGCACGTGTGTGTTATCAGACTCGGCTCTGGGGTTTGGGATGAGTTCTGTTATGTGAGACTGGTAGAGAGTTTGAAAATTGAAAACTGGTAATGAATCAATTTGGCAATGAACTGAAAGCTGGCAATGGATCATGCAGGAAGGTAGGCCATCATACCCATTTGGAGAGTTGTACACCTTGTGTTCTAGAGAAACTAGGGACTAAGAAATATCTAGCTTTGACTCTCCCATCACCCAGATGATGGGTGGAGGGAAGAACATGGTCACCCTCGCCTCTCCTCAGCATTGCCAGCCAAAAAGCATTGGGCAGCTGTGGGAGATCCTTGGAGCCCCTAAAAGAAGCTGGAGTCATGACACACCAGGTCCTAAAAATCAGTCTCTAGACAACCATGAAGGCTCAAGTGCTCTGCAGAGCAGACAGTGGCTGTCTTAACCTCTCTGCTCCCTTCCAGGCTGAGGCTCAGACCCAGAAGACATGAGCACACCAGCTTGGAGACCAGTCATGGCTCTGTCTTTCTCTAGAAGTGTGACTTTGCACATGTTTCCTAACCTTTCTGACTCCCAATTTCATCACACAAGAGCTAGTATTCAGTATTTGATTCACATAATAGCCACATAGGTCTTAAATGTATTGAGAACCTACTATGCACCAGACTCTTTGCAAAGCAATGATACTACATAATTTTTAACACATTAAAATTAGGTTCCTGCCTTCAGACAGTGTGTGGATTTTATTGGTCACCTACTATAGGCAAGTCACTTTATAGACATTATAAGTAATTCTCATAACCAGCTAATATATTAATTTTTATCTCCACTGGACAGATTTGGCAATATAGGCTCAGAGACGCCAAATAGCTGGTCAAAAATCACACATATCTTTTCTCATTATATCTGTCATGGAAATAGGGACATGAGGCCTGTGTTACTACTGTGTTCCATAAAGAGTCTCTCTTTGCAAGACCCAGTTCCGGTGTTCAGGATAGCTTGTATTTAAAAGGCAGATTGTGCTCCAAAGCCCACCACAGTTAGCAGTAATCAAGTAAAGTCTGCTGAAGTTACCTTTCCAGGCTGGAGCCTCCTGAGTGGACCAGTATCCATACTGCAGTTTCCTTAGAGGGGTAAATGGCCATAGGGAAGAAGCAGTTCAAATGCTAGTCTCTACCTGCTGTGGAGCCACAAAATGCTCAAGGAGGCTCAGACTTTATAAAAAGAATTAGAAGTGACCTCAAGGCCCCACAGACTTGCACCGGACCCGTTCCAAGCTTGCCCACAGCCAGGCACCTGAGAATAACCACTGGGTCTTCAGCTAGCTGCCCTTTCTACCCAGGTCTCAGGGCCAGCTTCCTCCTCTCTAAATAATGAATTAGCTCATGTCTGGGTTTGTAAATAAAGCATACTCAAGAGAACCAGCATTTCCAAAGTTGCTTACTCAAAGGAGGATAGAGAAAAAGCAGAGTTTGAAGTGGTTGTTTGGCAAAGTTAATCTATAAATGCCAGGCCACAACCAGAGAAAAACTTACCCTGACAGTCCCAGTTCTTCCTCCTCAACTGTGAAACTTTGTCACCAGGCAACAGGAGACTCGCCTGGAGTTAATTAGCATAGTCTTAATGCCAGCCTGCAAGGTGAAAGAACACAGTAGCTGAAAGGGTCTCCAGGGTACCCAAACTTCCCAGCAGGCTAGTTTCCTCTGTGTGGCAAGATTCCTGCACGCAGTAGGAGGATAGAAGACAGAGCGGCTTTCCACGGAGACAGCCAGAAGTGGCCATTGCTAGCCGAGAAAAAAGCCATGTTTGCCTCTTTTAAGAAACAAATATCTTACTTCTATAGCACTGAGTTCCATGAGATATCTTCTACTTCCTTGTAATTTGTCCAAATATTTTTTCTGGTCTTTGGTTTTTGAGAACGCTCTTTTATCTGTTTATTTGAATTTAATTATTTCTTGCAATTTTCTCTATCAATATTATGTCAATGCTGACATGTAGTTTCTTAAATCTATATTGAATGAATGTGTAATATTGAATTTGATGGACTTTGCTTTCTCCGTTATTTTCAATTTGGCACTACCATGAATAAGGCTGTAATTAATATATTTGTGCCTGTATAGTCTTTTTGTTCAGATTTCTTTCTTTAAATTAAACTTCTAGAAATTGAGAAAATTGGCAAAAAAGGATAAATATTAAAATTATGCAAATAATAATATTGTAGAAAAATTAGAAATGCATCTATACAAATTAATATTAAAAATACTCTAAATTGCACTACTCAGATAGAAATAGGAAATAAATAAAATAATTAGCAAATAATTTGAAATGCAAAATTAATTCAAGTAGCAAAAATTTTGGAAAGTACAAAAAAGCAAAACAGAATAGTTTTAATTTAAAAATAAAAATATAGTAAATCATTAAATTTGAAATACAGTTAATAATAAAAATTTAAATTCATGAATTTTAAGTACATAAAACAATTATGTACAGGCTTTCCCACTACTATTTTGTTTAATCCAAAACTAAAGTAGGACATTTAATTTAAACAATAAATGGATTTAAAATAATTACCAAATGAAGATAAGTAGAAAATTTTAAATTACCTGGAATCCTACTACTTAGGGTATTTCTAATTAGAATATTCATAAAAGTGCATAATTTAAATTAGAAAATAAATAATATGAAAATCATAAAATACAGATAAGCAAAAATAAAATCAATATTTTAAGTAAGAAAACACACAAGATAAATACATTTTAAAATGCAGATATGTAAAACCTTATAAAATTAAAGCCACTCAATTTCAGCATCTGGAGGTAACTTCATGTTGCATAACTTTCCAGACTTTCAAAACATGTTCAGCACTATGTTTATGGCCTAGGTGTGTAATAGTAATTTAATTACCTTTCTAATGCTCAATATACATAAAATACTAGTTTGTCAGGTATCTATCTGCCTTCTAATCTAGCCAGAACTAAGATTTTTGTTGTTGTTGCTTTTCGTTTGCTTTTGTTTTCTTTTCCTCTTCAGAGGAAGGAGATTTTCTTTGGAGTTAGGGCCCTGGGTCAAGGTTTGGTCCCTGCAGGTGCTCTGCACAGCCCAATGTGTTGGGAGTTCTTGGGAATCTGCTCTGCGCCAGACCTTGGGGTGGCTCCAGCCAGCTAGTGCAAACTTCCTAGTCTATACCTCACTCCCTCACCCCATGCTTCCATTTCTTCATCTGTAAATGGAGAGAATAGCTTTGTGAAAATTAGGCAACAGGCAAAAAGTCTTTGCAATCTGTAATGCATTAGACAATTATTGTTATTATGTCTAGAGCTGTATGCAAGATTTCTACATGTTAGAGAAATGAACAAAGTCAGGAAGTTGTAACAGAAGGGGTCAAATCAATATCCTGTTAATATGGGGGAAAATTTCTAGTTTGCAAAAATGTCTGTCTCTTTATAGATTTCTATTGACCTATGACCTAGATCTAAAAACTAGGCTAACATGAATTTGCTTCTGAGGAGAAGAAAAAAGGAGAGAAAGTGTGTTTCTGCGGCCAGTCTCTTGGTTTCTCATGGAAAACTCTGCTTATGCCACAGACTGCCTCCCCAGCATCATTCAACACAATCTGGAACCTAAACTGGAGCCTCATGCAGGTGAAAAGCTGGGCAAGAAGCCAGCAGATATTTGCCTTGTTTTGGGGCAGAGCCCAAACCCCACTAGCAATCACGTTTCTAGTTTGCCTAGATGAGTGACTTTTTCTTCTCATTGTGCTTTATATTTTCTTGACCTCTCTCAGTCCCTCACTAATTCACTTCACCATGTGCTCATAGCTGTCTCAAAAACAGAACACACACAAGAGAATTTTGAGAGGAGGCAGAATTTTCAAATATGTCCACTTTAGCTCAGGAGCCACAGTTCCCCCGTAGGCCCTCTTTGGATGCCTATGGTTGTTTTCTCAGTGCCTAAGGATTAGCCCTAGCCCCCTAGCCCCAGTGGTAAGGAGGAGCATGGGCAGAGACCTCAGATGCCATCCCTTCCTGGGCTAAGAGGGTATGACCTCCAACCAGCTGAGTCCCTTGGCAGAGATCCTTTGGCCTGGCCTAGCCCACCCTCTGAAGGTCCCTCCAGGCTTCTTTGCCAGCCTCTCTAGGGAGGAGGCGATTTGCTAGCCCATGCCTCTGGCTCACTCTGGGGGCGAGGCTCATGGCGGATTGGACTTGTGAGTCAGGTGGAGCTGGTCCAAGGGGGTGGAGTAGGCAACAAGATGATGAGGCAAACCAAGGGCACTGGAGTAAGGAGGGCCCCGAGGCCATGTAACAACATTACTTGAGCTTCTAAAGCACTTCTAGGAGTTGAAGGACATCGAATTGATTAAAATGAAGCAGCATGGATAAAAATCACCCCACCCCTCAAAATAAGTAAGGATTTGAACCCAATGTAGTTGTTGACTACTCGCAAAATTCTGATTGAAGATAGTGTTCTCATCTTTGGAAGTCATCCAGAGGAGCTTAGAGACCTGTCTTGGGGTGGGAGTGGGGTTGATTAGCTGTCCTCTGGGCCCACCATGCTAGGCCACCTTCAGGTTAGGCAGAGTAGCCTCCCCAGTCCTCCCTGAGTTCTTCCGTTCTTCTTGATTCCATCCCAGGTCCCCTTTGGGCTGAACTCCTGTCCTATAGACTCCATAGCAAAGCCTGAGGAGCTCCTCACACTTATTGTCTATTGGGTTGACAGAGCAGGTGATCTGATTGATAGGTGGCACAATTATTCTAAGATCATACAGAAAGATACTCGGCAAGTCTTGACCAGAAGTCAGTCTTCACTCTTACACCACACTCTTCTTCCACTCAGAGTAGGAAAGAATCGACCCTGCTCTGGAACAGCATCAACATCTGCTAGAACTATGCCCACTGAGGAAGCTTGTGCTGGCCTTTCTAGACCCATGATCGCACTTGCACTCCCATCATGCTGTTGTTACAGATATGGTCAGCTGTGTTCGAAGGATGAGGTGACAGCAATTCAGAGTGGTCAAGTGGTGGGGACAGGATTTGGACCCAGATTCTATTGACTCCCAAACCAGTGCTCTTTCCCATGCTGCCTCCCCCAGCCCTCAGAGGGCTTTGGAAAATCAGGAGTCATCTCTGGCACCTTATTTAATCTAAAACTTCCATTATATTGATGGAACAATGTAGTTTGTCAACTCTTAAATGCTTTAATTACCAGACATTTATGAAATCTACATAGACCATTCCAAAAGTTCTGTGATCGCCTTCAGATTAATATGATTTTTTTTAACTAAAAAATTGAGCTCACCTTTAGTTAGTGTGTTGGCACTGCTGGTAATGACATCCTTTCTGATGGTAACAAAAAGATGGATCTTCCTTGGAGCTCATAGCCGATGAAATGAGGAATGGGATGGTGAAATGCCTTTATCTTTTGCACACCATTCTACCTGGTACAGTGTCACAAAAGATCACAGGTAAAATTCTAGAACCCTTTCTGAAAGGCAAAATGACAGAGGCTGTCTCTCATTTCCTGGACTCTAACAGGCATATTTGACCCCTCTAGTTCCACTCCTCTGTCAAACATCTAAAATGAAGTAGCAAGATAAGAAATTGGTATTTGGTATATGAACTCCACATCCTTGTAGCTCAACTCCACATCCTCAGGAAGGCTCGCTTCACATCCTTTTCAAGGGGGAAAACTCCATGGTCTCCAGCCTCAGTTCTGCCCTTGTTTACAGCCCTCAAAGTGGCCTGCCTTCCAGAACGGGATAGGTGGCAGGCTCACAGAGAGGGAGAACCAAATCTTCACTTGAGTCTTTGCAAACTAAAGCAAAAAAAATTAACCATGTTTTGCCTTTATTTATTGACATTTGCTTGGATAAAACAGACCAAATAGATAATTTATCTATTGCGGGGAAGAGGTGAATCCCAGTCTGGGAGTTGCTTTCTGTTTGTAGAAAATCTGCCAAGGAAAGAATTGAATGAGGAGGATGGAGACCCTGGGACAGATGATATGACAGCAGTGCTGTGATGGGAGATGAGGTGCTGCTTCTGCTGGGCCATTTGGGCAGCCAGGACTTGTTAGGCAGAGGCCTGAAGGATCCTGGCCCAGTCTATGTGGGTGGAACATAGAAAGCATGTAGGTAGGTCTGTGGGCCCCTGAACAGCACTGAGGCAGAGGGCATGGTTAAAAAGAGGAGACATGATTTGCTTTGGTTTGGTAGAACATCTGAGCAAAGACCCGGTCTTGAGAACAGAAAGAGAGTCTCAAGGAGACAAGGGAAAGAAACAGAACTGGAAAAGTTGCTAAGGGACACCACAGAGGCCAAGGAACTGGCCTCTTCAAATTTCCACTGAGCAGTGGGAACACTTCATATGGAGGGGGTCCCTTCCCCACATCCTCCCCAACACTGCATCTTGGTACACTTCTAAATCTTCCCTGCCAGAGTAGTCAAAGGTGGTTTTCCTTTAGTTCAGTTTGTATTTCTTAATTGTCTTTGTAGAAACCTAAATAAGTATAGCTTTGTAAGAGGTCAATTTGGCAATATGTAGCAAACTTGAAAATGCTCAGACTTTTTAGCCCAGTGGTATCTCTGCCAGAAATTTATCTCATGGAGACACTCATGAAGTATCCAGAGATTTATGTCTGAAGGTGGTCATGGAAACATGATTTGTGGAAACAAAGCCACCACAAGGGCCATTTTACATAGTTCTGATCCACTTATACAGTGGTGTCCTGCTGCTGGAGAAGTGAATGCCATGCTGTTAGCCTGTGAAGCAGGACGGAGTCCTGCATGGATGAGGAAATCCCATTTATCATCGATTAAAAAAAAAATCCAAAAACTATGTATTGATATGGACAGGAATATTGGAAAAACTTTTCTGAAAACTTAACTGTAGATATTTCTTTAGTGAGAGCAGTAGTTTGGAAACTTATTTTATATTGATGGCCTTCCAATTGTTTGCATTTTTAACTATATATATATATATAATACATGTATGTAAATATATTCACATATATTATATTCACAAGGACAAAGAAGGCCAAGATGTATCTGTGAGAAATTCGTGTGGGGTATGAGGCCCCTGAGCCTGCTTCTGGATGTCCCTGGGACTCTCCACAGGCCTCCCTTAAGGCAGCAGCATATTCTGGCATCACATAAGTGTGACAGTGACTGCAAGAACCTAACCTCCAATAGGGTGGGGTAGGGGCAAGAAGAGCTTGGATAATAATCTTGTGTCTGGGAGAGCTACCATGTGTCCTGGGAATCTGTGAGTCTTCTGGATGCCCTGGCCCCACAAAGCCCCAGAAAGTCCCACCTTCTCGCTTGCTCATGCCTTGAAATATTTGGTCAATGCCTTTATTTTCTGTCCTACAGGAGATACCCTGGCTCTGATAAGATGATGCTGCAGAGGTGGCAGGTACAGTGACCCCCTCAGAGGACTCTGAGTCTGAGGAAACTCTTTGGAAATGCAAATCGGAAAATAGTTGAGGTCCCAGAGATGGAGAAAGAAAGCATGTGGAAGTGTCAGGAGGGATCTTGTTTTTGTTTGTTTGTTTGTTTGTTTGTTTTTAATTTACCAAAATGTCCCAAATAATTTAATGAAAAAATCTCGGTGATTAAAGGTAATTCTTGAGTCTTGGAGTCAGAGCTGGGTAGTGTGTGTGTATGTGTGTGTGTGTGTGTGTGTGTGTGTGCACGTGCGTGCACACGTACACATGCCCCAGGTGCACGCAATGCTCCATCATTGAAGGTGTATACATATATATAAATGGTCATAACTCAGGAGGACACAGGCATTCACTGTGGCTCCCAGATGGGATGAGCTGACTTTCAGCCTAGGGCTCTCAGTGAAAGGAAGGGACTCCAAGAGGGCTAGTCTTAGAGATCACATAGCAACAAAAAGTAACTCTTGGTCACTCGGGAGCAGGCCAAGGAAAGGAGAGACCATAGCATGCTGTCCCGCATCAGAGATGATATGGGACTGTACTGGACTGTTCATTCACTAGCTGGCCTTGGTGAACTTTTCCTAGATGCATTCCCTGTCTCTATCCATGACTGTACAACTGAAGACCCTAAGAGTGAGTGTCTTCTCAAAGGAAGGGACAGGGAGAAGAAAGTTCCTGAAGTCTCAGAGGAGGACAGGTCATTCAGTCTACTGGGGAAGGCCTCTTTCTCTGTGACTGTAAAGTCCTCCCAGCTTATTTTTTAAAATCATAACAAGGTCATCAGTAAATTTACCCACAGCATTTGTGCTTTTATTTTAACTAAATTTTGAGTATCACATCTAACAGTTAACACAAACGAGTGCTTTATCCTTGGCTGTGGGCTGCTGAGCTATATATATATACTTTCTGGCCAGCTTTGCTTCCAGACTCTATTTGCTTCAGTTCATATTGGAATGAGTGTGGCCTCCCTGAGGTAGCCTGGCTCATGCACAAAGTGCACAAGTAACAACGGAAGTGTGTATTGCCTACTCTCACCTACACAGTGAGGGTCTCCTGCAGAGGGCTAAGAGGTAGACCCTAGTGGCCCTCAAGAAGATGCTAAATGTGTTTGGTTTATTTCCAATTTGTCTCTTCTGGTAGAAAAGGGATATCAGCAATTTCGAGTATCTCATGCACCTCAACACCCTGGCCGGGAGGACCTACAATGACTACATGCAGTATCCAGTGTTCCCGTGGGTCCTGGCCGACTACACCTCACAGGTACGGTGTTCACATGCATCCATGCTATGCAGGCATTCTGAGGCTTTCTGACTCTGATAACTCAGTGGTCCTCAACATTTTTGGCACAGGGACCAGTGTTCCTATGAGAATATAATGCCTAATGATCTGAGGTGGAGCTGAGGCAGTGATGCTAGCATTGGGGAGCGGCTGCAAATACAGATAAAGCTTCACTCGCTTGCCTGGCACTCACCTTCTGCTGTGCAGCCTGGTTCCTAACAGGCCATGGACCTGGTACTAGTCAGTGGCCTGGGGATTGGGGAACCCCTGTGACAACCAGAGCACCCTAAACAGCACTCAGAGTCTCTGCTGCAAGGTTCAGTCCACCTAGCTGAGGCTGCTCCATGCTCAGTTCCTTGACCTGGAGGAGGCTTCTGAGTCCAGCTGTGTGGGTTCCTGTTCAGCCCCACCTGTGGAAAGATATTCTTACCTGTGAGATAATCAACATGACTAGGACAATTGCTAACATCTGCCTCAGAGGGCAACTAATGCTCATCTGCTGAGATAACTCCATGGGCCAATACTGGTCCTTCAAGTGAGGTGGGCCATGGAATTTGTTCCTAGAATCAACATGTATGTTGGGATGTGGGAGGAAAGAGAGAGAAGAGAGAAATACAGAGACACGGAGACACGGAGAACAAACGCTCCTCTGTGGCCCAACTTCAGTAACTGAGATGATGGTCTGTGCCCTGTCCCCAGTATCTGGACTGAGACATGTGGCAATAGGGGAGGCCGATGGCAAGACCAGATAACTCACTTTTTTTGGCTTCTGTCCCTGGACCTCATCAGGCAGTGGAGAGAAGAGGAGGAAAGCTGACACAGCTGGACCAAGGTGACCTCATTCGGGGAAGACTAGGCTATGAAGCAGGACCTGAGGTTCTGGCTGTCTGGAGGTGTGTTAGGCTATGTGTGTAAAGGGCAGAATGTGGCTGGGTCCTGGGTCAGACTAGGCTTGGCCAGTACTGCCTTGGGCTGCTTCAATGGCTGACCTTCAGGATGTGGGAGAGGGGGCCTCAGTCTTTTGTGACCTCCTATCTGCACTTAAAGACATTTAACACAGAAAAACTTTTCTCACCAGCCATATGTTGTTTCTCATTGCAGTCATGGTCACCTGAAGCTGAGGTATTTCAGAATTGAAACTTGCAATTCTCAGGTTTAACTTACATTTTACAAAGCGCTGGTTTACCAACCCCTTTTGTTTGCCCCAGATATGGTTACTCACCGCATTTAAAAACCGGGAAATTTCTTCTCCAAATCTGGATTTTCAATATCTTTTGGAAAATCAGGAGATTTGGCAAATATGAAGCCCAGTTCTGCCCCAGCAATATTGGCTGTAGCTGAGTGTATCTCCATACGTGCCAGCACTCAGGGTTCTTAAGAGAGCTTGCTTCCTTTTTTGCTCCACCTGGCTTCTGCAGGCATGAGATGGTGACAGGCCCTACTCCCCAAAACTGTGGTATTCACTGCTAGTGTAAAGGAAGCAGGGTATAAATACCTTCTGCAATGACATGGAAATCCAGAGAACATGTGGCTCCTCCATTATCACACAGAACATCTCTACTAAAAGAAAACATTGAGGGAACCTGGCCTGAAAACGCTTCAGGTCTTCACTGTTATATATTCCCAAGGGTAGAGGGAGGAGTGTGGTTACATGTCTTCATAGTGCAGAAGGGAGTGGGCCTCTAGAGTTATGAGGCTGTCCCTCTCCTTTCCTTCACAAACAGATGACTTCTCACTTCCTTGAAAATCAGTTTGATTCTAAACAAGGACCCTGAACTTTTGAAGCAAACTGCTCCAGGAGGGCAGTGCCAGGTGCCTCATAGACAACAGGAAATCTTTGGAAAGTCTCTTTTCAATAACTGGTGGTCATGTTCTGATTCGGGTCAACTTGAAACAGGTTCAATGTGAACTCAATCTTTCCCTCCTCTCATTTTCCATCTCCTTCCTATTAAGTCTTTGTGGATCACTGGCTCCAGGGCCATAAAACCCCAGCATGCCTGCTAATCACCAGATGGGGTCAGATGAAATGATAGTAAACCAATAAAGAGAACCATAAAACTAAAGAGCATGGCTCCTGAAGTCTCAATGGGGCACATGAGGGTCTAGGGGAGTTAATTCCAGTTGCACATCTGCCTTCTAGACATTGAACTTGATGAATCCCAAGACTTTCAGGGATCTTTCGAAGCCCATGGGAGCCCAGACTAAGGAAAGAAAGCTGAAATTTATTCAGAGGTTTAAAGAGGTCGAGAAGACTGAAGGTGAGTAGGTCCCAGCTTGATTTTTGCCTGCAATGTTCGTCTGAATGCCTAAAAATCATAGCTGATGATTATTTAGGCCATCACCTAGCCTACAAATAGTTACACTTGAATACAGAACTCCCTCATCCAGTGATCTACACCCTGGCTGTATGTAAGAATCATCTGGAGAACTTTTAAAAGATACTGATGTCCAGGCCCCATCTCTGGAAATTCTGATTTAAATAAGTCTGTGGTGAGGTGCAGCTAGGTGATTCCAGCATGCAACCGGTACTGAAATCTATCATCCTAAGATCTCATACCTCCATATCTAGGAGCAAGAAAGGCAGAGAGAAGTAACATGTGTTCAGTGCCTTCTATATTTTAGGCACAGGCAAACCTGCATTCATATGTACAATGGTCCTTTTCACAGAGGACACTGAAACTCTGAGTTCAAGCAACTTGTTTGAGATCATAGCCTCTAAGTGGCAGAGCCTACATTTGTGTGGTTCTAGAATCTAGTTCTCAAACTTTGTTCATCTGCATATCACCATTACAAATTTTGCCCATTTGCATGCCTCCTGTGCTCTTTTCGCCTTAATGGTTTTCTTTGGGTTTATTCACTTCTTAAACTTTAATGAATTTAAAAAGTTTTCTATCATGCATTTGATGCTAGCTGTATTGGTTTTCTCAAACACTAGGAAATAAACATATAACTATTAAAATAAGGAAATCCATCAATGAACCATGAAAACTTCCCCCACGAACCAGAGGTAGCACACTTCAGGAAGGCTCACTGGGCCCGGAGTCCTTGCCTTTGGTGTGTGCAGGTTCTCGGCAGGATAAGCAGGCTCCTGCTGCATCCCAAGCAGCCCCAGGAGGCCACATGGCCTCTGCCAAGGGCCCTGCCTCCCACTTGTGGTGCAGATGGGAGGAGGTGGGAGGGGTGGGCAGGCCCTCCTTACCCTGATATCTCCTCCGGAGGCTAAAGTTTAATCAATATGACCTCTCTCAGTCCTTTGCTCTTCCTCCGGCTGCCGGGCATTGCTGGGTCCTTTTCACAGACACAGGCCAGAGGAGCATTAGATCTCACCAGCTGTGCCCCAGCCAGGGCCCTTTTTGGCACCATCCTCTTCCATCTTAACCCAAATGTGCATTAGAGTTTCACCTTGAATTTTAGCCCTTGTACAAATATATCTAACCACGTCCCAAACAATTCTGATGTAAAGGACTCCTGCAGGACACGAGGGCGGGCTTTAGGCTGAGTATGGGGCTGGCTGTCAGGAAGCTGACTAAACAAATATTTGGAGCAGCTGGCTCAGGCCTCTGCTGACTGTGCTGCTTGCCAGCTCTGCCACTCACTGCTGGCATAAGCAAGTCTCTGATTTGCTCTGGTCTTCATTGTGAGATGGAGATAATGAATAGCATCAACTCACGTGTGAACTCGGAGAGAATGACAGAGGGCACACAGCAGACGCAATGCTCTACAGGTGGCAGCATCACTCATATTCTCTGCTGGAATGATCTGGCCGTGGTGCTGCTTCTGCCTCCGTGCTCCAGGTCCACCAGACCCCAGATGCAGAAAAATGGAGAAGTTTATGCCTCTGCCAACAGTGGTCCAGTTCCCTCTGGAAATGAGGAAATTCATGTCCTCACTTTCTGGGATGGCCCTGAGTTAACGAGCCTCCCCTTCTCTGCTCTGTGAGCAGAACACCAAGGTTCTATTGGCCTGCAGGTTCTCTCTAAAGCAGGGCTCATCGTTGTTGCTTGTGCTTGAGCAGTATATAGTCTGAGTATCGGCCGCCTATCCCAGGACAGGTGGGAAAAACACCCAAGCATGTCCTTTTATTGCAGGAGACATGACTGTCCAATGCCACTACTGTACTCACTATTCCTCGGCCATCATTGTTGCCTCCTACCTGGTCCGGATGCCACCCTTCACCCAGGCCTTCTGCTGTCTGCAGGTGAGCTCCCCACCTTACCCTTCCCCCAACCCTTGCACATACACAGCCGTATCTCACAGACTAAGAGCTGGGCTTAGATGAGGTAGGGACCCCCATGCTAGAAATCCAATCTTCAGCCAGTGATTCCCACTTGATGCTGGCTCCAGGATTCTGGTCCGCACAGCCAAGTCAGGCTGCTTTTTATCAGTTATACCTGTATGTCTGCTCCACAGTCCTGCAAAAAAGACTCTAAAATATAAGAAATGAGAGATATGGGAGGAGAAATTTAACATAAATAGGTTTTAGTAGAAAAGCAAAAGCAGGAGGTTTGAAGATTTCCTTGAAGGTAGGTGGTCAAAGATTATAAAAATAAACACGAAGAAGGAAAAATGAAAAGACTATCACTTGTGACATCAGAATACATAAAGCTATCCTAAATATAAGCTGAGAGGCTTAAAAGGGCAAACAAAATATATGAATACTGAAATGAACAGCTAAACAAGAGAAAGAAACTAATCAACTTGCCCACACATAAACTAACAACCATCATGCCAGCTTAGGATTGCCAGATTTCACAAATGAAACTACAGGACACCCATGTAAATCTGAATTTCAGATAAATAATGATTTATACTAAAAAAAAAAATGTTGTTTATCTGAAATTCAAGTTTAGCTTGGCCTCCCATGAGCTGGAAGTGAGCAAGTCTGACTCAGCGTGGACAATAGTGTCCAAGGCATGTAGGATTGCTGGGACAATGTCCCTCATGGGCAGCAGAGAATTTTTTTTCCTCTTCCCCTTCTAACGTTATCCCTGGGATCTTGCTTCTTAGATTACCCCAGGGATACAGCTTTTGACTGCGGGGGGCCATTGGGTAGCCCAGCTGCAGCCAGATGGCTTGGCCAACTCCACAGCAAATATAGCACATGACCCAAGTTTAGGGCCTGATCTGATTCAGGCCTTGCAAAGGTCCTAGGGAGAGGAAGGCATGATCATGGTGGGTAGCAGGCCACATAATATGGACTTGTTCTGACAGCAAAGCTTCATCAAGAAAAAACATGAATGCCCCAGGATTCGTGTTTTTTGGTCTGACCTCGTCCGCAAGGTCACTCTTTGTGGTCAGTCATCTGAATGACCTTGACTCCCAGAGAATCAAGGTCAGCACTAAAGCCGACGCCTGGGTCTGTACTCTTCAGCACGAATGCCAACTCCTATGTTCTGGGCAGGAATGGGTAGGCAAGTTCAAGGTGCTTTCTCCAATGAGCAAAAACCCTCCTATGTTCTGTTTCTTGGCAGTCTTCTCTCTCCTTAACAGCATAGCTTGTCTAGACATTGTATAACCCCTCTCCCTGGAAATTCACTCAAAAATAATAAGTGTGTTTCCCCTGAGCCTTTCTCAGGCAACAAGCATTTCAAGTAAGTTTGGTTTGGAACACAATTGGTCCCAGAGCTGTACCCTGTGCCAGGAAACACATCCAGATGTTACTCATTAATCCACAAGAAACGATGATCACTGTTGATGATGAGGGTGATGCATTTTGTAACAACTTGCCATCTAGGGAGTTCTAGAGGCCCCTTAGTCTAATGCATTAAAGCTTATCTCTACCTGTTACTCAGGGTCCTCTCACATAAAGAGGGAACGTAATGAAATAGAAACAGCATCAGCCACAAGATTTATAGCCAAGCTCTGCCACTCAATAGATACAAGATATTCTACAAGTTATTTTACCCTAGGAAATGGGGGTTAATTATGCACATTTCATCAGGCTGTTGAGATTAAATGAGAAAATGTGAGTAAAGCCCCTAACTCAGGACTGGACACTATATAGTGATCAATCATTGTCAGTTCTCTTCTTCCCCCTACAATCAGCCAGATCTAATCTGAGCAGTCCTTAATTCGTTCAAGCTGGACACCCTGGTTTAAATGAATTCAGATAGTCTGGACTTTGTTGGAGCATTCTAAGGTGGTGTGAGCCAGATAAAACGGATTTGCTGCAGACTCAGAAGGATATTGGGTTAAAGCTACTTTGAAACTAGTCACAACTAGTTTGAGCTTATTTTAGTCAGTTTGGTCAATTGGTGACCAGACCCAGCTGGTTTGAGATGGTCTAAACCAGTGTGAGATGGTCAGAGCCAATTTTATATGCTTTTAGGCGGCACAACTACAGCCTTTAGCTTGAGCCTTTGTCTTCCATATTGAAGTCTGATGTGACTCCATTTTTTCCAGGTTCAAATCTACCTGTGGCATATTGACCCTGCTGACTTACACTGAGTGTGCTTCTGAATTTATTTCACTTACTTTTAACTGGCTCTTCCAGTGGGTCATAACTGGTCCAAGCATTTAGAACCAGCAGAGGAACCAACAGTCTTCTGCTTTTTCCTTAGAATAAAAGATGAATTTTAGCTCTCAAGGGAATGGGTACAAACGGTACATTTGTACCCATGCCTGGCTCTCCTTTGGGAGTCCTGGAGTCTTCACAGACCGCTTTAGGAATGTTCTGGCATCATCCTGAACTCAAGCTCTTCCCTCAGTCTCATCCTGCCTCCTAGGAAGCAGGGCCAGGAAGCAGAGACCTTTGATTTACCTTGTCTGGTGACAAGGAGAAAAGCCTCTATATTCTCATTAGCCCAAGACTTCCAACCCCGACATGGATCATGGAGTGGGGAAGGGGTGGAGAGGGTACAGAATCCAGGCAGTAGGGTCCCCCTCATTTATTTGAAGAGCAGGGAAGTGAAAATGTCAGTAGTTCCCAAGCCAGGTGTACATGTAAGCACCGGCATAAAAAAATGCATGCTTTTGCATTCTGCATTAAGCAGACTCTGCCTCTTGCCTACTAACATGAATAAGCCAGAGTGAGTTCTCTGAAGGATGGTTTGGTCATGGAAATACATTCAACATGGAGAGTTGTGTGCCTTTGTGGTGCACCTAGTACGCGCTGATGCACTGTTGAGATGCAGGGACAGCTTTCTTTGGGCTCTGCGGCCTGCCCACAGAGAATCATGTAGAGAGATGTGGTCAGCATGAGGGACCTAAGAACTGCAATGTGTCATATTCTGATTCCTGGTTTTCAGGTGTGCTTTGTTCCCTTCACATTTAAATTTTATTAAGTTTGGGCCAGTCTCAGAATTGATGCATAAATCTATTGTTGTGTGTGTTTGCTTTTCTGCTTAAACTTGTTATTGCAATGATAGACTCTTACAATCCAGAAAATATGATTTACATGTAGAGTGACATGAGTAGGTGATACATGCAGGCAGTGTGAGCCAAGCACTAGTTGGCTATGAGCTCTGTTACCTCCACTCCCTTGGAGGTGTGAGACTCCTGGCTGCCGGGGTCAGGGGCTTGCATCCCAGGATGCTGTAATTCTCGGGAACCTCACCTGCCTGGAGGAGCCAGTATCTGCGAGCAACCAGGAGGCCATGCCACTGCTGGGGCCACAGCCCAGGCCCCTCTTTCTGCCCCAGTAAGAACACTGGTTGCTCTAAGGCCTGAGCTCAGACTCAGCCTGGGCAGGGCAGAGTGAGGCAGCCAGCGCCCCATCAAGGGCATGCACAATGGTGCTGTTGTTGCTGCGGCTGCATTTAATAAGGAGCTGAAATAAAGTACTGTGTTAATTAAGTCACAGCCCGTGTGAAGTCAGCTGTTACCAGCAGTGAGGAAGGATTTCCTGAACCACCTGAGGCGAGATAGCTGGTTTTTGTGTAAGACATTTGCTAACTGCAGAGAAAGCTGAGAGCCGTGGGTTGCTCCTGGCCAGCCCAGGCTGTTCACCTTGGAGCTCAGTGGTTCAGGCCCAAGTCTAAGGCAGAGTTGTGTCCAAAATAAAGGTATAATTATCACTATGCTGACTCAAGGAAGAGTGATTAAAAAAAAAAAAAGGCACGTGTAATAGAGTCAGGCAGACCTGGGACAAAGTCCTGGCTCTAGAACTTTCTAATTGGTAGTGTTAAATAACTGAGTCTCAGTTTCTTCGGATCAGTGGCTAGTAAGTTTTAAGTGAGATACAGCAAGGGAACTGTTTGGCTGTTTCTAGTGCTCCATATATGTCCACTCTCCACCCCTTAAGAGTAGGCAGCATGTTTTTCAAAATGCCTTTGTGGGTTTTATTTGTTGAGTAATAGGCCACATCCTACAGGAAGGTAAGCTAATGGCTATTCTGGGGTCAGCCTGTCTGCAAGTGAGAACAAGACTGATGAGCCAGCTGCACTGGTCCATGAGCTTCCCAAACCTGATATCAGACCCACCACTCTTAGCTTACTAAGTAGAGTGTTAGAGGAATCTGGCAGAAAGCCAAGTCCAACTCTCTCAGCTGCAGACATTTGCCCCTTCACTTCTTTGGTGGTATTGTGGCCTCAAAACTCTCCTGACGATGTACACACAATTTCCCTTCCCATCACACAGGCATTTGGATTCTCCGCCCCTCCCACTTCTGTTGCAGGACCCTACCCTTCCTCACTTCCCCCCATATCCCACCTTCTACTTCCAATAACTTCTAAATCCTTTTCCTTTTTTGAGCCCCTGGTTACCTTTCCCATGCACACTGAGATTGGGGCCTACATTCAGGGTTGCTCCCCAGTTCCTAGTCTGTAACAGGAAAGGGACATAGGGGCTAGGCTCATTCTGCACCTCTTCCTGTGTGCCTAGCACTGTGAGGTACATCATACATGTACGCATATACATGCACACTCTCACACTCACCCAACACACTGACTCACCCACACTCATGCACCCTCATTCTCATTCACTCACCCACATTCACATACTCACACATGCATTGTTATCATACCCACAACAGTCATCCAGGTTTGGTTTGCAGAGGAGGCCACGGGAGGTTATAAGGATTAAGAAACTCACTAGAGTTCATATTGCAAGTTGGCTTAGTTCCAAAGCTAAGGTGCACACAGCTTCTTTGATGAACAAAGGACAGCAGCTTAGATCAACTGATGTATCGATACACAGCGTGGATTGTTTACACAGGATACTTTTAAATTATTGGAAAGACTATCTCTCATGACAGTGGATTGTCAGCCCACTCATAAAACCAATCCCATTATTTGGATGGGGCAGTGGGTTGATTTGGGTAAGACCCACCTGAAAGGAAGAATAGACTCCCTAGCACATATTATAAAACTATCTACACGTTTAAGTGTCTTTGAGCACATGTAGTTATTGAACTTCTTGTGACCGTGGGTCAAGAACTGTACTTTTTTTTTTTTAACATAGTTTCCTATCCATATTGGATAGGGGTTTAAGAATATGGCAATTGAAATGCTTATCCAGGGACACAGGTGCACATAGATTTTGTCCTCATGAAAAGAGTAGTGCCCTTGATATAGAACACTCCTTTCAAGGGTGTTTCTAGTTTTAATCAATATACTATAATTATGGAATTTTCTCATATTTTAACTCTTGTCAACATTCAGCAACAGATCTTGTTGGTCACATCTTCTCTCATTATTTTGCTTTTAATTTTGATTCATCTCTTAACAAAATCAAGCACTTCGAAATATTTTAATTAAGGAAGAATACCTAGGGTTATATTATTGTTGAGCCCTTAAATATTCAGAATATCTTTCTGGAGTCTTTACAAATGAGTGACATCTTCTTAGGTGGGCCTACAATCCAATGACTGTAACCTTTGCCTCAGAAATCTCCAAGAAGAGGCTGTTCCTTTGTTGATAATAATAACCTTGCTAATTTTTTTCTGGTCTGTTTGAATACACATAGCATTCATTTTTCTTCATATTCAAGAATATCTGCAGAATAGATGCAGGCATAGATCTTGATTCAGTAATTCTCTCTTATCACTTTGTTTCCATCCAATCTCTAGATTTAATTTCGTGGTTTTATTTTATTTTGGATTTTCCTTATGGATGAGCTCTGTAAAGCTTAATTGGGCCTCTCTGCCTCATTCCTTCTCTCCCTTCCTTCTTTCTACCATCTCCTCCTTTTCTCCTTCCTTCCCTTCCTGAGAATCTAGTCCTGGCAAGGACTCACTCATGGCAGCCACCATAATTTGTGTCCACCCACAGACTTACAAGACAACTATAAAGCAGCTCCACTTTCCTTCTAGGGAACTGGCATTTCTTTTGTATTGCAGAAGTGAGAAAACCCATTAATTTTGAAACAAATGTATGCAAATACATTTATTAATATAGGAAATAGGAAAATCAGTTATTGCTTCCTTTATAAATAATACAGGTTTAAGTTTTAAAGATATTACTTTTGCTAAAATACATTAGACAGCTGTGAAAAAAATAACATTTTTCTTTGTGGTAATATCTTTAACCAGATTTGTAGCACTAACAATATTTCCTATGTATATATTATTTTTATTTAATACAGGTAATCTTTTTATTACCAAATCATATTGTTTCTCAAGAGATTACCATCAGCATTCATAAAAGCTGCAAAAAGAAAACAGGATGATGAGGAGGCATCAATCTCTCACGGATGTAAGGCTCAGGCTGCAGATTAAATATACAAAGCTCTTAATACATTTAAATGAGCGACTCATTAGGTACAGATTTATTTAGAAATATTCTTCCTCCATTTTGTTTCCATTTCAATTTGAATCTGATGGTAGAACTCATTCTCTAATATCAACCAAGAGCAAAGCGACCTTGGATAAAAGCTACATCTTTAAGCTGCCATTTATTGTTTGGCTGCAAACCCATGGGTAACTGGGTCTCTTGGTGTCCCTGTCTCTGTGCAGAGAGTGACCCATGGATCTCACTGGATCCTCAAATCTGGCTTGGAAAATTGATCAGCCTGCCACAATGCCCTGGTGTGGCCTACCTCAGGTGTGTGTCAGGTTCTTCCTTCTCAGAAAGCTGAATGTTCTTGGCCTATACATAATCTGTAAGTTTACCCAGGCTCAGGGGTTCCCCCCAGTAAACTGGCACAAGACAAGGTATGGCCTTTGGAGTTGTAACCATGGATATGACCCCAGTCCTGCCACTCATTGCTTTAGGAAAATCAGTAAACTTTGAGGAGCATGTTTCTAGTCTGCAAAATGGAAGTATTAATTCTTTCTTAATGCACCTGCTGTGAAGACTAAGAGAGAGTATCTATATATGTATAACATGCTAACATAGAGTAGACTTGCCAAGAGAAGGCTCTTGCCTTTTTTACCCTTCATCCTCTGTGCAGCTGCCCAAAGCTTCCTTAGGTAAATGCTAACAGGAAACTTCAGTCATCTGAAAAGTAAAGGAAGCTAACAGAAGCGAAAGAGGGAATGGCATTCTGGGTTCTAACCCTCTGTTCGTGGGGCCACATGTGCACTGCAGAAATTGACAGAAAGAAAATCCTGGTTGAACAAAGGTCTGACCTTAATGCGGACAAATGAACTATTGTATCCCAGGCAGAAAGGTATTCCTCGGATGTCTCTAAACTTAAGTAGACCCAAAACCTAGTTTCAGAAAATCTTTCCTGAAGTCCCTCTGCCCTCAGCATCTTCATTCCTTCAACTGGGACCTTTCTGCCCCCTCTGATTCCCAAGATAGCTTCATGAATGAGAAGAACAAGGAATCAAAAGAAAGAATTTGCCTTAAATCTTACCTGGTACAATTGTAGCTGCCAAGCTCAGGACTGCATTAAGCCACCTGTGGAAATGGGCCTTGGAATTAAGGCTGGCTTTGGCTGGTGTTGCAGACATCTTATCTTCATATATCAGCTTCCTATCCCTTGAATGCTGGTGTGCCTCCAGCTCTCCATCCTCGGGCTTTCTCTTCTCAAGACTGCTGTGTTAGATGTCACCATGCTAGGTTACATGACCCTGACTTGACTTGCTTTCTTACACCTCTGTTCCTGACCGAAGGCTTCCTTCTGTTCAGAACACTGTTCTGTCTTCTCTGTCAGCAGGCTTGCAGACCCAGCAGGGGTGTACTTCTCCGGGAAACATTCCCCAACCCCTTCATAGAATATCTGACCCACTCTCGGTCCTGAAAGAATGGTTTATTAGACCCTGTCTTTGTGTCTGATTCAAGGCTACCCTTCAGCAAATTTGAGGAATGGTCAGACAAATAACCATGTTTCTGATCTGATCCTTTTATTTCATTATTATTATCCATGCATCTTCTGTGCAAGCTCTCAGTGCAAGGTTCCAGAGAAAGTTTGAGTGAATAGATGCTTGAATAAACCATCACATGCACTCATGGACTGATGAATGAATATGTGTGGGAGTGAATGAAAAGTTCTAATGGCAGAACCCATGCCTCAGCAACAGAATGGATGAGTGGAGGCCCGTACAAGCAGTCCCTGCACGCCCTGAGTTCTCATGGCAAGCAGCTAATCATATCATCCCCTTCTTCCATACAGGGTGGAAGCTTTGATGTGGCAGATAGAATGTTCCACAGCATAAAGAATGCATGGGAGTCGGCCTCCAGAGAGAACATGAGTGATGTCAGGGAGCTGACCCCGGAGTTCTTCTACCTGCCCGAGTTTCTAACCAACTGCAATGCGGTGGAGTTTGGTGAGTGGAAGCCTGTGTGAGGCCAGCATGGGCCAGGAAGTCCAGAGCTCTATTTTCCAGAGTTTGGGACTAACTTTGTGAATAATCTTTCTGAGCAACTAAACAGACACCTCATGAGATCCATGCAGTTGGTGTGAGGCTTCCACTGGGTGGCAGCACCTGATGAAAAGGTGAGAACTAGAGAAAGATGCTGGGCCCAGGCCGCCAGAACTGCTCTTCCCATGACCTTTCCTCTGAAGGTCCCTAGGCCCTAGTCTGCAGCAAGGGGCAGCCAGGGAGCAGCAGCCATTGCTAATAGCCTGGTCTCGCACTTCTCTACTGTGTGACCTTGGACAAGCCCCTGTCTTTGTCTGGCCCCGTTTTCCTCCATGTCCCACAAATGGGTTAGCCTGGACTCCATGATCGGAACCCAGAGATGCTGGGTCTCCCAGGACAAGTTGCTGGGTGGTATCCAACAGTAATTGTATAGACACCCTGATGGCTTCTCCTTTTTCTTCAGTCCCTACCCCAGGATGAGCCATGCCTTCTCACTGACTGCTTTAGAGGAAGAATGAACATTTCAGGAGGCCTAGTCTGCAGGTCTCCTGATTACTGTGTGTGTACCTCAGGAGCCTCCACTGCAAATGTCAGGGTGACTTGTGGAGGGGGTATGTGGTCAGAGCCTGGGGTATATAGGATGGGCAACTCTCCATCTAAGGCAAGGGGATGGAATCCCCCACCCTAAGGAGGATACTCACGAATCATTGCCAGCACATATCTGGAGCCCCATAGCTCCTCTTCCCCTCCAAATAGCACATATCAGCCTGTACCTCAAGCCAGGCCAAGTGCAGGCCTAGGGCACATAGATAAGGAGATCCAGCCCCTGCTATAGGTGCTCACCTTTTGTTCGATGATTTGCAGCCAAAATACCTGTGGAGCATTTAGAACATGCCCATGCCTAGGCCTGTGTCCAGCAAGTCTGATCCCATGGAACTTGGTGGCCTTAGCCATGTTTATGTTCTCAGATACTTGAGTGCATCAGAGATGAGAATGGACGAATGCAAAGGCCATTCTTTAGCCAGCCCCACAAGGCGTCGGGGCGAGGGGGTGAGAAAGTAGTAGGGGACCAGGAATGGTAGAAGCCAAAAGAGATGGCCAGCCAGCCTGGGTTGAGGGGAGTGCTGGAGGGGTAAGGGAGTGATTGGAAATAAAGGCAGGGCTCTGTGTGGAAGTGAGGAGGGTCTTAGTGCAGAAATGGCTCACATGCTGAGGACCAGGCATCCTCAGGAAAGTCAGGGAAACAAGGGATTATTGAGCACCTGTTGTAAGAAGGCAGTTTTATAAGCACTGGGGAATTGAAGAATTACTTGTGTCTTCTGGGACAGAATGCTTTGAATGTGTTTATATTCCATGAGGGGGTTGGGGTAAGGGATGGAAAATACACACAAATAAATAAGTAAAATATTGTATGATGCTGAGAAGTCCTACAAGAAAAGAAGGTAAGAAAATGGTTTGAAGTGACTCAGAGAGCCTTGTGTTATTTTAGTCCCCAGGAGGGACCTGTCTGAGTAGGTGACAGGTGAGCTGAGACTAAATGAAGAGAAAGGCCACACCAGGCACAGCCCTGTAGGCCAGAGAGAGAAGAGAAAGATTTTATTTTAGTTGCACCATGAAGGCTCTGGAGGGTTTTATAGCTAATATTTATTGAGCAACCTCATATGCTTGGAATTATTCTAAACATGTTATTTGTACTTTCTCTTTTAATCCTTATACCACCTCTGGGCGGTAACAGGTGGGAAGAGTAAATCCCAAAACCATTAGGCAACTTGTTCAAGTTTGTGCAGCTAATGGGAAGGATAGAGACTTGGGCTTGAATCCAGGCTCTTCTTCTTAATGTCTGAGGAAGTTCCCTCTGAAAACCTTGTCTTCACTTTAAAAATTAAGAGAAAACACATAAATTATAGAGCTAAATGAAGATTCAATAAGATGATGTGTGCCAAGCACCTAGCATAGTGCCCTGGCATACATTTAGGTGTTCAAAACACGATAGCTTTTATTATTGTTGTTACCTCCCTCTTCTTTCAGCACTATACAGAACGCACCCAGATGAGAAGGCATAGAATAGTGGGAAGGAAGAAGTGCAAACAATGAAGACACTACAATCGTTTTTATACACTTGTGAGTCAGGCACAGACGCTATGTGGGAAGCTAGGAGGGCCTTATGGAGGGCTCAAAGGCTTAGAGGCCAAGTAGGAATATTCCAGGCAGAAAAGGGTGGAGATATTCCAGA
This sequence comes from Pteropus medius, assembly GCF_902729225.1. Lineage (NCBI taxonomy): Eukaryota > Metazoa > Chordata > Mammalia > Chiroptera > Pteropodidae > Pteropus > Pteropus medius. Next base: position 59,282,332 of record NW_024344378.1, read on the forward strand.
CAGAGGAGGCAGGAAGCAGTGTAGCCTGTGTAGGACACAGCCTACAGTCTGATATGCATGGAATCAGCAGTCCTGGATAGCACACTGTTACACTCCCTGGTTCCTAGCCCAATTTGGGCTCCCATTTACTCAAATCCCCGCTGTTTCTCACCCCACTCAGGCTGCATGCAGGATGGAACAGCACTGGGGGATGTGCAGCTCCCTCCTTGGGCTGATGAGGATCCTCGGAAATTTGTCAGCCTGCACAGACAGGTGAGTTGGGTGTGAGTATTCCAAAGTCCCTGGGATCCTGAATGAAGACCTCAGCAGCCCCTTAATTTCCAGGGAGGCTTCCTGTGCAATTGCAAAGCTAGTGACAAGCATTTCTGAGGCTCTTATTTATCTCTAGAGAGTCCAGAGAAGGGGCTGGGCTCTGTGTCCCACATTGGCAGGAAAAGAAGGGTTCTGGGCTCTTTCAAGAGTTCCATTAGGCCTTGCCCTTAGTACCAGTTTGCTGCAGGAATTACTGGGGGAGCAAATTCAGTTTTTGTTGGATGCCCTGGTGGGCAAGTCAGTGTCTTTAGCCAGCCCTATAGGCAAGATCATGCCCTGGGCCATACTGCCTGGTATAGTTCAGAGAGGGGCTAGAGGCCCCAAGGGGTTCCTTCTTGCCAACGGATTTACCAGGACTGGAGAGGACTTGGCTTATTACTCAAAAAGGCTAATGTAGGTAGAGGGCAGAGGCCATTTTGGGACACATATCCTGGATCGAATGCCTGGGTTAGTACTAACATGTGAAAATATGTTCAACATCATTAGTAAACAGAGAAACATGCAGTAAAACCACAATGAGATGTTACTTCACACTCACATGAGTGACTAAAATTTAAAATACTGATAAAAACAAGAATAAGCAAAGGTGTGGAACAACCAGAATTCATCATACATTGCTGACAAGAAAAGCACAATGGTATAGCCATTTTGGAAAAACAGATTGGTAATTTCTTATAAAGTTGAAGATACATTTAGTGTTATCACCCAGCAATTCCACTTGTAACTATCTGCCCAAGAGAAATGAAAATATGTCCACAGAAAATGTGTACATGAAATCCATCAGTTTTATTCTTACTAGTCAAAACTGAAAACAACTGAAGTGTCCATCAACTGGTAAATGGATAAACAAATGATACATGCACACAATGTAATAGTGCTTAACAGTAAAAAGGAACAAATTACTAATACATGGAGCAATATGGGTGAATCTCAAAAGCCTTATCCTAAGGAAAAACAAACAAACCCATAACCCAAAGCTACATACCATGGGATTCTATTTATGTGACATTCTGTAAAAGGTAAAACTGTAGGAACAGAAAGCAGATCAGTGGTTACCAAGGTCTGAAGTAGGGGATGGCAGCAAAGGAGTACATGATGGCATACATTTGTCAGAACTGTACATGTTGAACTGTACATTTTAAAAAGGTGAATTTTATTATGTAAATTATACCTAAAAAGAAAAAAAAATCTGGAGAATGCTTGATTACTAACAACAAAACTTGGGCCTTTTCTTCTGTTCTCTCTTTGCAAGGAGAAAATTCTTCCCTGGTTTATCCTTGCCTTGCCTCTGGAATCTCAGTAACATCAGTCACCTCTTTCATAATTCACTGATCTTGAGTACTTGGGCTAGAAATAAACTTGACCTTTAGGTGGCAGCATCCCTCTCCCCAGTGTTCTCATAAAAGTTCTTGGCCTAGGGCAAATGAGAAAGCTCACTCTACAGGCATGACTACAGATGCCAGTGGTGTAGTGAAGAACCAATTTGATCAAATTGATCAATTTTTTTACAGATACAATTTGATTAAATTGATCAAATTGTATCTGTAAAAAATGCTACAAAGGTTAAACACACAGTGCCATGAAATGTAGGTTAGAGATGTGATCCGGGGAGAGCTCTTTTAGTGGAATGAAGATTGGGTTAGAATGTATTAGGATTTAATGATTGATATCAGTGAAAATATCAGAGTAGAAACCTCTGAAAATCCTCTACTCATAAAAGCAATAAGAATAATGGCAAAATTTGTCATAACAAACTTTTCAGAACTCTGTAAATTAACCAAAGGCTTGTAATAATCAGGGAAGTATTTCTTCAATACTTCCAGTGAAAAATACTTCAATACTTCACTTTCCAGTGAAAAATCACTGGATCTTGATAAGAATAGAAGCTCTGTGGTGTCTTAACTTGCATCATTCCCATTTCTCTTCTCCAGCTCTGTAATAGCCTTGAAAACCAAGAGCCTACAATCACAGTAAAACCAACAGCCTGGCAGTCATTGGAGGGAGTAGAATAGAGTTGGAGCTCCTTCAAAGACCCGTACCCAGAGAACTATCATTATTTGACCTGTTTGGTGGTTCCCTGAAAGACTCCACTCACAGCCTGCCCAGTGCAAATAGCCCTTTCTTCAATGACATTTATCAAAAACAATCAGAGACAATTGTTTAACACTGCGGCTGCCAAAGGCTATAGATAATAATTAGCAAACAATATTTTTGCTAACCAAAAAGCTTAAAAGGAAAAACTGGGGCATGAGATGTTTATAGGAGGTCTTTAAAAACTTCAAACTATCTCTGGTAACCCAGAAAGACACACATCTAGGGCTATTTTCATGCACAAGGCTGTGCTCATGCTCAAGAAAGACCTAAAAAGGCCCTAAGCTCTCAATTCTGGCTGACTTTGAGGCTTGGTGCTAGCAGGATGTAAAGGTAAAGGTGGAGTTTTAAATTGCCTTGCTAAACATTGATACCATGCCCTAACATGCACAGAGAGGCCCTGGGCAAAGACTTGGAGACTTATTTGTTTTAGGCGTTTAAAGAAATCTTCATCCAATCATTAGCTGACCATTAAGCTAACAGAGCAGAGACTTTATTGGCCACATAAAACAAAAAATACAGATTTTATAAAACTAGTTAAGAAAAGTTATTAGAAAAAATAAAAACAACAAACAATAACAACAAACAACAAATACAATAACAACAATAACAACAAACCCTGGGGAGGGGGTAGAATCCGATTTCTAGAATTGCCACATTATAATATTTAAAATGACCAGTTTTCCACAAAAATTATAAAGTATATAAAGAAAAAGAAAGTATGGACTATACAAAGGAGAAAAAGCAGTCAATAAAACTATACCCAAAGAAGACCAAACTTTGGACTTATTAGACAAAGATTTTAAATAAGCTATTGTAAATACATTCAAAGAACTAAATAAAACCATGTTTAACAGATTAAAGGACAGTATCATCATGACGTTTCACCAACAGACAATATCAATAAAGAGATAAAAAAAATTGTAGAAAGAAACCGAATAGAAATTGTGGAGCTGAAAAATATAGTAACTGAAATGAAAAATTCAGTAGAGGGCATTAATAGTAGGTTCGAGTAGGCAGACAAAGGAATCAGGAAAGTTGAAGATAAATCAATTGAGACAGTTAAGTCAGAAACAAACAGAAAAATTAATGAATAAAAATGAACAGAGCCTAGAGACCTGTATAACACTATCAAGCATACCAGACAGAATATACATAAGGGAAGTACCAGATGGAGAGTAGAGAAAGGGGCAGAAAGAATATTTGAAAAAATAATATTAAAAAATATTCCAAATTTGATGCAAAGCATTAATGTATACACTCTAGAAACTCTAAGAAGGATAACTCAAAAACACAACCTAATCAAACTGTTAAAAGATCAAGTCAAAAAAATAATTTCGAAAGCAACAAGAGTGAAGCAAGTCATCACCTAAAATGTATTTTAAATAAGATTAATAGTTAATATTTTATCAGAAACTGTAGAGACTAGAAGGCAGTGGTATGACATAAAGTGCTGAAAGATTGCCAATCATGACAGAAAAAATATATCTAGAAAAAAATCCTTCATAACTGAAGAAGAAATGTATTGACATTCTCAATAAATGAAACAAAGAATTTATTACCAGTAGAACCGCCCTACAAGAAATACTAAAGAGAATTCTTCATCCTGAAATAAACAACACTAGACAGTAACTCAAATACATATAAAAATAAAAGAATTAAATAATAATAGGAAATGGAGATGGTAAGGATGGGTAAAAAAATTCTGGTTATGAAGGAGAGAATGACGAGAGAGGATAGTACCAGGTGGGGATGAGAGGTTAAGGAAATAGGCTTTATTTTTAAAATTTTAGTAAGCATGTTTAAGAAACAGTGGGAAAGAGAGGTTGGATAAGAAAAAAATAATTAATAAATTCCTGAGAAAGTAGGAGGATTTGGATTCCAAACCAAATAAAAAGGATTAGTTTTATAAAAGAGGTAGAACAGCTTCTTGAATTAAATGGGAGGGAAGGAGGTCAGGGGGTGGCAGATGAAGGTAGGTTTATATGTGTTCTAAGAAAGATTTAGGAGTTTCTAATTGGTTTCTGTTTTCTCTGTAAAGTGGGAGGTATGGTCAGCTGCTTAGAGTGGACAGTGGAAGAGAGTCAGAGTTGAGGAGAGAATCAGAGTTGAGCAGGGAATGTGAAATAGTCATGTGGAACAATTAAGCATGAGTTGGCCAGAGAAACATATCTGGGTTTTCTGGCAATGCTCAGTGTCCATTTGAGATTGGTAATCAAAAATTATAGGATAATTAATGTATTGCCTTGTGTGACGTTCTCCAGATACTCTGGTATAGCCAGGAAGACAAAAAATATTTGCATTTTTTCAGAGTGCTATGAGAAGACAGAAGTACACATTATTCAAAAACGTAACAAGAAATATTGCCCACATTGTTATTGAAATGATGACCCACTAAATCTGAGCTGGATCAAGGTGTGGCTAAAGACAGTATAGATTAACAACTAAAACAAATAAAGGAGTGAGGAGACTGAAAATACTGATAAGGTGGAATAATAATTTTAGGAAGTAAACAACCAGCAAGATAAGGGTGTGGCTTTCACCAACTGGGTTGTTTGAAATGAATAATTTTGAGGATAGAGCAGTTAAAGATACTGACTTGGGTTAAGGTGTGTTTATGAGAGTGGGTGACTTTAGGTAGAATGAAGGCATAAGTCATTGGAGAAGGGAAGCTTAAGAAACTGAGAGATGGGAGATTGAAAACACCAAGAATGATCATGGCAAATCTTGGGCTCTGCTCAGTAGAAACAGGTACCATCTCTCAGGTCAACTGAGATGTCCATACACTGCCCACGGTTCTTCTTGCTCATGTATGGAAACGTTGAGAAATACTGCCAACCTGGGTACCCTAATCTAAGCCAGCACCATCCATCTGGGCTGTATCTCTGAGCATGCTTGGAGTCCTGTGATAAATTCTTTCAGTTTCCTTTTAGATGTCATCTTTAGTTAGAGGCAGACATTGCTGGCTTCCAGTGGAAGCTGTGTTCCTGAGAAGGGTGAAGTTTAGGTCTCACTTAGAGGATGTGAGCTCAGAGCAAGGATTTGTGGCTGAGTCTGGAACATCTCCTGTCCTCCCACCTGGGGACAGAGAGCTTGAGCATGGACAAAATATTCTTCAAGGTCATCACACTTGCTCCTTTGGTGCATGAGTGCTCTTGCCTGCTGTATGCCCTGGACTGGACAGAGTTGTCTTAATCAGGGAAGTTCACATTACCAGGGACTGAGCTGCACCTCAAAAGCAGATTCTGTTCTTTCTGGATAATTTTAAAAGGGGCCCAGATCCAGATGTCAGTTAATTTCTAGGTACTTGAGTGAACTGAGATCTGCTCAGTGAGGCTGGATGTCCCTTGTGGAGTTCTGAGGCCTGAAAGTTGGGAACTAGGACAGTAGTTTCAAAAAATACACGTGAGCGTGCCCCAGAAGTGGGATAATTATACCTGCCAGCAAAATGTGGTGCTGATGGGCAGAGACAACAAACATAAAACCCCAAGCCATGCCAGGTACCTAGTAGGTGTCCATTGTAATCACTGGAGCTAATACTACTACAAGGAGATTGCTGCGTGCCAGTCATGGATGCAAAACAACCTGCACATAAACCCACAAAGAAGGTACAATTATTGTCCCTATTTTACAAATGAAGAAACGGAGGAACAGAGATGTTAAGGAGCATAAGTGGCAATGAGTGGGTCCAATCCTTTCCAGAATGTGTTCTCCTAATTGCAACACTTAGTCTCAACCTCCTGACAGTCTCTGGTCAGAATCAGCTCTCTTCTTCCTATGCCAGTTCTTATCCGGATCCCAAGACTTTATTTTCAGTCTGGTCTCTTTCATTCAGCTATCGCTCCAAGACCTGTGTGACCTATTCTGATCCTCTTGGTTATTTTATGGAGTGTATGAGGTAGGATGGTGGAAACAGATCTGTTTTGCCACTAATTGGAGGCAAGAATTGGTTGGTCCATGGTGCCCTGCACATCTGCCCATTTAGAGCTCACCAAGCCCAGGGAGGCATCATTCACTTCCTGTGCAGAGCCAGCATCCTGAACCACATACCCCTTCCTGATCTGTGCATATGAGCATATGAGTCTGTGAAAGGCCTGCATGTTTCATGTTCTTTGGGTTTCGGTTCCAGGCTTTGGAAAGTGATTTCGTCAGTGCCAACCTCCACCATTGGATAGACCTCATTTTTGGGTACAAGCAGCAGGGGTCAGCTGCAGTGGAAGCTGTTAATACCTTCCACCCCTACTTCTACGGTGACAAAATGGACCTCAGCAGCATTGGTGACCCCCTGATCAGGAATACCATCTTGGGGTTTGTCAGCAACTTTGGACAGGTTCCCAAACAGGTACAGCATGACATGTCCTTTGTTTTCCTTTCTCAAAACAAGTGTGTGCAGCGTGAGCTTTGGGGGGAGAGTGAGGACATTTTCTCCTGGGATGGAAGCAAGAAAGAGGACTGGAAAGGCAAAATGGTCTCTGATCATTCTCCTATGCCTTCAAAATCAAGGCTTAACCCTGAGTTACCACCTGATGTCAATGAAAGTAATGCCATCATTAGTGATGATAATGAAGGCTACATACATCTGTGATATATCTGATAGACACTATGATTAATCCATAAGATCTAATTATTTATATGTATCTACCCTGTAGGGTGGTTGCGAAGATTCAGTAATCAAGTGTTCAGATATCAAGTGTTCGAAAGTGTCTGAAATATGATTAGCACTCAACAAATGTTAGTTATTAGTGTGATTACCTCATTGAATCCTCTCATAAGCTTTGAGTATAGGAATTATTCTTTTACAGATGAGGAAACTGGGGCTGAAAGGGGCTAATAAATAAGATGCCTACAATTGCAGCATTAGCAGGCGCAGAGGTAGAGCTCTAGCCCCATCTGGCTGGTTCCAAAGTCCATGTCACATTGCCACTGGTGTGAGAGTCTCAGTTCTGCCCCCTGGGGCCCCTGGTAAAGTGTCAGGGATCTCACATGAGCCCTTGCTCCGCTGGCTCCATCCCCCATCAGTATAGTCACATGGCAGTGTGAGGCTGTGCATTCACGTTGATGCCCTGATGAATGGTGTGCAGGAGAGTTAGGCATTTATTTAATCGATTTTTTCCTGTTTATCCTCAAACATTAGTTCAGTGTAGAGAAGTTTTATCCCTGAGCATGGCCATCTAGGGGTCAGAAGCATGGTCCAATGGGTGGAGTCCTAGCCTGGACACTCAGGAGTCACTGGGAAATGAGAGCACAAGCCCAGCCAATTTTAGAACCATCCTGGGCCACGGCCTTCCCCACATGTAACCATGAGGACTGAATGGTCTCATCTCAGTTAGTGCAAAACTAATAACATCTTTTCTGCCTGGTCTTAATGTGGCATTTTTGTGTTTGCCCAGCTCTCACTAATGGGAATGTGGAAGGGCCTGAGGGTGTCTTGGAGAATGGATGGCACATCCAAATGTGGGTTTGCCCAAGGCGAGCCTTGGTAGAAAGCAGAGAATTTCAAGAAAGAAGCTTGGGTAGCTTAATGGTTTCATTCTAAAATATAGAACAGTACAGATAAAGCAATTAAATAATTCAAAATAGTAGCCACCACCATCTAACTGTACCTGTGTTATATACTCATAGCCCTTAAAAATATTTTTCACACCAGTGTGATTAAGGAGTGCACATAAGTTTAGATTATAATTTTACATAATGATATACCATGTGAACTTTTAAAAAAATAGTTCTCAGTAATGATCAGAATTAGAATTCTTCATGTGGTTCCATCCTGAAGACAAGATTAAAATGCTTCAAAATTATGCACTGTTCTATGAAGAGGCTGTGCCTGATAAAGCCGTTACGGTGACTACAGTGCTTTAGTGATTCTGCTGTGCAAGGAAGAATGTTCTTTATTTAATGCTCATTTAAAAATCATTGTTCTGATTTCTGTTTCTATTGATCACTCACCCAGCTTTACTAGATGGTTCAGCATCTGATCGAGGGCTGTAACTGAGCCAAGGCTGCTCTGAGCCCCCAGCTGCCTGCTGAGCCCATGTGCCCAGCTGAAGCCAGCTCCCACCTTGGCCCCCTCCATGGTGGTACCCAGGAATGTGCCCACTGGCTGGAGAAAGCAGCCCAGCACAAGCTTAATCAGGCAGAGGAGGGGATTGTGAAGAGCTGGAGCTTGCCTTAGCTATATTTTCTGGCCCAGCAGCAAGGATTCTGCCAGATAACACGGACTTGCACTTCATGCTTTGCCTGGTTATGCAAAAAGTTTGGCATTAGGGACAATTTGACAGTAGAGACCTAAGAAAAATAAGAAAGGCCACTAATAGAGTTTGCTTGGAATATTTGAATGGATGCTATTAAAGAATTCTGTGTTGATGCCCAGATGGTTGTGCCCACAGAGAGTGTGTAAGAGAAAGGGAAAACATGAGAAGTAGCTCAAGCAAATGAAGAGAGACATGTGATCTGGGTTGTGAAGATGGCCATTCCGACCCCACGTTATGAGAGACAGCTCTTCCAGGGATCAGGGGCTCCTCAGTGAGGTCATCCTCTTCCCAAGCAGCTTGGTGAAGAAGACAAGTTTGGTAGCCAGGAAGGTTATGTCTGCCAGTGTTATGGAGGAACTTGAGAAAGTAGCTGTCCTCTCTGAGCTCTAGGCCTCTCATTTATAACATCTGAAGGTTGAATCAGATGGTCCTGTTTATGCTGGTTATGGTCATCTAGGTCAGGAGCAAGCCAAGCCTTGGGACCACCAGAGTGGAGGTATAGCTACCACTAGCATGCTGATGACTCTGCCTCTGGCTGTCTACTCCGATGACTTGTGCGATGTGCATCTGTTCCCTTACCTCTCCAGCTCTTTACTAAACCCCACCCGGCCAGGACCACTGCAGGGAAGCCTTCATCTGGGAAGGATGTCTCCACACCTGTGAGCCTGCCTGGCCACTCACAGCCTTTTTTCTACAGCCTGCAGTCACTGAGGCCCTCTCAGGTCACAGTCAAAGGTGAATACCTGGCCTTTCTTAGTTTGATTCCCTTTCCTTGGGTTGTCCCTTCATTTACTGGTGTTCCTTCAAGAGCACAGACTTCAGCAGAGTCTTGTGGTCTGACCGTGTCTCAAATCACACCAGGAATCTGAGGAGCCCTTTGCTCTGTAAGTGTTTAGGATGACTTCTGTCAGACTCTGACTTCTGAAGACCTATGCATCTGTCTGTCTTTCTGAGACACATACCTTTCTCTTTCATGTACATGCACACACAAGCGTGCACACACACACACACACACACACATACAGGAACACACGCACCCCCCGACCCCCTTCTGTCTTTCTTTTTCTCTTTCATACATACACTCCCCTCCTCACCTCCAAAGCTGAACGAGCAAGTCCCAGATTTCCTGAAGGTGGGTTGCAGCCTCATGTCCTTGGTACCTACAGACACCATTACTCCTGATCACCCAGGTGAGCCTGCAGCCAGTCGCCAAAAGCATGTGCCCTGAGGCAGATGGCCCGGGTGCGAGTTCCAGCCCTGCCACTTCCTAGAGAAGCTGTGTGTGTGTGTTTGAAGTCCATCTGTGCCACTCTGGGGCATGTATTGCTTTGGGGAGCTCCCACTGCATAGAACATTCTGGTCTTGAGAAGTATAACATAGGATTTGTTGCAGTTTTTTCCCTTGAATTCCAAGAACAGGGTCTTTGACACTTCCAGCCCTGCTAGATATGGTGCTTGGGAGGGATGAGAAGGACAGAGCCCTCATGGCTCCTATGGTTTTGTGATATCTGCCCTGACAGCCTCAGCTTCTCCTCCCCTTAAGAGACATAGAAGACCTGCATGGCCACACACTGAATGTATGTGCTAAGTCAAGGGAGGAACTGAGGGCCAGGGGACAGGCTTGGGGCCAGGGTCTAACGTGTCCCCTGGAGTGAGGCCTGGGAGTGAGGTACCTTGGCAAGTGGCTTCTGCCCGGGGAACGTGCTTTGCTGAGATTGGGTTACTTGCTCCTGGCTCCTCTCTGGGCCCAGCTAAAGTGGGTGTGGTCCTTTGACAGTTGAGCTTCACCACACTGACTGGGGGGCAGATATGTACCTTTTCTCTCTAGGCTCAGAGTCCCCCAAAGGCGCCATTGGCCACATTGTCCCCACCGAGAAGACCATCCTGGCTGTGGAGAAGAACAAGGTGCTGCTGCCTCCTCTCTGGAACAGAACCTTTAGCTGGGGCTTTGATGACTTTAGCTGCTGCCTGGGGAACTACGGCTCAGACAAGGTGAGCAGACCAGGGTATCAGAGTGGCCACAGGGCCTCAGCCTCCTTCTGGTTGAGGCAGAGGTGATCAGGAGATGGGTGAGCCCAAAGCAGGCACAGCAGCCCGTGGCCCATATCTTCCATGTGGCTGTGTCCCCAGCGTGGGAGTGAGAGGGTTCGTGTGGCTGTGCCAAGGGCTCTGGTGGGCCAAGCTTCTGATCACATTTCAACGGGTCAAGCTTGTGAGTTAGCAGTGCACACTGTCACCACCACTGTCTGCACAGCGAGCCCACCAAGATTCTCACTTATTCTGGGTGGGAAGTCCTGGGGGCTCCTCCAGCTCTGGTCATGGCTTAGATTCAGAGGCCATGTACTGAGCATTCAGCAGGTACCAGAAGCAAGCCCTCTAGTGACTTGGCCCCCACCCCTTTAGGCCATCTAGCTATCTCACTTTCTGGATGTGGCCGTGGCCACCTCCCTAGCCTCCTTTTCTACTCTCACTTCTTTCCCACTAATCCTTCACCCCACCCTATAACAAGACATGAATTCACTATCCACCAAGCTCTCACTCACCCTTCCTTGAGCTTCCTCCTGTGCCTTCATGAAGCAGCTAGCGAAACAGTCCCAGATGTCACCCACTCTGAAAGCTGTCTCTGAACTCCCCAGGCTGAGTTGCTAGCCTCCTGTGCTCCCTGTGTTCACAAGGGTTCACAGGGTCCCCATAACTACTTGTTCACATGTTTCTCCCCACCTACTAGAGTATGAGCTTCTTGGGGACAGGCTTGGGATGGCCTGGATTTTGTTGATAGGGTCAGGTTCCTGAACAAGTGACACATCTACATGACACATGGGCAGGCTAGTAACATCCAGACCTGTCTGTGTCCCTCTGTCACCCTGCCCCAGGCTTCCAGCGCTGTGCTGTCCCTGGCACTCATGTTCACCCTACTTGTCTTTTACAGATTCTGATGACATTCGAGAACCTGGCTGCCTGGGGACGTTGTCTATGTGCTGTATGCCCATCCCCCACAACAATTGTCACTTCTGGAGCCAGTGCCGTCGTGTGTGTATGGGAGCTCAGCATGGCCAAAGGCCGCCCAAGAGGCTTGCATCTCAAGCAGGTATGGCAGCCTCAGGCAGGCATGGTGCATTGGGAAGATGTGCTTTGGGCAAGCATAGTACCCCAGCATTCCCCAACTACCTGACCTCAAGACCACAGAACGTAGTGAGGCGTTGAGGGTGGCACACAGTTCTGTGTCATTCAAGGAACCATTTCATATCCACGTGAATCTGACAAGTGCACAGGGCAGATGCTTCCACGGAGAACCACACCTCAGTGAGAGATACCACTTACACATCAGTGCCAGCGAAACTGGTTTCCTTGAACTAGAGAACACGTTTGAGCATTTGCAATGGGCACTTTTATGTGGATAGCCTCATTTTACCTTCTCAATGGCTCTACAAAATAAGTACCATTATCATCTTTACTGGTGAGAAAAAAGGTGCAAGGAAGTTAAATGACTCATCCAACATCATAGAGCCAAGAAATGAAAGACTATCTCAGGACAGGAGAAGTTGTGCTGGAGTAGAGCAAAGCAGACTTAGGGGCAGAAGACTCCACTGGCCCCACCTCACATACCACAGCTACTCATAGTGATAAGCGGAGTACTACTCACTGCTTACTGAAGACTCTGCACATTAATCCATGCTTTCTCTCTGTGTACTCTTGAACTTGCCCAAGTATATCACTAGGGGACACTTCTAACTCTAAATGCAATTCGTTTTTATATCTGTTTTGTAGTTAGCCATATAGCTCCGAAGTAACAAAAACAAAATTAATCATACAAAACTCACCACTGACCAGATTTCTTAAACTGAACATGTTACACTGGAACTGATACTGGCTTTCTCTGGGCATTTCCAAGCCACCCCTACACACGAGTGGTGCACAGTGGGCATTCAATAACCATAAGATGAAGGAATGAATTGGTTAGCTCTGAGGGTGCTGATTAGTTCTGCAGAGGTGGTGGCACCTGCTGACAGGCAGCTGTGCAAGTCATGCACAGGTCAAGCACAAGCTATCTTCCCCAGACTCTCAGAGGAGTGATCCAAGGCCAGCCTTGGAGTACCTGCTTTTTCACGTTTTCACGTTGTTCCTTTCCATCAACTGCTATGTCAGGAGACCGGGTTTTTATCCTGGACCTGTGTGAAAAGACATTACTCTGTCCCCCTCTCCCAGGCATCACTCTGGGGATGGCAACAGATCTAGCCTGACCCCAAAGCCAGCTTTGGAGAGCTGGGGAAGTGACCCTCCCATTGCTGCTCCAAGGTCCTGTTCAGTAGTGTAGATATATTGTAAAAGCCCCTGTATTGACAGCATAAAAATGTAATTTATCATCCTCTCCTAATTTTAAATCAAGAAAAAAAAATGTATGGAAAATCCCACATGATCTTATTTTCTAGGCGAAAATAAAACCCTTTACATTTGCTTACAGGGGCTGACGTGGTCTTGGGGATCCCCCAGACCACCAGCTGCTCAGCAAGGGAATTCTGTTCCCAACTTGTGCACAGAGAAGTCATTAAATAGCTTCATAAACAGGTTCTGAAAGTGTTTTATTTTAAAAAGATATTTCAACATTAAAGACAAATTTAAAATTCACTTCAAAGTGGAACAATTCTCTACAATCCCTGTAAAAGTTTTCATTGTTGCATACTACCACCCCCAGATACACACATTTATATCATTCTGGTCATTGTGTAAATATGTTTATTCTATTTCACCCAGCCTATCAAGTCGTTCCCACTTTTCTACAGTCTCTATAATTTACATTTCAATTTTTCCATATTATTTTATTTCCATAAAATTACATTTCAATTGTTTTATTATGTCAATGCACCACAGTTTCATAAACCATTTCTTCTAAACCTAAACAATTACATTGCTTTCAAGTTTTAACTATTGTAAATAGTGCAGCAGAAAACATCCTATATAGATTGCTGTTTGCTTCTGATGAATTGTTTCCTTAAAATAAATTCTAAGGAGTAGAATTATGAGCAGTGACATAATAGTTCTATAGCTTTATGGTGTCATCAACACTTAATTGGGAAGACCCATCTCATCACATCATATCCAGAATGAAAAATTATTTGCTGAAGTTTTGTTTTTATTTTATCTTATTTTATTATTTTATTTATTTAACATTTTTTTTTTTTGCTACTTTAATTAGGTATAAGATGATATAATGAAGTTATTTTCATCGGTCATGTAGAGAGGTTTTATTCTGAGGAACAAAAGAACTAATTGAGAACACATTTAAACTGTCTCCCTTGTTTGATTTTCCAGGCCCTTGTAGATGACGGGTGGTGCTGGCTGTCTCCTGGTGCTTTAGTTTAGGAAACGAGCCTTGCATACGTAGGTGGATGGTGCCCACACATGCAGGCTCTTCCTCTCACTCCCCAGTGCCTCCCCTGCAGAGAGCAGCAGTTGCAGCTCCATAAATGGAGAGCAGATAGAGGTGCTGGGGCTCACAGCCTTTATTCCTGCCTGCCCCCCACCCCCGATCTGCACTCCAGAGTCACTGTGTCCCCTATGGTAAAAACTTAATTCATTCTGTGAAGACAACCAGAAAGCTTCTGTCAAATCTTCTGCTTTCCCCTATTCATTTAGATGGTTTCCATTTCCCCAAGATTACCTAAATCTTCTTCCGTGCGTCATGCCCAGAACCATGCCAGCACCATCTGGTGGGTGGCTTGTTAAGTTCCTATGAGGACAAACAGGAATCTGAGGCAGAACTTTTCATTGCTGTGACCAGGCAAAGTGACAGCTTCGACAAATGATGCTCAGCCTCACTGACCCAAATGAGTAAGCAGCTAGCTAGCTATCTGTCCCTAAGGTGGAACTTTACTGCTAGGTAAGCCAAGGTGATCACTGTGAGAGGGCCACCTCCACACTTCTCTGGCTGATTCCAGAGGGCAGCAGGCACGTTTGTGTACAGAACTCTCAGATCATGCATACTGGAGCCCCTGAGAACGATTGTGATAGAAACCACTATTGCCAGTAGCAGTGGGCCTGGTAGCCTGCCCTAGCCCTTCGGGAATGTATCTTCAGGAAGGAAGGCCTCTGGCCAGATGTGAACACATAATCATTCATGAACCAAGCCAGACCCCACACAGGCCAATCTGAGGACCAAGACTGAGGTCCTGAGTCACCTGCTGCTACATGGCAGACCGGCTATGAACCCAGATCCATTAGACTTGAAAAGTCACATCCTTTTAGCAGACCAAACCTGTCTGCTTTCTTCCCAGGTTAGTTTTCAGGGGCATGTGTGTTCGTGAGGTTCCCATAGTGTGATGCCCAAATTTGAGTGAGCATGAAAATTCCTTTGAGGGTTTGTGAAAACCCGGGTAACAAAGCACTCCCCCAGAGTTTCTAATTCAATAAGTCTGGGATAGGGCCCAAGAATATGCATTTCTAACAATTTCCCAGATGATGTTTATGCTGCTGGTTGAGATTCTACACATTGTAAATCAGTGCCCTTCATACTAATAGTAGCATGTGCTGCTTCAGGGTTAGAAACAAATATAGGAGGTACAGAGCATGAGGGTGCTGCTGGTGTCTGCTTGGGTTATGACACTGGTTCTCCCCAGCTGGGCTTCAGCCCTGGAGACCAACAGAAATGAGAGGGCAACCATGGATGCATGCACATATGTGCACACACACACACACACAAACACACAAACACACAACAAACACACACACAAACACACAAACACACGCACACACACACACACATCACAGGCTTTGGAATTACTGAATCACTTCAATTCTCTGTTTCCTCATCTGCGGCCCAACAGTAAAAGGGAGAGCAGAATATCTCACCAAGTAGCTGGATTGATGGTCTCGCTCATAACCTGTGGGTCTGTCTTCTGTTTCTAGGCCTTATATGGACACACACAGGCTGTCACATGCCTGACAGCATCTGTTACCTTCAGCCTCCTGGTGAGTGGCTCCCAAGACTGCACTTGCATCTTGTGGGACCTGGACCACCTCACCCATGTGGCCCACCTGCCTGCCCACCGGGAGGGCATATCTGCCATTGCTATCAGTGACGTCTCGGTGAGGCTCCTCTTTCTCAATGTTTGTGTTCTTGACATGTCTGTGGGCCTGGGTGGTATCATGGTAGACAGTGCCCCTAGAGAAAACTCAGATGCAGAGAGATGCTGACCACCCCAGAATGTTGAGAAGTCCCCAAATGTGCAGAGTTTTCTCTAAACAGGCAGAGTGGAATCAGTAACATATGTGGCAGCTGAGTCTAGATTTTATTTTTTGCTTCCTTATTTTTTTTTCCCTTGGGGCGGTGGGGGCGGTAGAAAGTTTTTGTTCTGCTGAGGACACTGAGGAGTTGGGGCAAGAAATTAGCTTTGGCAAGGGATCTTTTGGACTTAACTAATTCAGCTTGTTGACTGCAAATCAGTGTTGACTCAGAAGATACCTCTGGTCTCCATGACAAGAAGTGCTTTCCTTCCATGCTGGCTACCAAAGATGAGCCTTTCTGAAACGTGTGTGTGTGTGTGTGTGTGTGTGTGTGTGTGTGAGAGAGAGAGAGAGAGAGAGAGAGAGAGAGAGAGAGAATGAGAGATAGAGTTAAAAAAATACATATGTAAATCTCAGTGTGGAGTTTCTCCCTGGTTAGAATTCACATCATAGGGCACGGTGTTCCCAGAGGATGCAGAGGCTCTGAATCTACTCATAGAAAACCCTAGGGGCCCACAGCAAGGACAGAATGGTCAAGGGGATCATAGGAGGAGAGGAAGATCATAGAGGAGGCTCCCGGTACCAACTTTGGCTGAAAATGGTGCTCCAGGCAGGTTTGAATCCAAAATAAATGTTTCTTGGGCAGATGGAGGTTGGATAGATGGATGGATAAATGGAGGCTGGATAGATGGGTAGACAGATGAATAGGCAGATTGAGGGATGCATGGGTTGATGGATGGCAGATAGGTGGATGAGTAGATGGATAAATAGGTTTGCGGTTTGATAGATATTTGAATGAACTAGTGAGTAATAGGTAGAAGGGTAGAGATGGAGAATGGATGGATAAATGGAAGGATGGTGGGTGAATAGATAAATGAGTGCATGTATTGGGAAGGCACCAAGCCCCTGTTGATGAGAGAACATCTAGCCTAAGAAAAAGTCTTTTGAGATTATTTAAGCCAAACTGATGACAATTGCTGGGAAGCAAAATCTCAACAAATTGAGAAAATGCTGTGAAGAATGGTAGTTTTGCAGTTTATTTTATACATTGGAATCAAAGGAGGAGGAGTGAAAGGGGTTACATGAAATTCAATGGTGGTAGATTAGGGAGGCAGGAGAAAGCAAAGCGAGAAAATCTCTGAGATTAGATAAAAAGTAAAACAGGGAAATGTTGTGGTGAGATCAATTCTTAGACCCACGGAGCCAATTGAGATGAATTATCAGCCTTTATTAGCTGGCCAGTGACTGACTCTCTACCACACAGGGTTAGAGGAGATCAGCCCTGAGCTCCCAAAAGAGGCAGCTCATAAAGCCTAGAACCACACCCTGGTTTAACATCAAACAAACAAACAGATTAACCACACCCTAGTTAACATGAAACAAGCAAGCAGATTAACCACACCCTAGTTAACATCAAACAAGCAAGCAGATTACAGAAGCAGAAGTTGGCTGTTAGCATATCTTTGCCCAGAACCACACCCTTAACAGGAAATATACTTCTTTTACATTGGTGGCTACATGATAGTTAACATTTACAGCACATAGAAATGGCATTTGGGGAACAAGATAACAATGAGGGGTTCTGTGGTCCTAGTGCTCTGGCCGAGGTTGTACCCTGAGGGGTTTGGAGAAGCAGATTACTCTGACATTCTAAGTGTATGTTATCTTAGATACAAAAAGACAATAAACAGGCTCACTTAAGATAAAGACTGACCTTTGTTAAGGAAGCTACAGTCCAAGGACACCATGACCTGCTCTCAGTTAGGAATTTTTATGTTCAGACCATCCTATATGGTTACTTTCAGTCTCTGAGTTTGTTAGGCCGATCATGTATGTCTCTCCTGAGCTTGTCAGGTTTAGTATATGGCCCCTTTTTCATCTATATCCTGACCTGGGAGAACATAAAACCCATAAAGAATGATATCCTAGGATCTCAGAGAAGATATATCAGGACAATAACTTATTGAATTCAACTTCTCGTGAAGCCAACTTAATTTACTAACTACTTGCTGGGCCAGGTGATTGGTGTTAGACAGCCATAGTTTCTGGTCTCAGGGAGTCTGTACCAAAAAATTCAGGAAGGGACATGATGAAACCCAGCCCAGGGAACTATGGGAGGTGCAGACCTCCATACATCCCTTCTGAAGTTAATACAAGGTTTAAAGGCATGGTTCCAGTTGGCCCCGTGAGTACCTGTGACAATGGCTACTACTGTACCGGGCACGAAAATAGACAAGGACTTGAGGAGCAAACACTCTGGGTATAAACATTTCAAAAGATACAATGGGGAAATTTCTCCTCAGAAATTCCTTCCAGGGGGACATAGTCTGATTTTATTAGCCACAAGATAGCATTCATAGTCATTTCAACCTCTGTACTCTGTTCTACACCAAGAGATAGCCAAAGCTGCTTCTTGGGGATAGGGCTGGCCAGCCAGGTATTGGCCTTGTGTCCAGAGCCAGGGCTGATATCCAGGCTGAGTCTTCTATGCTAGTCAGTATACTGCCAGGAAGAGAGTTATGGGAAGATTCTAAAGGGTGAGCCAGTCAGCTTGTGTGGGACAAAACAGTATCCAACTATATGACTGCAATATGAAAAACGCCAGGAACTTATAGTTGTGTGAAAGCACAGCAGGCCTTAGCTGGACAGAAGTGAATATCTTGAAGTACCTCGGTTAGTCTTCAGAAGATAACAGGTTGAGCGTACAAACTGCATGGCTGAGCAAGTAGCCAATGGGCGGGCAGTGATCTCAGCTTGGATTGAAGCAAACTCTCACTACTGCAGGGCACCATTGTATCCTGCGCGGGAGCCCACCTGTCCTTATGGAATGTCAATGGACAATCCCTGGCCAATATTACCACGGCCTGGGGCCCAGAAGGAGCCATAACCTGCTGCTGTGTGATAGAGGGGCCAGCATGGGACACAAGCCACGTCATCATCACTGGAAGTCAAGACGGCATGGTCCGGGTAGGTGTGTCTTGGGCAGAATGAGGGCATGGTTTGAGAAATGTGTTCATCTCCATTTGCTCACTTTTTCCAAGGTTCTAAATCTTCAGGCTACATTTGAGACCATCCCAGATCAGGTCCCCACAGCAAATGAGGGCAAAGGCAAGGCTCTTTCCAGGAAAAAGTAAATGAATAACAAAATTGTGTGTGTGTGTGTGTGTGTGTGTGTAGTGTGTATGTGTGTATATATACATATACATATATACACACATACACACATATACATATATACACACATACACACACATAATAGTAATGTGTATATATATAATGTGTGTATATATATATATATACACATTACTATTATCTGTTTCATTTCTTCCTTCCTTCCATTCTTCTTTCCTTCTATCCATCTATTGATCCTTCCATCTACCTTTTCATCCATACATCCATAAATCCACCCACCCATTTGTCCCTCTAACCATCCATCCATCCATCCATCCATCCATCCATCCATCCATCCATCCACATAACATTTATTGAACTCTGTCTCTGCCAAGAACTCACACAAGCCACAGAGAACACATAGATTAATGATATATAGGCCATTGTCCCTAAGATATTCATATTCTAGAAGAGAAGAAAAACTGAAAATACATGAATGTAGTTCATGCTATGATTAAGATAATCACAGAGTGCCATGGATCTTCTGAGGAGGGCCATGGACAAGGAGAGCATTAGGAAATGGAGAAGAGAAGGAAGAAGAAACATTGATGTGGAAGGAATAAGATAGAAAGAACAAATTACAGGTGATTTTTCTGAGACTGACAAAAAAGATGAAGGAATGAGTAGATAAAGAATAACTAAGAGGCTTACTCAAAAGCCTCTCAGTTGAATTCCACAGTTTATAAAAGAAAATGTTAATTGAATACTGAAAGATGTTCGAGAAAATGCCCATTGAATTCTATAAGCATTTATGAAAGCTTGCTATGGGCCAACATTGATAAAACTTAGCCTTGCCCTCCAGGGACCTTCATACTCAGAGTCTCAGGATAATCATGGAGATGATGCTTCAGGAAGCACATGGACAACATGGTGTGGATTCCAAGAGAAGAATGTATTTATTTACAGCAGAAACATTAGAGGAGGTGGCATCAGCTGAATCCTGAGGATAAGGAGAAAATAAAGGGTATAGGGGAGGCTATGCAGGCTGAGGGGCCAGAGTGTATGGACAGGAGAGAAGAGAGTGAGAAAGGCCCCCTGAGAAGTTCCGTATAGGCCCTGTCTGTGTGCTGTGAGGGGCACAGAGCGTCTGCAGCAAGCAGGGTCCCTGAGCCAGCTGGAATGTGAGGAGATCACAAAGAACTGGGTTTGGTGGAGTAGGGTCAACACTGTGGGTCAGTCAGAGGAGCCTGGGCTGGCTGAACAGCAGGTGCATTTCCTTCACGGGCCCACCCAAAGCATGAGAGGGAGTTTTCATGCACTCAGCACCCATTCATTCAGCCTGGTAACTGAGTTCCTGGCATGGCTCAGCACTGTGCTAGATGTACTATGGAGCTCCCAGAAGCATTTAAGTGGAGGCTGGTACTTGCGCTTCAGCGACAGAAAGTCTAGTCTCAGCAAGTGAGAAGCCACATGTGGTCAGCCTGCAGCACTCATAGCATGCCTTGAGACCTAAGGCCAGACACAGGGGATGGGAAGGCCCAGCTGTTAAGTGGTGAGGGAGGCCTCCAGGGATGGTAGCAGAGGGACGAGATAGCATTAGCTAAGTAAAATAATAAACTGGCTTCTGAGTCTTGTCCCTGTAGGTAAGGGATTGAGGGAAGATGAACTATGGACACAAGAGGAAGGAGTGAACTTACCTAAGTTGCAGTTGTGCTTGGCTAAACCTCTGTGCAGGGAAGCTGGAGTCTAAGTAACTTTTCCCAAAATGCATTCAGAAATGAAAGAGCACCATGCCCCTACCTCTTTCCTCAGGGTCTTATAGGTATGAAGGAATGTGATGGGCCCTGATCATGCAGACAGGATCATTTCTCCAGCTCATGGTGTTTTCTCTTTTCTGGGCAGATTTGGAAGACTGAGGATGTGAAGATGTCTGTTCCTGGGCGGGCAGCACCAGAGGAGCCCTTGGCTCAGCCTCCAAGCCCAAGAGGTAACCATCCTGCTGGAGATGCATATGGAGTGTCCTTGCCTTGCTTAGCCTTCCCGCTCTTCTCCCCTCCTTAGTTCAGGGCTTCAGCTCTGCACCGGCCTGAAGAGCCCAGGGAAGCCATTGAGTCTCTTGGGATGTTGCCAGGTTTGGGGGAGCAGGAGCACAGTTTACTCTGAGCTGCTAGTGGATTGTGAAGAAGTATGGAGAAGCTCTGTTTAGTTCTGGCTTCATCCTGCAGGGATCAGTGAGCTCTGGGGCACTCCTAGGATATGTGAACAGTGGTGGTGATGATTGTCATGGGATTCTGAGTGTCAGGAGAGGGACACACCTCACCAAGCTTGGTTTGATGCTCTCCATCTATCCGGATGACTCTTCAATGCTGGACTCCTCAGCCCAGAGCCTGGGTCCAGCCGGTTCCTTGCCTGGACAGCCAGGCTGCAGACAAGAGCATGGAGAAGCCTTGCCATATCTCCGGAGAGAGAAAGTGATTCCATAGGCCTGTGTCTGTTCTGTTAATCCTGGCTCAACCCACCCAAATCCCCATGGCAATTTGCTCAAAGTGGCTCTGAGAGTTAGCCTGTATCGGTATCACCTGGGAGGCTTATTAAAAGGTAGATTGGGGTCCTATTCTCAACCCAACTCCCAGAAAAAGATTGGGGAGCAGAGCCCTCTTGAGTTGTGGTAAATGGGAACAGAAGAAAATCTGTTCTACTTTCTGTCATCACTGGCACCACTACCACCCTGGCCATCATTACAGAGGTGTGAGGGAGAGAGCTGACCATGAGCAGTTTCATTGAGCATATGCGTTCTCTCATTTCTCATGGCAACCTTATGAGGTAAGTATTACCATGATACCCATGTGAGAGATAAGGAAACTGAGGCGCATAGAGATTTGATAACTTACCCAACATTACCTAGAAGCATATTATTCTCACTTCTTCCACTGAGCAGACATGACCACTGCCAGGATGACTTCAATCACAGATAGAGCCAAATAATCACCATCACCATGACCACCAGACCACAATGAGTGAAGGCATAAATCTCACTATCAAATCTATCACCTCTTTCTCTTCTCACCTCCCAATGGCCCCCTACCACCTCCTCCAATGCAGCTAACCTTTCATGAAGTGAGAATTCTCCTGTCATCATGAGCCCTGGTGCATCCTAGGGCCATAATCAACCCCTGAAGAGAATTTTACAGATTGGCGAGGGCTGTCTTCTGAAAAGAACAGCCATTTCTAATGAGTTTGTTTCTAAAATGTACTCCACACCTCCTTGATTCATTTAGTCACCGATTCATGGATTCTTTCTTCACACAAGCATATATAGACATTTGCTCAGCCCCTACTAGTTCCCAAGCTGTATATGGGAACTCCTTCCTTCAAGATAACACCATCTGGAAGCCCTTGTCCACAATCTGAGCTGACCTAGAGCAGAG
This sequence comes from Pteropus medius, assembly GCF_902729225.1. NCBI lineage: Eukaryota > Metazoa > Chordata > Mammalia > Chiroptera > Pteropodidae > Pteropus > Pteropus medius. The sequence continues at coordinate 59,304,745 of NW_024344378.1, forward strand.
ACCTCATAAGGACTTACAACTGCATTCAGTTCACTGGTCGTAGTATCTCTGTGTCCTTTAGGAACAAAAGCAGTCAGCCCATCTCAGAATAAATATCAAGACACTGAGGCTTATGCATTCTAAAGAATTCACAGCCCTTCTTTGGAGAGCAGTTGCCAAATGCCCTCCCCTATTCATACCTATTTGGAGAGAGCTAGCACAGGATTCTTGTTCTCCAGACTGCTTATGATGTAATTCTGTTGCATGAGAATATGCAACTTCTCAACTGCACAGTTATGAAGCTATCAAGGTCCAATAAGCTAAAGGGATCGGCTCAGAAGATAGTTGGTAAAGAATGCTGGTTGGATGGTTGGGTGGATGGATGGAGGGACGGATGAACAAAGGGCACCTCTGAGACATTCTGTTGATTCTAGAAGTGCCAGTGGATTTACAGTTTTCTACTCAGGCTCAAGAGTTGGGATAGCTGTGTGCATTGGTAATCGTATCTAGTGAGATGAGATGTGAGATAAAAAGCAGGAAACAAGGCTAGACCCAGCTCTATCCCCAGCAATTTCTCTGGCCCTCAGTTTCCCCCTCTGTCAAGTGTAGGTATTTCCTGTACATCCTAACTTGTAGTGAGCTGATGACAAAAGACCACTCACCTAATACACCAACTGATGATATTAGGGAACTTACAAGGTGGCCTCAGGCTGAAAAGAGCCCCAGGTCTACATCCTTCCCCTTCTGTCTGTCCTGATCTGAGGTCACCACTGTCCCATAGAATTAACTGCCAGGGTTACAGTTCATAGGAGGATTAGTGCAAAACAACAGAAAGGCACATAGATAATCATAAAAATCAGGCTGAACTCCAGTTTAGAGATAGCAAATCCATGTGCAGATTTATAAACCTAAGCTAGTGGAGGTCTTGTTGTTCTTATTATATTGCTCAAAACTTTTTTGTTGGAAAGGGACTAGTATTGGGCATGACACGTGGATGTTTGCATATGTATTGTCTTATATATATTACACAAATGTCACAAAGGGCAGGAAAGGAGATCTTTGAAGATAATAAGGATATTGCATTTGTGTGAACATGTAATCTAACTTCTGCCTGAAATTCGTTTGTCATTTGTAGCAGGACCAACCCAGTTGAGTAGAATTTCTTTTAGGAATCACCCTACAGATTTGGACTCAATCTGGTATATAACAAGTGCTCAGGAAGAGCTGGTTGTTTGGGCTTTTACACAAACACATAATGCACATGCATTTCCTGGTGCACAGACCTGTCTGCACCACATAAGGGGCTACTGCAGGACAGCTGGGGCAGCTGCATTATTCCCATCCTGGCTCAAGTCGAGTGACTGACTTCACAGGGACAGAACCAGCTCATATCTCTCCAACTCACCCTCCACATTGAAGGAATTACTGTCTGTCCCCAAATGCAGTCATTAAAATGAGTGAAGTAACAATCATTGAGTTATATTTTTTGAAAAAATGTCCTCGGCATTTAATTATTGGTTGTGGCGTGAGAGGATTTAGATAAGTTGATAATGCCTACTTTATGTAATTTATTTTTACTGGGCAATTACAGGCTGCATTACATCCTGGAAGCAAGGTATTGTGGGGCATCTTATTAAGCATAAAGCCAGTAAACAGTGATGAACAATTTTGCTGAACTAGGCATGCAATTTAGAAAGCAATAATACACAAATCCAATTTGGTACACAATGGATACCGCAGCACGTCAGCACATGTAACTATCACAGCCTGCAAATTAAATTGGGACAGCCCTTTTTGCAAGAGCACAGGCCAAAATTAAATATATTTTCCCCCTCAATTTAACAAGTTGCTGACCAAAAATATAAATATGTGTGTATGTTTGTGGCCCTGTGTGTCAACGTACAGGTGCGCGTGTGTGAAGCCATTTGGGTTTTCTAACTATCCTCCTACATGGTCCCCACAGGCCACAGGTGGGAGAAGAACATTGCCCTGTGCAGAGAGCTGGATGTCAGCTTTGCTTTGACAGGAAAGCCTAGCAAGACCAGCCCTGCGGTGACAGCTCTGGCCATGTCCAGGTAATGTAAGCTTGACTTCTCCATGCCTCCAGCAGAGGGTGCTGTGGCCACCCCTAGGAAAGTCTAGGCTCTTGGCCTAGGGTGGCCTCACTACAAGGACCCAGGAAGGCCCACCATTCATAGGATTCAGGCATGGTGGATGTGTAGGGCCCTAGAAAATATTTTTTAATACACATATGTTTTTACCCTCTCTTAATGAATATCCATGAATTCATAAAAACATTCTAAAGTATAAAAGTATATTGCTTTGTAATTTTACCCTAAAGGGGAACTTTTTCTTGAGATCTATGCCAATTATAACATATGGAGTGATGGTTATCCTACATTACAGAAAATGCCTTTGGAGGGCTCTAAGCCAATGTAGAACAGCCAAGTGTCAGATGCTACATAAGGGCCTGGCTGCATCTCTTATAGGACGGGAGGCACCTGGAGATGCTGGAGAGAAAAAGCCAGGGCTTCACTCTGCTCTGGAGCCTGGGCTTCTTGGAACATTCCCTCAGTGCTTTGGTTGTTACAACCCTCATAGTTCAGAAGTTTTCCCCAGATCAAAATATTTCCCAGTTTTCCTGCTCACTCTTTCCTGTTTCAGATGGAGGCCAGGTAGAGGCTCCAATGGGTCCTGCATTGAATCTTCTATGTTGCAATTTCCTGAGTGCCAGTTAGGATAAGCAGGAATCAGGCTTGCATCTAACACTCCTGTCTATTCTTTCTCTTCCCAAGAAACCAGACCAAACTCTTGGTCGGCGATGAGAAGGGGAGAATATTCTGCTGGTCTGCAGAAGGGTAGGAAAAAAGAGACAGTGGAGGCCTTGGCATATCAGACATGGGCAGCCACACCAGGAAGAATGAAGGCTGATGCAGTGCCTGTGTGCAAAGGAAATCCCAGGGCCTCCCTTCTTCACAGGCCCTGAGGACAGGGCTGACTAGCCATCCACACTTCACACTCTGAGTCCTCTTCATGGCCCATGGGACTTTGGCCTTGGATTGCACAAGGATGCATTTTTACAAAATGGATTAGAGCTTACATGGAGATCTGCGAACTTACATTGGAAGCTGAGCCTTGCTGATGCCACCTGCATAGGAAATCACACACAACTCACCTTTTCAAAGGGCTTATTGCACTGATAAAAAATTTGGATCTCTTATTTGAAATGGATGGGAAATATTGTATTGTCTTTATTTTATTAAAACAACTATTTTCCAAATGCAAGAGAGCGCTTGATTTAAAAATCCTCGCCCTTTTCTACTCATGTATTTGCATCTCTATTCTTATAAAGTCAGGAAGGCCTCAGGGAAGCACGGCCCTCCATCATAGTGTTTCTCAGCTCTTCCTGTCTCCTCCCTTGGAATCTGGCTCCTCCCATTGTCCTGCCTGCCATACAGAGCCTAATGGGAAGCGAGGGTCCACACTGTGGCTGAGGCACAGGACAGAGACATGAGGCTGCCCATTGCAGGCATAAAGAAGTCAGCCTGGGGGGACACCCCACTCGGGCCTGCCTCAGATCCACTATCACAGCTAGCAAATGAAATTGGGATGGCCCTTTTTGCAACAACACCAGCCAAGATTAAATATATTTTCCTCCTTAATTTAACAAGTTGCTGACCGCAAATATAAATATGTGTGTGTCCACAAACACGAACACACCCCACAGCAGGTGGTTGATCCCAGCCAGGCTCAGGATTGACAAGCTCTTCCCAGGGCCTGCCCTTATATGGAGGTCAAGGGCACAGTTCTACATGCTGATTTGAGCTGGGACTCACCCTGGGAAAATCTGGACTGCCACGTGACTTTTGTTGCCCATCTGAAAATGCGTGGCAGGTGGGTAGTTAGCCCCTCTGACGAATTCCAATAGCTTCCGGTGCCTGGGTCACTCTTGGCTCAGTCGTTGGGCATTGAAGGCCTCCTGCTCACTCTAATGTCTTTTCCCAACCCCAGACTTTCAGAACATCTTGAAGGAAATTCGCCTGTCTCTCAGTGAAATCAAGGTCAGGTAGGCACACAGGGACTTAAGGAGGCTATGCTCAGCATCACCTATCCTCCTCGAGGTTTCCCTTCTAGGGAATTCCAATTGTTTCCATATTTCTATATGTCCTGCAGAGGCCCCAGTGGCTGACCCTACCTAATTTAGCTTAGGCCTGGTGATGGCAAGAAAATGGACTACATGTCTTATGGCCTAGGTTGTCTGACATCCAGGGGGCAGTGAGTCAATTTAAAGATAAATGAGAAAGTATAAATGGTATGCAGCTATGTTCACAATAGTCAGGGGTGGTTAGGAAATTATGATCTATCTGTAAACTTTGAGGTCATTGTAAAGGGCAAGATGAAGGAAGAAACATCTCGGGTCCAGGATACCAACCCCTTGGGTCATAAGAGCCGACCTTGGGGCCAAGGATCAGCCACCCCCTGCACTGTCTGCATGCACCATTAGCAGACAGCCCATTTGCAATCTCTTAGTCCATCTGGGGCTGCACCGGAGGACCATAAATTGAAGAGCAGAGAGCACCACTCCCGAGAAAGGCTAAGAAGCAGGGTCATAAATATCAAGGCTTGGCCTGCTGTCATGTTTCAAAACATGATTCACAGCATTTTCCCAGGGCTGAAAGGTCTGCTGGCCCAAAGGCTCTCTTGGGCACATTCATTCAAAAAGCATTTCCTGAGCACTGCCTTTTGCTACCCCATATCATGGGAAAAATGGGGGGATGGTGTCAGGTCTTATTGCTGGGGTCTGTGCAAACAAGTATGACTTGAAATAGAAAGGCTAAAGGGAGTGGCATCTCATGCCCTAAGGAAGGCATAGATGGCATTCTGGTTATATTTCTTTGTTTGGCCGCCATAACAAAGTACCACTGGCTGGGTGTCTTAAACAGCAAAAAGTTTTCTCACATTCTTGGGGCTAGAAGTGTGAGATCAAGGTGTCAGCAGGGTTGTTTCTTCTAGGGTCTCTCTCCTTGACTTGTAGATGGTGGTCTTCTCCCTGTGCCCTCACATGGTCTTTCCCTTATAACTGTCTACGTTCGAATTTCATCTTTTTGTAAGGACACCAGTCAGATTGGATTAGGTTCCATCCTAGTGATGCTATTTTAATTTCATTATCTCCTTAAAAATGCTATCTTCAAATATGGTCACATTATGAGATATTGGGGATTAGGACTTCAAAAAATAAATTTTAGAGGGACAAAATTTACCCCATAGCACTGGCTGAAAGAAGTTGCCCTAGAGCAAGACCTGGGAGGGCAGATATGACTTGGCCTTGTCAAGATAGAGAGTAGGGTGTTATAAGAAGAGGGAAGAGCATTGGCAAAGACACAGGGCACTTGGTACTATAGCTAGAAAGAACAAACGAGCAAAGATAGAAGACGAGGTGGAGACTGGGATGGGGAAAGGCTGTTGCTCAGGGACTGTGGGGGCTCAAGGCTGCTGCTGGGGGGCATGGCAAGTGAGACTGAGAGGCAGAAAGAGACTATCCACCCCATGGAGCTATATCCCCAGTGCCCAACTCACAGAAGATGCTCCATACGCATCAAGTGTATGGATGTGCAGGTGAATAAATGAGCCACAATGGCAGAAGTTGTTTCAGAGTTACTGGTTCTGGGAGTGAAAAATACCTAAGTGATGGCAAGTCCAGGCAGCAGCCCTTCCATGGGTAGGGTGAAGAAAAATGGAGTGAAGAGATTTGAGGAAATAGGTAAGGTGTCATGGTCTGGGCACAGGATGTGGTTGAGGATGATGTTAGCAGCCTGGAGTGAGCTAGTTGATGACATCCATGGAGCTGGGAGCAGTGGAGGCACCTGTGGTAAGGGTGGAGGGCAGAATGTACCCTGAAGAGGAGGCAGAAGAAGAGTGGAGAAAGGCTCACTGTTAAGGCGCTCCAGTGTCTATGTCAGGGAAAATTCGGGTGACTGCCTGGTAGCAGCCTCTTTTCTTGTGGCACTAAAGCAAGAACCTGACATTTCACCAGGCCCTCTGGCTCACTTCTCCAGGACCAGTTCTCTGTTACCTGGAGGAGGGAAGCTGCTCTGCACACAGATCCAGAGGGAGCAGGGACACCCAGGGCCCTTGCTGCAGACTTGGTCCCACTATAGGCTCTAGCAGGGTTAGAAACAGAGTCTGCTGGGAGAACAAACAGAGTCTGCTGGGAGAACAAACAGAGCCTGGGGCAAGGAGAAAAGCCCCAGGTGCAGGTCCAGAGTCTAAAGGCTCTCGGCAACTCATCACCTCGAGGGACAGGAAGCTCCTACTGGCTTCAATATTTCAGAAGCAGCCTGTAAGGGCTGAGTTCTCTGCTGGTTGTCAGTGATGGAGGGAAGTCCAGGGCAAAGGCCTAAGGGGTAGGGAGGGGAGGGAGAAAGCAGGCTTGGCACCAAGGCCCCAAGCATAGGGGCAACCAGAGCAGAAACCAGGAGCTCTTGGCTGCCCTGGGAAAGGTGCAGGGGCCACATGGATACAGGCCTGCCAGCACCACAAATCCAACAGGGATCAGAAGACCCCAGAGCAAGAGCCGTGTCAAGCTGTCCAGCCACAGCTTAGTATCTGGAAAGTGAATCTGAGGACAGATACGTGCAGTAAGAGTCATAGATAAAAGGGTCATGGACCAGGCAGCCTGAGCCCCATCCGCAGTTTCCCCACTTCCTGCCAGCATCAGCCTCAGTTTATGTATCTGCAAGATCAGATCCTAGTGTCTACCTGGTGTCTTGTTGTGAGGTTAAAATCATATCTGTTTATTTTATGAAAGAATGAAGCAAATGGTGTCCTTGATGTAATCTTTCAATACATCACTTATTCATTTACTCATCAGTATTTTTTCTTGCTGAGCCAGGACTTGTGTCAGGCCCTGGGGACAGAGAAACATTCTGCCTATGCCAGGAGAAACTCCTGCCTGGGCTGGGGAGAAACATAGGAAGAAACAAGACAGGAGGCACGCTCTCGTGTCCAGAGGTTTATCAGGTGGAGCAGGAGTGCTCACATAGGGACGGTAGTGCTTTTGGGAACATCTAGAATGCAAATCCACTCTCAGGCTCCTGGTCCCAGAGAATCTGGATCAACAGGCTAGAGCAGAAGCCACAGTCTGCATGTGTAACCATCTCCCAGGTGATGCCGATGCGGGCTCCAGGGTCCCCATTTGAAGATGCTCTGGAGTATCTGGTGATAGGACAGGATAGGATGATGGCATTTGCTCACTGCGGCTCATCCTGCAGTTTTAGGACAGGAGGCTTGTGAGGGACTTCCTAGGCCTTGGTGTCAGGGACACCTAATTCCACTCACCTTCACTGGCTCAGGCTGAGATAGGAACCAGGCCCAGCTCTCTCCCAGCTGAGCTCCTCCCCATCACAATTTCTTAATTACTTTGAGACCAGCCTCCACCCCCGACCCCACTACTGTGATGACCAGGGGCCCCTTACTTGCCTCCACCAGCGATGTCACAGACGTTGCTCTCATCTGGAAAAGTGTCAGCCTCCTTACCATTCCAAACAAATACTACTTTCCCATCCATTCATCATGGTAGTGTTCTCCTTGGCCTCCCTTTGTGCTCTGGGCTCCAAGGAGAGAAACTCAGGCCCCTGAAAGCCACTGGGACAACTGCCTCTGAGCTCAGCCAGCAGCTAGGAGCTTAATCCCAAGAGCCCGGCCACAGGGTCTGCAAAGAACTCGTGATTGGATTTGACTACATTAACATGCAGCCAAGCAGGGCACATTTGGGGAGAAATAAACTCTTCATATGAAAATCCTGATAAAATTTGTTTAGCATAAAATCAAATCTCTCCAAGCCCAAATCAGTTTTGCTTTAGTAAGTTCTGGGGACATATGACAGGCCAAGATCCCGTGTGTGTGTGTGTGTGTGTGTGTGTGTGTGTGTGTGTGTGTGTGTGTCGTTGACTGTGCATGAGTGTGTTGTTTCCCTTTCACTCTTATGAGCTGCTGCTATAGAACCTTCATAGTCTTCTTTGTAAATTGTCTCCTTCCCTCAAATCGCTGAAAGCTCAGAGGACGCTATGTTGCCCTGCGCTGAGATCTCTATCTACTCCCAAATGGGTTGACAGAGAGACTCCTCTCATCTCAAATCCCTTACTTCCATTTGCCAGAAATGCATTGTTATAAATAAACCACTCTGCAATGACTCAGAGTGGTCAGTGCCCCGAGTGCTGTGCAATACACACACTGAAGCCCTGCCGTCTTTATCCAGACATCAGGCACTGATGGGTTCTTGCTGACATCATAGTTACAGCTAACATTAACTGCCTATCCATGCAATTGTCTATTCATTCATTCATTCATTCATTCATTCACTAGCATTGCCCAAGGATCCACTGAGTGTCTGTTCTGAACCAGGCTGGAGCCCAATGGAGAGATGCTAAGTCTAAACATAGATGCCTAAAACTTAACCCCTAAGAACTTATGGTCACCAGGAGTCACACAGACCTTCTAAATCTGGCATTTTACAGATGGGAACCTGAGGCCTAGAAAAGGGACTTGTCTAAGGTCAATGGCAGAACTTTGTCAGGGTCTAGGCCAGAGCACCACCTCTGCAGTACCACGTGGCTTCATGTTCCTTGGGGTGTCCACAGACAGATGGAGGCCTGGAGCCTCGGTGCCTTACCCTGCTCTCCAATGCCTGGGTTTCAAAGAACAGCTGTTCCTCTCATCTCACAACAAAATACAGAGGAAGAAGAATGGTCCTGGATGCTTTTGGAAGAATAAAAACACATGGGAGAGGAATCAGAATCCTTGTGTCAGGATTGTCCAGCTTGGATACCTCCTGCTACAAGAAGCTCACCGCCACAGGAGGTAACTCCCCTGGAACTTCAAGGGTCATCCTCCCTCTGAGCACAAGTCACAAGAAGCTGCTGGAGGCCCTTGGACCCCCTTGGAGCAGAGGCTCATGATATCCACACTTTAGAACCTTGCTCTGCTTTCTCAGGCTTTGTGCCCCTCAGCCCAGTTGTCTTTTCTTCTTGTTATTGTTTTGTAAAATTGGACTAATAATTATTGACCTCATAGTTTGTTGTGATGATGAAATGAGATAATGTGTGCACAGTTCCTAGAACAGAATAGGAGCTCAGGAAATGCTGCTGCTGCTGCTTCTTCCTCTTCTTCTTCCTCCTTCTTCTTCCTCTTCCTCTTCCTCTTCTTCTTCTTCCCTCTTCCTCTTATCTTCCTCTTCCTCTTCCTCCTCCTCCTCCTCCTCCCTCCTCCCTCTTCACTCTTCCTCTTCCTCTTCCTCTTCTCTTCTCCTTCTTCTCTTCACTCTTCTATATTTCCTCTTCCTCTTCTCTTCCATATTTCCTCTTAGCTTCTTCTTCTTATTTTCTTCTTTATTTAACTCTTCTTCTTCTTCTTCTTCTGGCTTTCCTTCTCTCTCCTCTCTGAGGTATTTCCCCTTATTCAAATGTTTCTTGAATTTTTTCACTTCTATACCATCTTCATGATTTTTCTGTAACACTTGTATCAATTTTAAGTACTTTAATATTGTCTTTAACTTCACTCATTTGTTGACCTTTAACCTCATCTAAGCATTAGTGCCTGTGAAATCACAAGTTCGATGTACAGTCTCTGTTATTTCTAATTACATAAAAATAAACAGAGAAAAGCAACTCTTGTCCCTGTACCCACTATAACCATCTCATGGTCCTGAGGTTCCCAAGTCACACTCTTGGAGATGCTATCCTTACCCAAGGTCCTGGGGCAGGCACTGCATTTTGCCCAGGGAATGGATAGCCCAGAAAGGCCTTGGATATATCCACCCACACCAGGTTAGCAGAATGGGGAGGGCCTGACTCCAATCCTCACCTCCCAAAGACTACATTCTACTGTACCCTGAGAAGAGGAGGCACAGGGCTGTGGTTCACATCTGGGGCAGACCTCTGGGTTCAAGGCCTGACCTCCTTTCACAAGCTGGATAACTTTGGGAAAGCTGGCTACTGTTCTCTTTTCTTGGTGTCTTCTATAAAGCAGGAATCATAGTATCTATTGTACATGGTTGTTCTTAGGACTTTTAAGAAGTGTGTGTGTGAGGTGAGAAATACAGTGCCTGGAACATGAGATGTTCTCAGCAATATAATAATAACAAATGTTTTCATTACCATTACTATGATTATTAACATTCAGTCTCTGCTTGGCCAACATCAGAGATGAGGTGTCATCCTATTAGTTGTGTGGGCTAAAACCTTTTAGGAGGACATCTTTGAGTATGTTCTTCTCTTATACCCTATATCCAATCTCTCAGGAAATCCTCTCAGCCCTAACAATCAGGAATTAAAATTAAAATGTCAATACCATTTAGAATCTCATCAAAAATATGAAATACTTAGGAATAGATATGACAAAAAATGTGCAAGATCTGCAAGTAATCAGGAAAATGCAAATAAAAACAAAGATTAGCTTCTATGGATCTCACACCATCAGATCCATAAAAACAGAAAATCAGAAAGTATCGAGTGTTTTGGAATCTAGGAACACTCAAACACTGCTAATGAGAGCATAAATTAATGCAAGTGCAATTTGGCACTACTAGTAAAGTTGAAATGTACATACTTAGCAATTCCACTGAAGGTATAGGTATCCAGAAGAAACTTTCATTTGTGTTCAAGGAGACATGTGCTGTGTGTTGCAGGATCACTGTAATAGCAACAACTAGTAACAACTTAATGTTCATCAAATCAGGATATTTTCATTACAAATGAACTGACTCTTCTCCAAAAATATACTGAGATATTTTGAAATAAAAGAGCAACTTGTACAATTATATGAATGATATGATATCATTTTTATAAAGATACATATGAATATACATGAAACACACAATGAATATATATGTGATGAAGTTATAAGAAAACATATTGGAAAGATACTAGGATGCAAAATTCAAGATAGTGAAAGGAGAAAGGCAAATGGCACTGGAGAAGGAATACAAAAAGTCTTCGAATCTATTTGTGATTATTTTTCTCGTATTTAAAAGAAAAAGCTGAAGCAAATGACAAAATTCAATTATGTGTTGTGCATACTTGATTGTTCATTACATTATTCTCTGTACTTTGCCTGTACTTAAAAAAATTTGTTTCAATAATGAAAGAAACATGTTACATGAGGTACAGAAAAAAGAGATGTGCAAGATCGAAAAACCCCTCTGAAAACTACAAAAACATGGCTGAAGGAAATTAAAGACCTAAATAAATGGAGAGAGAATGCTGTCACCATGGATCAAGAGACTCAACTATGATCTGTTATGGAAAATGTGGATAAATTGGACTTCGTCAAATTTAAGCTCTTCTATTTTTTGAAACATACTGTTCAAAACAAGACAAGCCACAGACTGAGAGAAAATATTTGCAAATCACATACCTGACCAAGGACTTGTATCTAGATTATATGTTAAAACTCCCAAAATTCAATAATAAGAAAATAGCACAGTAAAAATGAAATATGCAAAATATTTGACAGATACTTCACCAAAGAAGATATCTAGATGGCAAATTAGGCACATGAAAAAATGTTCATTATCATTAGGCAAATGCAAATTAAAACCAAGTGATTGGTCACAACACTGTAAAAATGTCTGAAAGACTGACCATATCAGGCATTGGCAAGGATGGGGAGAAACTGAAACTCACATACAGTAGGTGGGAATATAAAATGGTAAAACCACTTTGGGAAACAGTTTGGCAGTTTCTAGAAAAGTAACTCTCCCTTATAGTGTCAAAGCAGTCATAGACAATAAGAAAATACAAAAATGAATGAGTGTGGCTGTGTCCAACATAACTTAATTTATTATGGACATTGAAATTTGAATTTCATATATTTTTCACATCACAGAATATTACTCTTCTTTTGATTCTTTCCAAACATTTAAAAATGTTAAAATCTTTCTTAACTTGCAGGGTGTATCAAATAGAGCTGTAGCTTGCTGACCCTGCTCTTGGGTAAGTAACTGGGACATTTCTGTAAGTATGGAGAGATCTCAAGCATAAGGCCCCTGCAGGAAGACTGAGGCACCAAAGCTGGCTCCAAGCTGGGAAGGCATCCTCTCCCCATTTCTGCATGAAACATAGTACAATTGGGGTTCAGAGAGGTTGAGAGACATAGCACAGGGTGTCAGGCAGCAGGGCTGGTGGGGAAGAGGGCAGCCCTGAAGAAGTTGGAGCAGGGGAATCACCAGAGGTCTGATCCTGAGGGTACAATGCACCCCAGGTGACTTCCTAAAATAACTGTTTCCATCTGAATGACCCACCATTGTGCCCTGGGAAACATAGCTCATTCAAGTGCAAGTGGGGCATTCTCACTTCTCACCTGAACCACAGATTGGAGACCTTGGGGTACCATGATGCAGAATGAGCAAGGTGTGTCTCACCAATGTTAGGGGCCTCGGCTCCTCAGAAGCCTGAAATGGCCAAAGGACTGCCCAGTGGTGCACCTAGCCCCTTAGTGCTCAGTGACTAGTGATTACCCACAGTAACCTTGAGGCACCCAGCCTCTCAGTCTCAATTCTGAGGCCATAATAGAGTTACTGACAGTTGGTCTGGGGGACCAGGTAGAGCCTGCAGGTGTTTTCTGTTTGGGTCATGCAGTGTTAATCATTACTTTGAGTTTGAATGTCCTGGTGAGGTTGGTTTAGCATTTTCAGTTTGCGGCAGACCCCCATCATTCTCTATTGCTTTGTTTTGCAGGCTGCTTCAGGTGTTCACATTGTAGACTGCCCCAGATCCATTTTAATTTACAGCCACTTAGACTAAGAAAGTGGGAGCTGGAGATGCATTAGCAAAAAGAAGCAAAGTGAAGACTGGGAGAGACAAAGAGGAAGACAAGATAGACTAGGTGCAAGGGGCTGCCTATTGGCAACCTAGATTGGGCCTGGACAGAGAGAGGAATGCCTGGTAATCAGCTAAATACAGTTGGACCTTCTCAAGATTGGCAGTCTCCCTGCAGCTGCTATCTGTGGGGAACACCAAACTGGCCAAGATGTAGCTTTGGAGTAGAACAGGCTATGGTTTACTCCCCAGTTCTGCCCATGCCCAGCTGAAGAACTTGAGAAACCTTCCATGACATATCTGAGCCTCAACTTCCAAATATGTAGAATCTCTAGGATCATACCTAATCTTGTTGGAGAGTTAAACGCATAATGTACAAAGCACACATTCCTTTAGCTGAGCTCCTGGCACAGCTAGTAAGTGGTGAAGCAGACCTTTCAGAGCATTCTTGTCAACCAGCCTGGAGCCTGTCTCCTCCATGGCCATGCCAACCTGGAGCAGGGCCTGCGTGTCCTCACCTTCCATCCACTCATTCAGTCACCATACATGGAACACTGTTCATTAAATAGTTGCCACATGTCTAGCACTAGTCAAGTCACTGGAGGGGAGTAGTGACTAATAAGCCAAAACCCAAGCCTGCAAGGAGCTTACATGGGGAGACAAACAATAGATATATAAGGAAAATACTTAGTAAGGTATCATTCTAAGGAGGTAAAAAAGGGAAAAAAGAAGGAAAGAGGCAAGAAAATATGGGTAGGAGAAACATATGACAGGTTGCTGGGGATAGCCTCCCCAATAAGATGACATTGAGAAGTGAAGCAAGCGAGGTTATGATCCATGTGGGTGTCAAGGGAGGAAATTTTAGCACAGGGATGAGCAAAAACAGGTCCCTGAAGCAGAAGCATGCTGCCCAGTGAAGCAACAGGGAGATGACTGTGATTGAGGCAGTGTGATGGAGAGAAGTAGAGGCAGGGTAAGAATGGAAATGAAGGGAGGATCACAAGCAGTCCATCACGCAAGGTGGCCAAAGGTCTCTAGGCTGCAGACATGGAGAAAAAAGGCAGCCTCTAAAAAATGGCAACAGAAGGTACCAGTCTGGCCAAGACAGGTGATCCTGGCCTCATACCACCTGCATCCCAGGAAGGTACATCCTGGCTTTGCCCTATGAGGCAGAGTGCTTGCCCCTACACCAGTTCACACTGACCTACTTCCTGGTTATTCCCTCCAGTCTCAATGGCTCTGGCATCTCACGAATGCAGGAGCTGTCCCTGAAACCCAGACACAGTGCTATGGGCATTAACAAAACTGGGAGGCCCGTGTCAAACCTCTTTTTCCCATTTGGCTGGGGCCAGACCCACCCCCTACAAAGGACCCACTCATTCTTCTCCCAGAACAGTGCCTCCTGGGCAAGAGAGACATTCCAGCTGCCAGACACCAGGCCAACCCCAGGGCCATGCGTAGGGATCACTGTGAAAAATAACACAGATGGTAAGCTTCGCCATTTCCTGTACAACACATAATTAGGTTAGATAAGAAACTAGCTGTGTCTAAGTGCTATAAATGTCTATATTAAGCTATTTTGAAAGTGCCGAGCACTTTGACATTTGAGAGTTCAGAGTAATTGAGGTATTGAAATAAAATTGCTTCTGTTATTTAAAAGGTCATTATCGTCTTCAGTTAGATATATGAGGACTATTTTCCACTCTAGTGAGCTGTTCTCCCTGGCACAATTAGTATCGCTTGAGCAGATGCCTGCTGGGGACTCCCACCCGCAGCCCCCACCAGAGGCCCAAGGTAGCCATTAAGATACATGGAACACAAGGAAAGCAGAGGAAAGTGTCTGACACTCAGAATCACTGCCTGTCCCAGGAGAGACATCACCACAGACTCAGCACCTACTGTGCACCTATCCTGGCACAGCAGCTTTCTGTGCAATTTTGTTTCATCCTCATTAAAGGTATTAAAGGAGGTCATCACTGTCAGAACCTTACAGATGAAGAAGTGAGGCCACCTCAAATGAAGGAGCACGGGCATGGCCAGTAGGCCTGGAAGTTTGGCCAGCGCTGAGCACCACTTACTGAGCACTTAGCACACTTGGACAGTCTGCTGGCTCTTCAGTGTACTAGCTTCTTTAAGCCTTGTAACCATCCAAAGAAGAAATACCTCCATTTCACAGGTGAGAAAGCTGAGAATTGGAGAAGTTAAAAAGCTGGAGACATCAAGAAAGTGGCTGGAAAATGCTTTAAGACTCACACAATTTTAAAATGTCACCCACATTCCGTCCAGTAGCTCAGACACCTCTGGCCTCTTTCTGCCATGTCCTGACCCTCCTCAAATCTGTCGGTCCTCATGTCCTTATGGTTCCTCTCAAAGAACAGAAATGACAGTGGCCTCAGATGGGCTTCTCAAATGGATAAATTTAGACCAGTGGTTCCTGGGATGGAGACTCTGCTGGACGAGGATGCTGGCTGTAGGAGAGCCAGAAGCCAGCAGGCCAGAGGCCTGATGGGGTGCTGGTCACCCTCACACCCCTGAGCCTATTCATTCCCATTAGTCATATGATATCCCTGTGAGGATACAGATCAGGTACAGATCTCAAATGATTCTCTGCAAATGTGACTACCAGAACGTTCCACTATAAAACTAAACGCTGCAGCTTTTCTCTAATTCTCATTCAAGACATTTTACCCCTCCCCAAATCATTGAGTTAAACAAATAGAGTGTTCTTAACTACAAATTAGAGACCTAATTTAGTACTAAATTATGTCTTTGGTTATCGTTAACTTAATATATCACTATTTCTAAATGTCCTTCAAAGAGAACCTTAACTTTCAAAGGCATCTTCATCTGAAGAGTATGGGATCCATGTTCTAAGGAGGGAATAAATGGTGACAAAGCAGCCAAAGCATATTTACTAGGCGTTCCATCTGTGTGAGGCCCTGTGCTGGGCAATGATAAAACAACCTCTCAAAAAACATGCATCCTTTGAAAGCAAGTCTTGAACAGATATTTGTATACCATATGCATAGCAGCACTATTCACAATAGCTAAAAAGTCGAAACAACGTAATCCATTGACAGATGCATGAATAAGCAAAATGGGGTTATACATATGGTGAAATATTATTCAGTCTCACAAAAGAAGGAAATTCTCATACATGCTACAATATAGATGAGTACTTATGTTAAGTCAAATAAGCCAGTCACAAAAAGACAAATGATTCCATTTATATGAGGTACCTAGAGTAGTCAAATCAAGAGAAACAGAACATAAAATAGTGGTTTCTAGGGGACTAGAGGATGGGAGGATTGGGGAGTTAGTGTTTAATGGGTACAGAGTTTGAGTTTGGGAAAATGGAAAAGTTCTGGAGATGGATGGTGATGATGATTGCACAGCAATGTGAATCCACTAATGTCATTGAACTATACACTTAAAAATGGTTAAAAAGTTAATTTTATGTTATGCATATTTTACCACAATAAAAATTAAATAAAAAGAAAGGCAAAGAAACATTCGTCCTAGTAGCGATGATCAATAATGCAGATGACCCATGACAGCTCAAATTACAGGACACAAAGTAATCCATTTTACATTTGTCCATTTGGGTCATCTGTGGTTAAAAGTTGCAAGATGTCATTTTGTGAGCTGTAGAGTCACACTGAGCTACTCAGAGGAGAACTGAGCCTGGCTGAATATTACAGGCAGTAGCGCAGACAGGGACATGGTATCTCTAGGGTATGAAAGGCAACTGGACACAGACAATGAACATGGGAGAGACGAATGTGGCCGAGGATACAGGGGGGCAGTGGGAGACACCCTACTTTTGTTAAATAGTGAGGAAAGACTGGAGTGGTCAGAAATTAGACCAACCTCTGACCCTTCCTCAGAGAAAGTGCTGAAAAAAACATGTGTTGAATTTGGGGGAGATAAATGATACACTAGGAACACCCTTTGTAAAGTGTAAGCAACTTAAAAACATAAGCTATTGTTTTAGAGTTGGGATTTTACCTGGGTAAATAACATTTCATCTTGGCCTCTACACACTGTTCTGGAACTGTCCAGATAACTGAGCCAGGTATCTTCCTAGGAAATAAAGGACTTTTCAGGTAGACCCAAGACCTCCGCTATGGTTGTCTGACTGTGGCGGTTCCAGATTCTGCTGGAGATCTGAGACCCTAAGGCCAGCTCTGAGCTGGGCTCCCAGTGCGTCATTGCACAGAGCTGCTCTGGGGAAACACATTAGCTCCTGCTTGTCCCACAGAAGAACCTCTGCAGGCCCACGAAGTGGGATTCTCGTCAATGCTTCCCACCGCGCCTGACCACAGCCAGAAGGTACTGCCAGCCACTGCAACCTTGTCGCCCCCAGACAATCATGTTATATCAGGCGGGTCTTTGATGGAAACTGGCAGAGTGAGCTGCCAACAGGATAAATATAGAGTGTCTTTTCGCTGAGTTGTGGAAGCGCTGGATAATGTGGTTTGGAGCAGAGGATTTGGATGCCTTTAGGGAGGAAAAAATTCTGTAGGAAAACAATCCCTTCCATATGGGTTATATTTTTGTTTTTAATTTTCAAAGCACCTTTCCAGTCCTTCTCCACTGTTCAGTCTCTTTCTAAGTATTGAGAGCAGGTGGATACTAGGCTCTGTGATAGCCTGCAGGGACAGCGTGGAGACTAAGCAGACGGGGCCTGCCCTTAGAGGGGCTCACTGTCCCCTGTGGAAAAAATAAGCCATCATTTAATTGCCCTGTTCCCAAAGAGATCCCTGACTGAAGGAAGATGACATGTGTTAGAGAATCATAATCAGGAGCTGGAGACTGATGGCAGCGTTTAGGAAGGTTCCTGGGAAGCTTTTTCTGCACCAGGCCTGGCACTCCATGTATTTACATGGGCCATATAAATGCCAGAAGATGTCTTTTCCCCAGCAAAATTAAGAACAAGCTGATGGGAGAGCCCATCCTGGAGGCTAGACCTTTCAACACAAGCACTCCCAGTTCTGGGCCTGTGGGTCAGCTCCTCCCTGGGGAAGCAGCCCCCTCTTGGAGCCCTCTACATACCTTTCCCTCCCTGCTGTCTTCTGAGGCCCACATAGAGGTTAGGGATTAGAAGTGAAGCATTGCCCTCTCTCCCTAAGGTAGATTTGTTCCACTGGGGAAGGTAACTCTAAATCCTGTTAGTCTTGGCCATTTTTCACACGAGGACACTTAAGGTCAGAGAGCTCAATGGGCTTCTCAAAGACACATAACAACGAAACAGGATCTGGACCAGATCTTAAATCCTATTGCTCATATTACTGAGTGAGAAAAGCCAAGACAACAGCAAAAGAAAAAAACAAACTGATGTGAAGAGAAATAACACCAGACTCTGATTCTGACCCTGGCACCCAAGCCAGATAGAATGGCTTGGATGTATTTGCTTGGTTCATAGCCTGCTTTTGGCACACGGTACCAATAACCTCTTTGCTTGCAAATGGAATGAAGGGACAGAGAGAGAGGAAAAGGGAGAGAATATGAGAAGAGAAAGAGTGCAATTTGGGTCACAGTTGCATTATGAAGAGAATATGTGGGAATGTAGAGGAGAGGGGAGAAGAGAGGTCCCTGTGAAGGATGGGTGGAAACAAGAAAGGTCCTTAAGTTTTCAGTGATGGCCACCAGGGGGTGCTGTCAATTTCCAAGTAGCAGGGATGCTGTCCAGTGTTGACCAAAGAGGGACCTAACCAGGTGGAAGAAGCAGCCTGGGGGTGAGGCAAGGAAACAGTATGTCACCACCATGACTGTGTCTGTTAAGAAGTCCAAACCCTGGATGAATTTCTCACTGACATCTCTTCTTGCCAGTCAGATGCTGTCAAAGGTCAGGTTGGCCATGAATAGAAGTTGAAAATGCAGAGGTCTCCTTGTCACTCACATATCTAAAATAAACCATATGGAACAAATTCTCAATCCGTCAAAATCAAGAGAAATCAAAGCCCAAGGTAACCAAGCCACCAATCTCCCTTCATTAGCACTGGGAGTGGGAAGAATTCTAGAATTTTAGGGACTTTCAGGTAAATAACTTATCTCTGCAATATATCTTGTTGCTCTTTCTGTCACCCCTTGGACATACCAAATTATCCTTTTTACTGCAGTATTTCTCCTAACTTGAATGGTCTGTTTCTTCATGATAAAACAAGACAATCCTAAGTGCTGGTTGTAAGGGAAAGCATAGAATGCCCAGCATCTCTCCCTGCTTGATTATTGTTGAAATCTCAGTTGAAAGGCCCATCTCACTTCCCAGGCAGCTTCTATTCCTTTTCCCTGCAGTACCCCAGGTGAGGCTGATGAGGGGCCTGATGGCCCTGCTCTCTGGATATGCATCTCCCACAAGGCTGTCTGCATGCAGGGAGATAGCTATAGCCCAGGGAGGCCCCCACCCTCTGCTTCTGGCATATTCTTGACCCTCCACCAGAGCACTTCCTCCAAAATTTCTGTCCTGATCCTTCACTCCTTCCAGTTACCAGGGCACTTGGGGATTACTTCTCTTTTGGTTCTTATACCAGACAGACCACAATGGGAAGAGCACAGAATTCACACTGGGTAACCCTTAATTTTAATCCAGCTCTGCAACTTATGATGCAGCCTTAGGAAAGTCACTTATGCTCTGGACCTTATTTTCACACAGCCAATAACATAGCAACAATGTCCCTTTCAGGGCTTCTGTGTAGTACATAGCACCATGGCACCATGCCCAGCATATGGTAAGCACTCTGCTAACGGTAATCACCACAAGTGTAACATGCCCATTGTCTGTACTTCTTCATACACACATCTGCATTCAATGCCCAGCACGTAGTTGCTGCTCAGTAAAGACCTATGGAATGAATGTTGACTTCTGAAATTCCCTTGGGGGAGCTAAGCTTGTCGTATTTAATAATTCCGCTCCGTTGCAAGGCTAACCTTGTTTATTCCAGCGGGGAGTCATTAGCTGTCACCTTCCAATGGAGGCTCCCCACTCATCCTCTCCTTAATAAGCCTGCAACATTACTGCCTTCTGGGGTGGGGGGTGAGGAAGGCCATGGAGAAGGGGAGGACATGAGGAACTATGGACATGAGAAGAAGAGACCTATGTTTTGATCCTGATGACCACCAATGAGGTTTTATGAACTTTAAATTATGGTCTTATTTATAAAATGATGGGATATGGGAGGATGGTTTAAGTTAACAATCTCTAAGGTCCTCCTAGTTACAACATTCTATAAAGGAATCATGTTCTTCAATGCTGAGTCATTGTCTTCTGGTAACTGGGGAGTCCTGTTTGCCAGCTTGGGACAGCGATAAGATCTGTCTCTCCACAGTGATTCAGTGTCACCTCCCAGCCTAGGACATGCCCAGTTTTTCCTTTGGTTGTCCCTCCACTGAGTCACAGAATGCCCAGAGAGACTTACCTGTGGGCGTCCTGGCTATGCTTACCCTGCCAGTGTAGACAAAACTCAGCTCACTTCTTCAGGGCTAGAGGACTCCTTGTTCTACTGCCTTAGATGCAGACTGCTCCAGAACTTGCCACCACTGTGCTGCCGGTGGGGGGTTCACATCACAACAGGCAGTTGTGTCTGTGACACTCGGGAAGCACGGCAACCATGCCTGGCTTCCTGGTCCTGGGGCTTTTGCTCCAAATTCTGCTGAAGCTGGAACTGTGTGGCTGCCCGCGACATCTTGGGCAGCACCCAGAGACATGGTCTCAGCTCTCAGAGCTTTGAGATCCACTGATGCAGGACCACGCCCAGGACAGAGAGTGTTCCTCTTGCAGCCCCAATGCCCACAGCCACTAAGGCTGAGCAAACAGTATGGGGGGTGGGGGGTGGTAGCAGTAGCAGTACCAGAAAGGCAGAGAGGGCAGGGTCAAGAAGGGCCTTGACTTCTCTAGGATGCTGGACTCCAATTTGAAAGCAGTTGGGAGCAGGGTTTTAGGCGGAGGAGTGACTCGGCCAATCTGTGTTTTTAGGCAGAGGAGTGACTTGGCCAGTCTGCGCTTTAGAAGCACCCTCTGGTAGCATTTTGAGGACAGATTAGATGGTAAGAAGACAGGTCAGGGGTGAACACAGTGGTTCATGAGAGAAATGATCAAAGTTGTTGGAAAGCAAAATTGTATGAATGAATAGGTGCCAATGACATGAGGGAGGGAGATAGGAGAGAAAAGATTCCAGCTGTCATCCTGGGCAAGCTAGCTGAGCTCCCTGAACCTGTTTCTTCATCTGCAAATTGGGGTAGAACATCATTGGCTTAATGAGATAACACAGAAAATGTGCTCGGCAAGGTGCCTGGCACCGGGTGTTTTTCAATAAAAGTCAGCATCGATTCCTCTGCTGCTGCCAGTGGCCTACATCTCTGGTGACACCAGATGTCTAGTCTTAGAAAGGTGGTGTTCTTATCTAGGATGGCTGTGTTTTGAAGAGGTTGAGGTGTTCATGATGCAGTCAGTAATGGACGTTGGCTTCTGAAAGGTGGAGGGGACGCTCTGGGGGAAACGGCTCAAGGGTAGGTATGGAAGTCAAGTGAGGGGTCCAGTTGGAGCTATGATTGTGCAATCCTCAAGCTAGAGAATATCAGAGACACAGGTGTGGATTCACAGAGAAAAAGCCAAGGATGGAACCTCACAGGAAATCATTGCTGAAGAGTTGAGTGGAGGAAAGGCAATTACAGAGATTACTTAAGGCCTAAGAAATACAATTAGGTGAGTTGGGTTTTAAAAGTCAGGGGATCAGTTTCAAAAAGGGAAAGGACACCTGGTCAGCGATGAACCCCTGAGGTCTTGAGCAGAGCTGAGTTTGGGGATGGGAGGAAAACAGCCAGCAGAGATGAGAGTGAGGGGTCAATGCAAGTAGTGTAGACTCTTGGCTGTGGAGGGAAGGAGCAAGAGAAGACGATTTGAGAGGAGGTGTACCCAGGTTGGGAAATGCTCATCACTTTGATGACTGAGGGAAGAGCTAAATAATACAAAAAAAGAGAGAGGACACCTAGTGAAGGAGACACCTAGAAGATGGAATCTGGAAGGGAGGAAGAATAAGGAGTAGGAGCAGAATAAGACATTTTAAAGAATGGAAAATTGCTCATGAGATGTGCCAGGTGCCATCTCTGAGCACACAGAACTGGGGTGCTCTGAGAACTGAGAACTCCCAGGGGCTGAGAAAGGACAGGGCAGAGGAGATCCTGCAGGGGGAAGGCTAGACAGCCCTAATCCTTGCTTCAGCCACTGACCAGCCCTGCGAGAGGCCAGGGCTCATACAGGCAGGGGGAGAAGATTGGGAACAGGTAGGCCTCCTGGAGGCAGAACTTGATGGTGCAGGTGGGAGTTAGGGTTGGGGTACATGGAGGGCCATCAGGCTGGGAGTTGAGAGGTTTTAGCCTGGCTCTGCTCCCAATTGACCCCCTCCCAAGGGAAGCAGGTCTCTTCCTATCTCCTTTGTTTCCCCAGCTGTAAAGTGACAGGCTTCATCATGGTGCTCATAGGGGACCTTGCAGTTAGGACCCTGGCATAGGGTCTCTTAGTTTCCATCTTTTGCAGATCACGGACCCCTTTAGGAAACTGAGAACATCAGACTCTCACACACACAACACAAATTTCTGCATAACAATTCCTGTGTTTGTGGATTCCCTAAGATCCCCTGTAGACCCAGGAGTCTGAGGTTCTAATCATACTCATAAATATAAAGCAATCACACCCAACCGCCCTACCAGCTAGAAAACTGTAATAAAGGAAAATGGAACACTGGTTCTTTCAGCAGCAGCCACGGCCCCCACACAGACCAACTGCTAATGAGTTTTTTTCCCATTTGCTGATGGAGGACACTCGTAATAAAGTTTAATGTGGAAGAACAAGGTGCATTTAACCAAAGCTGTAAACATCTCTAATTCTATTTAAAACTATAGGGTGCAGTACATTAACATTTAACAATCAGACATTAAATTGATGTGAAGCTAAACTGAGCTGTGTTTATTAGAATGCAGGCACCAAGTCATCTTTTATCAATGACAACAGAAGGAGCAGAAAACTACCCTGTCCACACTCACACCCCACCCAATGCATTAATTAAGAGTCTTCTCCAAATCACCACTCTATGGAAAGACACTGATTGCTTTAGAGAAAATACACTGAGCAGGGCAGTTGTGGCTCAGTGCCAAAGTCTTTTAGCCTTGCTCACTTTGAAAATTGTTTTCCCCGGCATAAAAAAACATTTTTTTAAAATGTGAACTGTATAGGTAATTCAGAATAAGCCAAGGCTTAAACTCTATTCTACTTGACCTCTGCAGAGTTCACGCTGCTAAGACCACCTTCCTCTTTAGAAAAACTCCCAGATGCAGCTTTCTCCTGGCCACTCCTACGACTCTGATGGCTTGCTCTTCTTTGGTCTTCTTCAGGCTCCTTGCCTGCTTCTGCACCTGCCAGCAAGGCACTCCCCACCACTCAGTCCTGAGTAATTTCCCTCCCATTGGGTCACCTTTCCCTGGGGGTTTTACTGTCAGGGCTTCCACTGTGACCTACACTCAGAGAATGCCCCCATATTGCAGGGGGGTCCAGATCCACATTTCCTAACAGTTTACATCTTTGTCTGGGCACCAGAGGCATGGGCAGTCCCTTGGTAGAAATACAGACTACCAGGCCCCATCCAGACTTCCTGAACCATAATCCACAGTTAAACAAGATCAGGTGATTCTTGCATACACTAAAATTCAGGGAACACTAGTCTCTCCTAGCCATCTGCACATCCCATTGCAGCTTAAGCTTGATATGTCCATGTCGAAGGCCAAAATTCACCATCAAATCTGAGCATGTTTGCTCACTGCATGCTAAGCAATAGACTCTTGTTTTAACTTCATGTAAAGTACAAGCAATTGTGCATGTTGAAAACTGCTTGTATATAGTTGTTCCTACAAATGCCTTGTAGTAAAAACAAATAAAAAATCTTTTCCTAATTTCTATTTGAATTATGTTACTACTTATTTATCCTTAGAAATGTCAATACATGTTTACTAGTGTATTTGGTAGAGAATAAATGAGTAGACTCATTTTTTAAGTCTACTATGATAATAACGTGAAGATTTATCACTCCAAAGAAGCACCAGGTACAAATCATCCATTGCTTCCAGTTCTGAGCAGAGATTACTTGGTTTGCTTCTGTAGATAATAGTAGGACAAGCTCTACTTAGATGCTGTCAACAGCTTCCACATTTCCTGTGGAAAGCATTTTCAGTAGGAAGAGATGGTCATACAGCTTCATTTTATATTCTATGGCAGCAGGTCCCCCCACTTGCACACCTTAGTATGCAATTGTGCACCTCTGACCTCAGTTTTGGAGAAAGAACTGGAACTTAATAACAACAATGCCTTAGACCAACTTACAGCTGTCAGCTCTTAAGAGCTTGTGTTCTTCTTAGAATACATGGAATGAATACATGGAATGTATTCATTTCCATGTATGATGGCCCTAAGTTCCCAATGAATTTAAGTGGGCGGGTTTGGGGGTGATCGAAGTTCACGTCAGTTCTGCAGAGGCCTAGGGGCCTCCTACCCCAGTGCCTTCTCCCACTATCTCCTCTTCATATGCCCCACTCTCCACTCCCACCTGGAACCCCCAGGGCTCTACATAGCTCATATGCCTTTGTGCAAATCAGGAAATCACCTCCCCCCTTCTTCAAAACACCATATAACCATGTTCTGATGGATAGAACATTGTCATGATAAAATATGATTTGATGCCTATGATAATTATGATGTGAATGGTGTGCTAACCAGATAGCCTCCTCTCTAAAGAGATGCTTGAGGAAATTCCAGTGAGTTCTTCCAAATGATCTTTCTTCCTCAAAAGCTATGTGGTGTATTCACTACCTTTTAAATCTGGCAGAGAAAGAGAGAATGAGATGTACGTGTACACCAGAGAGAACGACTTCCTCTCTGTAATGTCAGGCTGTTTTTGCTTCTGGAAAATCATTACTTGCTCTCAATTTGGACTCTTTCCAATAAACCATGAGAGGCACTCACAAGCTATCATGGGTCTTTGTGAGTGTTACTAGAGAGCTAAGTTCATGGACAAATATTTCCATTTTAAAGTTACTGCAATAAGAGCCTTAAACAGTAAAGAAATTTTCATTTCGAAAATGCAAACTGGCTTTAGCATGAATGTTAACACAGTGTATTTGTGTAGCAATTTACGGTGCCCAGAATCTTGCAGTATTCATTAACCCATTTAAAGAGGTTAAGTCACCTCTATATAAAGATGAGTCTGAGATAAGAGACTCAACCAAGTTTAATTCACATGGTTATACAGAGGGGCACACCTCACACTCAAGGTTGTGTTTAAAATATATAATTTACCATATATACATGGTCCATTACAAAACCAAACAATTTTTATAGTGTGCAGTAAGTAACACTCACACAGAAAGAAGTGTTTTGAACAACACAGTTGACAGGATGGCCTTCTTCAAGAATGGATACATCTTCAGTGAGGTTCTGGATATTGTCTAAGTCCACAAAGCCACTTCCACACATATGTATATGCTGCATATCCCCACCCGATCCCCACCCGATCCCCACCCAAACCTACTAGAATTCACATGCAAAGTTAGACAAGGCACTTTGTAACAGTAGGGTCTTTAGGACAGACTTTTCCAGCTCAGTTTGTACTTCCTACTCTCCTACCCAGGGGAACCAGGCAAAAGACTTTGCTCTCACACAAGTGGGCATTCAATCGGAGTTGGTCACTTTGGCACACTTCCAGGAGGCCCATTTCCTCCAGTGTGTCATTAACAGCAAACTCCTCTGCTCCTTTGGAAAACGGTGAGTAAGAACTTCTTGGAGAATATAAGTTTCTATACCAGTAGAGGTCCACACTGACAAAGGGATGGGAGCCCTTTAGCATAGTGTTCTACTTGTCCTGTGGCCTTGGGTGATCACAGGTGGAGAAACAAGCATCTGGGTTTTCAGAGACATTCCTGTCCACTTAGACCTCAGACTTCCCCATAATGTGCCTCTCTGCCCTTAAATTGCTAGGGTCAGTGCATCTATTTAAAACAAGAGATGTTATCTTGAGTACTGCTTGAGATGGCAGTTTGCTCTGCTCTTGGTGCCCTAACAATGTTATCTGATCCTTGAAAACCAATTAGTACATATCTACCATCTCACGCTTTGGGCTATAATGGCATTTCCTCTAGCTATCTACTATGAGCTTGATATCATGGATACAGGAAGAGTAGAAGATTAGAAGATTAAAATTAAGATTTAAAAGAAAATCAAAACCCAGAGAAAGAAGACAAAAACATGAAGGGGATTGGCTCAGCAGAGAATCTCCTTAGATGCTTTCAGAATCAGCGTCCTTATCCCTCAGGGCTCAGACCCAAAACATCTTGTTCCAGAAGATTTGTTCAAGGGCTGCGTCCCCTGCTATTTTTCAAAGAGCCTTGTACCTCTCTGAAGGCACCTGAAATGTCATAAGAAAGGGGCTCTGCACCACACAGAAGGCACATGTGAAAATATAAAAATAAGTTTTCATAAATAACTGAGGTGGCATGTATTAAATAGGATCACGGAAGACAACATGGAATTACAGCTTGTTCTCTTCAAAGAGGATCTGGGCGTAGACAGTGCTGGTGGGGATGCCTTTGGCAGCCTGGTGGGGTTTGATCAGCTCCAGCTCAGCATAGGTCAAGTTTTCCTCAGCAATCTTTGGCTGTAAGATAAAACACAGCACAATTCTAGCTGACCACACGGAGTTCTACATCATACATTCATTCATCAAGTGTGCATTTTCATAGCATTTTGGGAATTCAAAGGGGAGCAAATGGACAAAAAAATTTACAAAGATATATAAAACCTAAATAACATAATAATATAGATTTCAAGGTCTTATAAAGAACACTATGCCCTGCAAAGAGACACTATGATTTATTTTCATAGATTTCAAGGTCTTATAAAGAACACTATGCCCTGCAAAGAGATACTATGATTTATTTTCAAGTCAATATAGAACACTAACAAAAAGTGATTAAACATTAGACTACAAAGTAAATTTTAATTCTGCAAAGTAAAAATAATGTAACTAACAGTCTTTGATCAGAAGGAAAAAAACGGAGACAGAAACAAAAATCCTAGAAATTAATAACAAAACTAGAATGCTATCATCTTAAATAAAATTTTCTTAAATGACTTAACCTGTATAAAACTAAAATTTCAGAATATCTTTAAAATAATGATAAAGAAAATATTGCCAGAACCTAAAAAAATGCAGTATTCAGAGAAAAATCATAGATGTAAATATTTATATCCAACTGAAGAAGTTAGAAAAAGAACAAAATAATTGAAAAAAAAATAACAGAAGGAAGGACCAATAAAATTAAAATCAGACTGTATGAATCAGAACACAAACAACAACAAAAAAACAGTAGAAATAAAAATATGCAAAATTTATGCTTGAAAAACACCAATAAAATAAACTGAAAAATAGATTAATTGAGATTAAAAGGAAAAAAACAAAAACAAAATTAAGTAAAATGGGAAATAAGAAAAGAAATATAACGTAAATAAAGAAAATATTTTAAATTTAGAAAATTACTTTGCTAAACTTATTGTAAAAATTTTTGAAATACAGGATAAATGGGTAATACTCCAGAAAAATATAAATTATAAACAATAATCTCAAAAAATACCAATATACTAATCATCATTAAAAAAGTAGAAAAGAAAGAAAGTGAAAGAAGGAAAGGGAAAAGGAAAGAGGGATGGACGAGGAGGAAGGGAAGGAAAAAGGGAGGGGAGATGTTGTCAAAAAGCTCTTGTTCAAAAATACTGGGCCCAGGCAGTTTTATGGGAGAATTTCTTAAAAAAAAAAAATGCCTTTAAGAAACAGATAATCTGAATGTAATTAAACTGATCTAGTGCATTGAAAGAAAAATTTCACATATATTAAAACAATCTCATTTATTAATATAAATTTCAAATCAAATTTACTCAGAGAATGAAGAAACACATTAAAAGTTAAGATAATCATTTTAAGTTGATTTTATTTCAAGAATGCAAGGATACTTCAATATTAGAAAAATCCACTAACATAGTTCATAATATAATAGAGGAAAAAAACTATATTGTTATTTTCATAGATATTGGAAAGTCATCTAATAAAATTTAAAAACATTTTTGTTAAAAAATTTTGAATAAAGTAGTCATAGGTTTATATTTTCTTACTATGATTAAGGAACATTATTGAAATAAATATTTAGTGATTCAATTATGGTGGTATTAAAAATATAAAGCTACAATCATTAGAACACTGTAGTACTGGCAAACGAAGATATATATCAGTGGGATCGATGAGACCCTCCTGAAATGAATACAAATATTGTTGTTCAATAAATGGTGGTGGGATGTTTGGGTAGCCGTGTGAAAAAAATTATATTTCTATATCATTCTTTACACCAGAGAAGTTCCAAATGAATTAAACATTTTAATATGGAAAATGAACTCATAAAAGTGCTAGAATAACATGTGGGAAATTAAAGAATATATAATCTCAGCATACAGAATACATTTTAAAGTATGATGCAAAATCCAGAAGCAACAGAAAAAAGATATGGACATTTTCATGCTATATATGGCAAAATGTTCTCTAAATAAAGTCAAAGGACAATTGAAAAAATGAAGAAATATTTGTAAATCATATCAAAGGGCCTTACAATTCAATAAAGATAATGGCCAACAATGCATCAGAAAAGTAAGCAAAGAGCAACAGGCAGGACCAGTGAGTTCACAGGAGAAATATAAATGGCTCTGACACATGTAAAATGAGAGTCGACCTCCCTCATAATAGGAGAATTGTGATTTAAAATTACACTTAGACATCACTTTCTGTCTTTTGGGAGAATAAACTGATGGTTGCCAGTAGGGAAGGGGTTGGAGGGATAGGTGAAACAGATAAAGGGGCATAAGAGGTACAAACTTCCAGTTATAAAATAAGTAAGTCATGGTGATGTAATGCACAGCATAAGGAACATAGTCAATAATATCGTAATAAATTTGTACAGTAACAGATGGTTACTAGACTTATTATGGTGATCACATTGTTAGATATATGTAAAAATCACTATGTTGTACACCTGAAACTTATATAACATGTATAACAACTATACTTCAATAAATTTTATAAAATATTGCCAAACGAAATAGAAGCAAACAGGTCTTCTTGTATTGTTGGTGAAAGTGTTCATTGATATAAACAAAAACCTGGAAACTCTTAAATGAACATCAATAGTAGACTGGTGCATTCATACAGTGCACTAGTATGTGCTGCAGTCTTTAAAAGGAATGGTAGAGCTGTATGCATACTGTGTGTTTTACTATCATTTGTGAAAATATGTGCACATGTGTGTAAATATATGTGTATGTATTTATTTGCTCAGAAAACCATTGGAACCTGCTTGGAAAATCAAGACCCTGGTATCCATAGTTCCCTCTGGAGAAGTAAACTGGATGACCAAGAGGGAGGCCTCTTGCTTTGCTGCACACATTTGTTGATATCTTTTGAATTTTATGGTAGGAACACATATTTAAGCAACACATTAAATAATTTTAATGCATAATTAGAAAAAGTCAGTTACTAATTTATAGTCATAAAAGATGCATGACTCATTTAAGCAGCCCTGCTTTTTTTGTTTTTTGATTTTTGGCTTTGGCTGTGCTACAGTTTTGTTTCGATTTTTGCTGTTTTGTGCCTATGCCTTGGTTATGACACCAAAATTCAAGACAAAAAAACCATTTGCATTCAATTTAAGTTTCTTAAAACAGAATGCCAAGAGCCAAGAGCCAAAAGCCAAAAGCCCCTTTTCTTTTGCAGTGAAGCATCTTAATAGGAACTCGGAGCCAGAGACAAAGAGAACTTGACAAGAACTCCTTCAAGCCAGTGTATACTGGTCAGGGCCAGTTGACAGATGACCTCCACAAATCGTCTGGACACTTTTAAATTTCAAAGTTAAGAACATTTATGGGCATGAGAGCCTTTTTTTTTTGTCTTTTGACACCAAAATCTACATTTAGATGTCCATATTTTGCAAGCCAACAAAAATCCCGTTTACATCTTGCCTTCAGTTTAATTACATTTCATATTATAATGATTCCATTTAGAAATGCCATGTGTCCTCAAATAAGCATGAAAACCCAACTCATGTAAATTTTAGAACCAAGATTTATGAAATCATATTTTGTCCAGGTGTTTTATTACATTACCTTGAAATTGCATTGTTTTCTAGTGTAGATTATATGTTTATTCTTAAGTTATTCTATTACATTTGGATATGAAAAACAACACTGGCTTTCTCAATACAGGTCACCAGGCTGGCTTGGCTAGTGTGTTATTTTCATACATTTTTATGATGTTCCTATAGTAAACATAATTTAATAAAGCCAAAGCACACTAAATAAATAATTGCATCTAGAAAAGCAATAAAAACAAATAAAATTAGTACTTTCGTAAGTGGAAAGGTACTTCAATTACTGCTACAAGCACCAACGCCCCCTCCCCCCCCATAAAATGTGTAGAATCATTTCCCTTATGCATATTTCTGGGATATAATAATTTGATTGAAGATATGAGGCAGCACACAGGAGGCTCTGAATTGTAAGTGTATACAGTTTCCAACAGAAGATGCATAATAGCCATCCTTGGCACCTTTAAAGAACCTATTGATTTTCTGGCATGCAGACTTGGCTGTCACCATCAACCATGTGCTTAATTACATTTTCCAGTTTGTTTAACTGGAAATAAATTCCTAAAGGCCAGTGAAAGGGGGCAAGTGTAGACTCCTCACCAGTTTCCACCATGCTACTTTTCTTTGCACCAATGTTTCAGTGAAGGGTTTAGGTGCATTGGGAAATAGTTTAGAGAAAAGTACTGGTATATCAGTAGGACTAGGTAAGACTCTAGAACTGGAAGTAGGGAGCAGAATGTAAAGGTTAAAGTGATTACAATGAGGCAGAACCTGCTGCAGGACCCCACCTGTATTTTTGGTGATGTCTGAAACCTTGACAATTCAAACCCATCCTGGGTTTAAGCTAAGGAATCACTCCTAGCGCCTATGGCATTTCAAGGACTGGAGCACAGCAAGGGGTCTCTGAATCAAGAAGCTTTCTGTTAGTTCCCTGCCATCTGCCAGCCCTCAAAATGACCCTTGTCAGGCTCCTATCCTGCTTTTGGGGGTGAAGGAAGTTCAGAAGTGTATGGGGCATTAGCACTCAAGACTACAAACTTAATATTCTTGAACTGGCTGTTCACAAACACTACTGTAACAGCTTTAGGTTACACTGAAACACAAAGAAAATTGCTGAAAGTAGGATTTTCAGGCCTCAGACATGAGTTTGACACTTCTATCTGACATTGCTGTATTAACTGGAAGTCAGGAGAGGAAAGGAACAGACTGCAGAAGTGGACCAACTGCTGGAGATCTTGGTAGGGTCCTTTAGAAAAAGCCTAGAACTTTCTAAACATGTGAGAAGCAACTGTGTCATTCCTCTTTTCCAGGACTGTTTGGTTTTACTTTCTTTTCTCTCTTACCAGCCTGCAGAGACTCCTGGTCACTCTCTTTCTACTCCTCCAATAAAGGCCTGCTATTTGTGTTCAACTGCTTGATATTCTGTATGTTCTAAACCCCATTGTTTTATTTATCTTTAATCCCACTTCTCATACATTTCCTCCCAGCCATGGAGAACCCATTCCTTAGTTTATAAGGGATTCTATGAAGGGATGGAGGTTTGGATACAGACATGTGTCGATACATCAAAGGAAGGCTGAAATAAAAGAAAATTCTTCTAATTCTCAGTTCAATGGAAATGCTCCTGAGGAGAAAGTAAGAAGACCTGAGGCCATCAACTTGCAGCTGACTTCAGAGCATGAGTGCAAGAGGAATTTGTACTTCAGTTCAAATGTCAGCTGTGTGACCTCAGGCCAGTCTATCATTGACCTTCAGGGATCCATCTTGTTGGTGTTAATGGGGATTTAAATGAAATGATGTATGTAACGATTTTGGCACCACAGTGCTTACCCTATAAAAGATGCTAAACATTTGTGTACGGAATAAATAAATGTTTTGGTGTCATCATTTTCTCTTTCGGCCAGTTAAAATATCATCTATTTGTCTATCTTCAGAATTATTTATGAGTTTCCAAGAACTATGTGAACTAAACAGCCCTGGATATCTTCTGACAGATAAGAAATAGATTCTAGAAAAATAGTTGCTATGGGATGAACTGTTTCCTTGCAAAATTCACATGTGGAAGCTCTAACTTTTAGTACCTCGGAATATGACTGTATCTGGAGATAAGGTTTTTATAGAGGTAATTAAGGTAAAAAGAGGTCATTACAGTGGGCCCCAATCCAATATAATTGGAGCCCTTATGAGAAAAGGACATTAGGACACAGATACATACAGAGGAAAGATCATGTAAGGACATGAGAAGACAGCTCTTTCCTTGCCAAACAGAAGGATCAGGAAGAAAAATCCTGCCAACATCTTGATCTGACTTCTAGCCTCCAGGACCATGAGAAATAAATTTCTGTTGTTTAAGCTGCCCAGTCTGCACTACTTTGTTATAGCAGCCTGGAAGAGAAGGGACGAAGAGAGAATAGCCTTCCTTCAGGGGAGAGGAAATGAACTACCTGATTAGGGTAGGTGCATACAAGATATCAACACATTCTGTGTCATCACCAGAGAGCCATCCTCTCCTGAGGGGAGGAAAGGGACTAAGGTCTGATGCATTTACTCCCATATTCAGTGAGGAACAAAGCTGGAGAAGAGGCTCTGGGGCTCTTTCGGATAGCACCCCAACATACACACCTCTCACTCCCAGATTCCCTGCCCCTTATGGTTTGACTTGACCTTGTGTAGCCCAGCTCTAAGATCATTTTTCTATTCATGCCTCCTGCTATGTCTTACAGTGACATCAAGAGGATTTAAAAAAAAAAAATTTAAATTTAATTTTCTTAAATGGCATGCACTAAAAATGATTCTTTTAGGTGGGCCGTTGTCTGCATTTTAACAAATGTACAGATTTATGACCACTGCCATGACAGGACACAGAATAGTTCTATCACACCCTCTCACACTACGTTCTGTGGTCATGTCTTCCCTCCAGCCCTACCTTCCGGCATCCCTTGATCTGTTTTCTGTGACTATGGTTTTGTCTCTTAGAGAATGTGATATGAAAGGAATCATACAGTGTATACCTTTTATGACTGGCTTTTTTCTTTCAGTGTAATTCTCTCGGTTCATCCAAGTTATTGGGTGTATCAGTGGTTTGTTCTTTTTGATGGCTAAGGAGTATTCCATGGTGTACCACGTGCCAGTTTGCTTATCCTTTCACCTGCTGAGGGACATCTGGGCTGTTCAAGTTTTTGGTACTTATAAATAAAGTTGTTATAGATATTCATGTGTGGATTTTTGCAAGTTGTTTTCATTACTTAGGGTAGTGGGTTTGCTGAGTGATATGAAAAGTATATGTTTAACTTTATAAGAAACTGCCAAATTATTTGTCCAGAGTATCATCACCATTCTTCTCTCCCACCAGCAATGTCTGAGAGTTTTAATTGTTCTGTATACTTGTTGGTACTTGGTATTGTCGGCATTTTTTATTTTGGCCATCTTAGTAGGTGCTAGTAGGTGCTACCTTTTTGCAGTCCTTAAGGACCTCACTGATTTTAGACTTGAACTCAAGTGTTCAACAATGGCCACTGAGCCACATTAAACCTCCACATAACACAACATCCCCTCAGAAAAATTAGGAAAGGATTATTACAAAGACTAGTATTCTAATATAGTGTTGAAACCTCTGGACTCTGCAAATTTTAGAGTTTGAAATGCCATGTCTTCACCCCCATCCATCTATTCTGCCAATGGTGAGACACTGTAACAGCAGATGACAGCCTCCAGGCTGGACCTCCCACTTCTTATTTAAACCTCTTTCCCTCAGTTTTGGAGTGTTGATTATGGAAAATATGTCTATGGGTATAATTTACTTGATGGCGCTAAAACTAGAAAAGTCAACCTATAGGATTCAGAAGTTGTGCACCTCTTGGGAACACCCCAACTCTTTAAGCTCCTAATCTGTAGTTTCTGAGTATTTCATTTTGTGGGTGTGTTTCCAGGATTCAAGCCAAAAGTTAACATTCCTACTAGGAGAAGGAAAGAGATTTAGCATTCTATGCAGACTCCTACAAAACAATACTTTATCATAGAGATCACAGGTGGATGGGCAAGTTAAATTAAGTTGCAGAAATAAAAAAAAAAAAATGCAATTGCAGCCACTGCAAGTTCTCCAATGTCAGAAGTTCAATTGGGTAATACCATTATCACAGCAACAGATCAATAACTAGGACATGGGATGTTTATGCTAACGTCACCTTAGAGTTAAAAAATGTGATTGCAGTTCTACTAGAGTTGCACTATCAGGTTCTATTTACCCAAGAGAGAATTACATATTATCAAGGGCAGACTTCCTCTTCCCCCTTCAAGATAAGTGCTCATTTTTTATTCAACAGAGTAGTATCTGGTAAAACAAACTCTCCCCTCACAACATCCACACATACAGAACTATGGCCACCGAGAAAAGGGGAAGCTGTATATTCTGTGAAGCTCTATTTGATGGAGGGCCTCAACGGGTCCAAACTCAGGAAATAAAACCATGTTGTGGTCCCTATTGGTCCTGTTGGAATCAACATGACTTGGATACCAACTTGACATAATTCTAAGTTCCACAGGCCTGCTGATTGGCATATCTATTTATGTTTAAACATAGTATGAAGAGGAGAAGTCGAGTTCCCTGAAGTGCAAGTTAAATAAAAATAAAGAATCAAAACAAACCAAAGAGACACCTTTCCCACACCTAGATGTTAAATAATGATTCAAAGGAAACAATCCAAAAGTGACCTTCAGAGGTGGCAGAGTGCGGTAGTTGAAAATTGGTCCTTCTGAGATCAGAACTCAGCAAATGTTAACTGATCTTCACCATCTCATTACACCAGACCTGTGACATGGGTCCAATGACCATACTCACTTCACAGATGAGCAAATAGGCTTTAAAAGGCAGGTAACCTACTCAAGGTCATGCTGCTATTGCTGGGTAGAGTCTGGACTCAGAGCCAGGCAGTTCTGTCCGGCATCCACATCTGTTCATTGAAAATGCCGCAGCCTTGCAAGTGACTAAGGCTCTGCTGTGAATGCCTAGTAACCAGGCGAGCTAGCCAGGCAGAGAGCAATCCCTGAAATCCCAAGGGGAAAATGGTGACCTTCCAAAGACAGCAGGAAAGCTTCTCTGGCACAAATCCACAAATCATGGAAAAGTGAATTTTCAGAACAGTCTTGCACTACTCAGTGGGCAGTGTGAGTTTAAGCTAAAGGGCTATGGGGAGAAGGGAGCCTGGCATGGTGTGGAGAGACGGAGAACTTAAAGGTACAGAACCCAAAACCCTCTGTGAGCAGATATATGGAGGTGTCACTGATTGGAGTGAACGATGAAGGAGAGAATCCCATCAAAATGCCTATATATAGGTAACCCTTAGATACTCTTTACAGTCTCATCTCCCCAAGATTCTTAGCCTTCAAAGGTGCAGGTGTACCTCTGACCAGCATGGGATAGAGGTGATAAGGGTGTAGGCTCTGCTTTGATCAGGCTGTGTGTGAGGTGGCAACAGATTCTTGATTAGATGTGACTGCTGAACAGGTGAAAATAAGAAGTTAAGTGATTATGGAGTAGAGCGAGAAAGTCCAGAGGAATTTTCTGAGGTAACTGCTGGAGCCACAATCCAGGTCTACTCTTACCATCTCCTTGTTGCTGAGATCATTGGTCCATTGAGACCTCTGGCTCTATCAGCATAAATCCTCACTCAGAGGTGGGGGCTAAAATCAGCTGCACTCCCCAAATGCAGCATGTAACTGTGACTGCTGATTTAGGCATGTCTTGACAATCTGAGCTGGGTTCTAGAGACTAGAAACCTTGATCATCGCACATGGGGACACAGGTGCTTTCTGAGGCTCAAAATGCCTGCTTCCTCTGTTGCTCCAGACATTTATAAACCTTGGATTACATCTGCCCAGATTCCTACCCCACACCTGGCTGCCAAATGGTTACCAAGTGACTAATGGCTAACAAATAACCCAGTGTTTTCTCGGACTTTGGATAAATCAGAAAAAAATATAGAACTCAGGAGAAGTCCTGGATAGAGATAAAGATTTCAAAGTTCTCTCCAGGCTTGTTGGCATCTCGGGTTGGATGAAGTCAATCAAAAATCTTGAGAAGAGCAAATTCACATCACATTCTTAAGTCTAGAGAAATCAAAGGATGCTCAGCAAAGTACATTCCAAGAATGAATTTGACAAGACAGAAGTCATGTGCCCCTGGCTAAGTGCTTTGAAGACAGACTGAGGTGACCAGCTGTAGAACTTACTAAAGCCATGCACGGAAAGGCCTGAGGCTTTACAAGTCATCAGACAGATGTCTCTAGATTTCACCATTGTATGTTTTGGAAACTAAAATGTGATTATAGATAATGCTCTTGGGGAGAGTCCTGATACATGAAACTTTCATAGTGGCACAATGATAGCTTCATGATCGAATACAGTCATTCATTTTCTCTTCCCCATGGACTGTAGATGTATGTTTTCCCAGCTGCCTTCCCAAAGTACTTTTACTGGCAGTGTTATTCAAGAGAATGTTTATGCTTAGAAAAAGACTGTTTGGTTTCTATTTCTATGTAGGAGTCCACTCTGAGAATCTTCAATCTTGAACACTCTTAGTGTTCTAATTAACTGCAAGCTTTAACACTCTTCTAGGTTCATCGGACTGTGCAAGCATCTGCCTAGTTTTACAGAATAGTATGGACTCTTGGAGACAGAAAAACTACCAATTAGTAGCTATGTGACCTTGGGGAAGTTACTCAGCCTCTCTGTGCCTTCATTTCCTCGTCTGTAAAGTGAGACTTATAATAGTACATATCCCATAGGATTATTTTGAAGATTAAATGCATTAATACGTGTAATATATTTAGAAAATTACCTGATAGGTAAACAGCTACAAAAGTGTTCAAATTATTATCACTATAATTTTTACTGTAGAATATAAACAAGTTGGTTTTTTTGTTTGTTTGTTTTTGTTTGTTTTTTTAACAATTGGTCCCTTTGAAATATTTAGAAGCGGAAAGAAGAAGGTATTCAGAGATCATTTGGAAAACATCATGTGTCAGACTCTGATGGATCCCACTGGACCTTGGGCTAGTGCCAAATAAATCCAGTCATATTTTTTTAATAGTGGGAAGGATAAGCTTTCTAAAGAGATAGGTCAAACTCTGCCACTCACTGCTCTGCACAAAATCCTCCAGTGGTTTCTCATCACACTTAGAATCAAATCCAAAGTCCCTATCAGGGTCTTGATTTGTCCTGATCTCTCCCTGGCACTCCTCCAGTCTCAGATCGTAGCACACATCCTGCTCGCTGACCAGCATTCCAGCCATAAGGGCCTCTTTGTGTTTCTTGGACACACCTGGATAGTATTTCTTATTCAGGGCCCACCTCAGGGACTTTGCCCAGGCTGTGCTCTCTGCCTGAAATGTTCTTCCCCTACATAGTAGTGTGGCTTGCTCCCTTATTTATAATGCCTTTGCTCCAAGGAAGCCCCCTCCCTATCAAATACAGTCTCTCTGCTCTATTGCTCTGCAGAGCATATATCACCCCTTAGCATTACAGCATGCTGTCCATTTGGTTACCTGGTTACCTTCTTCCTTCTCCCACTAGAATGTTTACTTAGGGCACCAACAACTCTATGCAGGAAGTACTCTTATTATCATTCTCATTTTACATATGCAAAAATAAAGGCACAGAAATGGCAAGCTTCAGGTCAACAGCTAGTAAGCAGCAGAGCTAGTGCTAGAGCCAGCCTCTGACCACACCACTCAGTTCCACACAAGCAGTGACTTTGTCAGACTTATTCACTGCTGCAGCCAGTGATATTCTGGTAAGTTGTTGAGCAACTGGCTCTCCAAGAAAAAAAAAAACTAATTTGTGGCATTTGCTGATTACATGTGTAAATCCTCCTGTAATGGCTGATTTCAAGATGTCAAGGAGATTTGCTCTCTCTACTGGATAGGAGTGGGCAGAAGCACACCACCGATATAATCTAGCTCAGGTAACTACCTGGTACATCGGAGGTACCCAACACACATTTTTAAATGAATGACTGAATGAGCTTAAGACAAAATCAAAGAAAACCAGTTTGACACAGTCATTAAAAACCCTCCTATTAGTATCTGTGGCCTCAGGAATGTAGAAATGGGATGCTCTCAGAAATCATGAACAGAACCATGGACTCTTCTCTTTCAGCTGATCTAGAGTTTCCATGAGGACACTCTATTAAGAAGTAGGATACCTGGGTTCTACTACTTGAAATCATATAAAATCTGCATGTGGCTTTCAATTTAATAGGTT
The DNA here is from genome assembly GCF_902729225.1 of Pteropus medius. Lineage (NCBI taxonomy): Eukaryota > Metazoa > Chordata > Mammalia > Chiroptera > Pteropodidae > Pteropus > Pteropus medius. The sequence goes on from NW_024344378.1 coordinate 59,343,021, forward strand.
AAAATGTAGACATATGAAAGATAGATGATAGATGATAGATAGATAGATAGAAGAAATGATGATACTGTAATACTTTATAGTCATTAAAAGAGTGAGGTGGATCTACATATGCTAATGTAGAAATATGAGCCTGATATGTTGTTAACGAAAAAACAATTCAATGTGTGAACATTTTGTTTAGTATCATTCTAATTTTTAGAAAACTCTGCATAAAGAAATGTATTTGTCATAATCTGTAGCCATCACCTACATTGATTGTGGGTTGATTATACATACACTTTGGGAATATATACATAGAAATGTAATTTTGTATCTCTCTCTCTCTCTCTCTCTATCAATCTATCATCTATCTATCTAATTTATCGTCTGTGTGTGTGTGTGTGAATCTATTTATATATGTCACATTTCTAACAGAGGCCACCTCAGAGAAATGAGTCTATGGAAGAAATTTCACTTTCTAGTCTAACAAATGGAGATTCTGAATTGCCAGCCCCATTCCTACAACCCACTTGGAATCACCGTTGCAGCTTTCCTCATGTAAAAATCCTTCCAGTAAGGTCAAGACAGAAACTACCCTGAGACCCAGTGGACTTGGACTTTACTGAGTGATTTTGCTGAGAGGCAGCAGAGCCCAGAGCCCAGTGGGCAAGAACAGGATCCTGCAGCTAAGTGCCTGGTCAGACCCAGTTCTGCCACTTCCAGGTGTAGGAGCTTGCACTGCTGTTTACATCCATATGTCTTCTCTGCTTCATCTGTGAGATGGTGATAATAACAATGCTTAGGTCAGGGTTGTCCCAATGTTTGTGCTTACCAGTATACTGCTTACATGTTTATACTGATAAGCACTGGTTAATGCCTGAGTGAGGAAGTACCATAGAAATGAAGTATGTGTATCATCACCATCATCACCATAATTACCATGATCACCACCATCATCATCACTATCATCACCATCATCACCACCAATCATCATCCATCATCATCACCACCTTCATCACCATTATCACCATCCATCACCACCAGCATTATGTCATTGATACAAAGTACATGGCACAAACCAAGTGTTAAGACGAAATATAAATAGCAGTAGATATGCTAGCTCATTTGTTGAATTCATATGTAATGTGGGAAATGGGCATATGTGATTGAATTCATAGTTTGCATTCTTCATCTTTCCATACACAGTCTAATCAGAAATTCACAAGGCTACTGCCTTTTGGACATCACATATGCTGTTGAAATTTATAAATTCAGCTATAGAAAGTTATAATAATAAACTAAAATTGAAACTGGCCAGAGAAACAAAATCCCCATAAGTGTACTGCTAGTTTGTTGTGAACTCATAATTTCAAATAGAGATTTTTCTTTCTGATAATTTGGATGCCTAGCCTGATGTTACAAATACATTGATAATTTTTTTCTTTTCTATTTTTTTTTCCTGAAATGGCACTTCATTTCTAGTATTCTCAATTTGAGACTGAAAAAGTCTTTTTATAACAACTCTGAAGTGCTCTGCATTTAAAACTGAGATTTTAAATGAAATAAGCTTTTTTTTTTAAAAAAAGAAATGAATGTGAACACAAATGATATTGTTCTATGAGATTACAAAAATAAAATAGAGTGAAAGATTTGAAAAAAAAAAATTTCCCAGCAGTGCAATGATCGCAGCAATGAGGTGCCCAATAAAGGCAGCAAATCAGCTGAGCCGAGATGGAAAACAAGCTACTGCTCTGCAGGGACACTGCTTGCAGACACACAGGGACAGGCTGATCCTAGACTGGATCTCCGGAACTCCAGGGAGGGCCCGTGCAGCCAGGAGGGGTCACTCATGGGGCTCGGCCTGTTGGACCTCTGGGCCTGGCTCACCTCTCTGCCACCTATTCATCTCTGACAGGGCTGCAAGGTTTATGCTCCTGTCCCCAGAGCACCTTGCACATTGCCAGTGCTCAGTAAATGCCTGAAGAATAGATATGTGGATGACTGCAAAATGGTCAGTGAATCAATGATACAGTACAGGAGAAACACAGTCCTGAGTTGGCCAGTTTTGAAGTTGCCTGCTTCCTCAGAGCATAAAGCCACATTATGGGGTGAGGCAACTTCCTCCATGGCATTTCTAGAGTAGATATCCCGTGATTTTCATAAGGGGGTTCCTAAGGAGTGCTTAAAATGCTGCCAGGCTTAAAAGACTCCCTGGAAGTAAAGGCTTCACTTGGCCCATCGTTAATAAATTCAGAAGCCTCATCCAACCTCCACTGACCTCTCACATGGCTGAGAAGCATCCAGCCTGGTAGCTGTTCGTGGACAGTATGAGTCAACAGGGGTCCTTGGCATTAACTTCAAGTCTGCCAGGAAATACCAGCCTATGTGAGGTTCAACAGTCCCTAATACAAGATGTTCCCACTTGCATTTCTGGAGGTCTGATCTCTTCTCCCTGATGATAGCATCTCACTTATGAAAGAGCCTCTGTCTGTTGTCTCTGGACTGCAGGAAGCCCATGAAATCAATGACTTCTGTTTTCCCCACTCTCATCCCTTCAGAAGCCTCGGCATCTATCCTTCCCTCCAGTCGACATACATAACTCCCGGTGACAATAATGGGATGTGCATGTGTACCGAGGGGAGCATAGAATTTTTATCTCTGTAAAAATGGTACTAGCGTGGTACAAGCAAAGTTTTTGTTTTTTTCCCAAGGCTTTTACTTGGGGCAATATACTGTACATGTGGTTGTGGGTTTTTTCCTTCTTTTTAATTTTAAATTGAGATTATGAACATATTTTATGCAGGTTAATATATCCTTTTCATGTAAAATTTAACTGAAACCAGTTCTAGCACATAAATGACAAGAGAAATTCTCCGGTTTATTATAAACATCCTTCAAGAAACCTGAAATGTGCATCCTCTGGAAACAATTTTGCTGGGATTTGGGTTATTATTAAAATCCTCTCAGAATTCTATCACTGGTGCCTAGTGTGCCTCAAAACCTTTTTCTGCCACCGATCAGAGAAGCACTCTTTTTGGTCCTGGCAGTATATTCTTGATCATGAAAACAGGGCTGGGAGATGGGGCTTCTTTTCCGACACAAGACAAACACTGAATAGGGCATGAAGTCTCTCTTAGTCCTAGGCTGACCACTGGGTAGAAGGCTAGTTCCTGAGACAGGTCTCCTCTCAATTATCATGGAATATAATAATCCCTCCTGTCCATTCTAGGTGCTCTGATCTTTCAGCAGGTTTACTTCAGACTTTAAACTCAAGAGCATCTCAAACAAGCAGGTCTTGGTCACACATTCCCTACAAGTGAGAATTCTCAGCCTGTGTGGAGTCATGGGAGATCACAGGACAGGGCTACCCCCAGCTGAGATGGAGACAAGCTATTTGGGAGAGGTTTCAGGAATGAAGGAGAGTCACAATTCCCTTTAGAAGCAGATTCTCATGTGTAATTTTCTCTTTGTTCATTTGATAAGAAAAACCCACCATTCTCCTAAGTGGGTTGAACTATCTTACAAAAATGTAGCTAAGTCCCCTCCACAGGTGACCCAAAAGGAGCTGACTGAATTTGATAAGTAATTCAGAACTGCATTTCTCAAACTTCAATGTTCCTCAGATTTATCTGGACTTTTGTTAAACTGCAGATTCGAGTTCAGTAGGTCTAGTGTGGGGCCTGCATCTCTACAACTCCCAGGTGATGCTGGTCTATTGACTACATGTAGAACAGTGAAGACTTAAAGCTCCAGTCTCAGATCTCTGTCTTCAATTGTTCATTCACTCCACACACACTCTGCAAATTCTAGGTGCCCTACTTGGAAAAGTAATGAAGAGGATAGGTCCTCACTGACTTTAAAACTAGTGTTAATGAAAATATAAAACTTATGTGTATCAAAGGACACAATCAAGAGAGGGAAAAGGCCACCTACAAAAATTTGCATATTATATATCTGATAGGAGGTTAATATCCAGAATACATAAAGAAATCCTACAACTCAATAACAAGAAACAACCTGATTAAAAAATGTGGAAAAGACTTGAATAGACATTTCTTCAAAGAAGACATAAAAATGTCTGAAGGGAACATAAAAAGATGCTCAATATCACTGGAGAATATCATCAGGGAAATCCAAATCAAAACTACAATGAGATACTACCTCACACCCACTAAAGTGATTATCAAAAAACAGAAAATAACAAGTGTTGGTGAGGATGTAGAGAGATCCAGATGTGCACTGTTGATAGGAATGGTAAAAATGATACAGCTGGTATGGAATACCGTATTATTTCATTTCCTCAAAAAATTAAATACTAAAAATAGATTTCACTCCAGCAATTTCACTTCTAGGTATATATCGAAAAGAATTGAAAGTAGGGACTCAGAGAGATATTTGTACATCCATACTCACAGCAGCATATTCCCAATATCTACTATGTGGACACGATCCAAGTGTCTATGGATAAATGGATAAGCAAAATATAGTATGTGCATACAATGAAACATTATTCACCTTAAAAAGGAAGGAAATTCTGATACATGTTATAACATGGGTGATCCTTGGCAACATTATGCTAACCAAAATAAGCCAGTCACAAAAAAGACAAACACAATATAATTCCAGTTATATGAAGTACCTAGAGTAGTCAAACTTATAAAGACAGAAGTACAAGGTTGGTTTTCAGGGGTTGGGGGAGGGGAAAGTGAAGAGTTGTTAATGAGTACAGAGTTTTGCAAGATGAAAAAATTCTGGAGATTGTTTGCACAACAATATGAATGTACTTAACACTAATGAACTGTACACTCATAAATAGTTAAGATAGTAAATCTTATGTGTATTTTAGCACAATTAAAAAAAAAAACAGTTCCAACTGTTTGTACTATCTAAAGTGTCTACAGTATATATAGCCTTCGTAGTATCAGAAATGTAGAAGTCATTTGTAAAAAGGAACCACATGGGTCCAGTGGAGGAGAAAGTCAAGTCAGACAGATAAACATGATTTCAATGTGGAATGAGAAGTGCTAAAATACAGGTAAGGCCAGGTGCTGTGGGAGCCCCAAGGAGAGGCCCTGATATCAGATGGATGGGGAGGCAAGTAGGAGGAAAGCTATAAGCTTGGGTACATAGAAAAATAACAGACAGGCTTTGGTCACCAGTAGACATGGGAGTGAAGGAGGAGGCACCTAGATCCTGGATGAGACAGCCATGCCCTGAAGCAAAGATTTCTCAGATGGAGCAGGACTAGGGAAGGTAACGAGCTCAATATGTGCTGGGGTAAATTTTGGGTGCATGTGGGCCCACTGGGGGAGTGCCTCATAAACAATCAGAAGAAACAGTCCAGAATGGACCTGAAGACCTGGGTTGGGTAACACATGGCCTGCAAAGGTGGCTACTGTACCTGTGAGAGTGTTGATTCTCTGAGGCAATGTGGTCAAGAAGAGAACCCCGAAGACAGCTAATATTCTGGAGAGGTGGAGGAGGGGAGCCAGCCTGACCTTCTGGGGAGGGGCAACAGCCAGGAAAGCAGTCAGCTGGGGCGATGTCAGCCAGAGACAAGGGCATCGGTGCATCAAGGAGTAAGAAATAACAGATTAACTGAGAAGTGCCATAAGAGTTGGCGATGGGAAGGTCATTGACATGCAGAAGCATAATTTTAATGTCCGGATGAACCTGGATTCGTGAAGAAATGGGGCTAAAGAGGCAGAAGGTAGTAAGTGAGCCACATCTTGTAGGTGAGTGGCAATCTGTGAGAGGATAGGAGGGTGCAAGGCAGAGCCCATGGGGCCACTGGTAATAGGACCTAGACCTGTGGGGTACTAGAATGGAGCAGGAGACAGATGATAACAGCCCACCCGCCCCATGCAACTCACAGGAAGCCATACTTCATCCTGGATACAAGGAGGAGCCAGGAGAGTATTTTAAGCAGGGAAGTGACATGGTTAGAATTATGTTTTAGAAAAACCCCTAGGCAGTAAGGTGGAAGATGGATTGGAGTGGGAGAGCCAGGATACAAGAGGCCCACCAGGAAGCTTGTAGTTAAGCCCATGATGTTCCTGATTTTTCTGTCTTCAGTCTTTTGCTCATAAGAGATCATCTTCTCCTTAGAGAACAAGGGTGACCCTTCCAACTAATGAGTGTTATACACGAGCGGCTTAATGAGGGAGAGGACAGCGAGCGATCTTCAGTGAAGAGGGTATGGATGCTAACTGAAGCAGAAGGGGTGTATAAAATTTCATTTAGCCTAAAGGACAGCACTCTCTTCTCTTTTAATTAGTTTTAGGATACTGACTACCATCCTCTCCAACTCACATTTCCTGTTGCTATTCTCCTTTCAACAGTTAGGTCTTGCCTCTATGTCACAGAAACTGTTTGTTTTCTCTTCCTCCACTGGGTTTCTAAATCAATAACTGATCTAATACAATAAAAATAAATCAAATGTGCTTCTGGCTTTCTCTGTTTCTTCTGAAACAAGGAAGCAGTGGCAGCTTTTCCTGGAAGTGTGTGAATTAGCTCAGTAGGTACTGGGACCTCTGCTGTGGGGCCGCTTAGCCATAGAGCGAAAATGGGGGTTCCCGGAAGGTTTCAGCTGGCTTTTGAGCCAATGCCCACCCCTACCCTCAATTTAAAAGAAAACTACACATTTTGAGTTTTGTGAAAGTGTTCCCTGGCCCCTAAAGGGATGAAAAACCATTGATATATTAGAATGACTCACTCTCAATGTTTAAAGGTTATTAGACAAACTGATTACATTCTCCATCAGAAAGAGCCTGCATGATCAGTTTGGCCTCATTATCTGATTGGCTAACTTTGAAAGCAGGTTGTTGTACTTGGATGCTTTGTTAAAAAGCGGGGGGTAGTGTTGATACCTTGATTATAAAATATTTAAAATATTTTTTTTGCCTCTTTTTTCCTTTGAGTACTATCATTTTTTTTAAGCCTTCCAACCACTATTAGTCTCTAGAACATATACTTCTTGTTAAACACCATGTTATCTTGGAAACAAGAAAAAATTACCATTTGTTAATGCTTTGAGGGTGAAAATGCAAGGACACAGGCTTATCGTTTTTGTCTGGAGTCTGAAGGGTTCACCAGGAGTTGGTGTGTGCAGCTGAGATGACAAATGGAGCCCATAAAGCACCTAGCAGAGGAGCTGGCACACAGTAGGTATTCAATAAATGGATGTTTTCCCTCCCTGTCAATGAGTTAGTGGAGGCAGCGGTCAGGTTGGTTTCTTGGGGTGAGCATGTGTCAACATCACTCTGGAAAGAGGCACCGTGGAGCTCTGAGGCCTATGACTGCTCTGTTTTAGAGATTGTGGCAGAATGGAACAATTACAGAATTAAATACCTACACCAGTACCAGGTTCCCAAGAAAAGATGACTCCGAGTTATTTTCTAAATTACCCACCAAGGTCTTTGTGAGTCAACAAGTAGCTATTGATTTTATTTTCAGTGACCATCAAGACTTATTGATCTGAGAGATAAATATCGATCAAATTGAGACTGAGGTCAATTCTGGCCTCCTGGGAAAATAAATCTTAATATTAACCAAAACCTACAGATGCTAAATCTGATATTTTTCCTTCTGCACTGCTGGTCAGACAGAGGCCCATTTGAAGTCAGCTCTTTACTTTATTGTGAATTGTTATAGGTATAAACTGGTTTCCAAAATGATTTGTTTCTGGAAAATCTGGGACAAAAGCACCAAGAACTTTCAGCATGTTTTGAGTCAATAAAGGTACCACTTGGACACCCTGAAGAGTTCAAAGGTTGAGAGGACAATAAAAACACAGAATTTAATTACTTACCAGGGCAACTTTCCTTTGTGGTTTCAGCAGCTTCGGTTTATGGAACGTGGCAGCTATGGGAGCTGTGGAAGTATGTCAAGGGTTCAGCTTGCAAGTCATTCTAGGACTCTTAACATCCACACATCATGAACATCACAGACATACTCTGTGAAGACTCATGGACTCCTTCCTCTCCCCATGGAAGAACTTCAATTTCTAATCTAGGTATCAGTGGGGGCGATCCTCCCTTAGTCTTTGGACATGTCATCCTCTCTCCTCATCGAATTAAACAAAAGAACTGTATAAAACACTGCCCTTTACAAAGAAATCAGATGCGCAGGTGAGAAACAGGTGCAATTGGTAAAGGCTGAGGCTAGGACATTCCCTGAGCTTCACACCAACAGCACACTGACACCGCCAGTAGTGACCTTTGACCCTCGAGGCAGCCCTGATTGGTCATCAGGGTGGGTGGAAACGTAGGAAGAAACTAAGACTCTTAAGAGAAGAGGAAATTGAAGCTTCCTCAATGTCATGTAACTAGTATTTAGATGATTTTGGACTTGAACTTGGCCTTGAAAGTCAGACAAACCTCACTTCAAAGCCAAGCCTTACTACTTAGTTCTTTGAGTCTCACTTTCACCTTTTGTAAAGGAGGGTATTATCTACACTGATTGAATGAGACAATATGGCAGCTTATTGCCTGGACCAGGCAGGGGTTCTCTGCCCCGTCACCTCCCCAGATCTACACTTGTTATGTCTCGCAGAACACCATGCCTTCCAGCCCCTCTGCCCACCCAACATATGTGCAGCTTTAGGACCTAGGGAACATCCTGTGAAGCCCTCACTGAGGAAAAAAATGTATCTTGCCTTGTTATTAAATTATTCACTCAGGCAATCCTAGTACTTCAAACTATATTTTAAATTCTTTGAGGTATGAACTTCTCCTAAGTTGACCAAAGTTATTTTAGAAACTATCTATAGATGATCTTAGTTCTCCTAATATGTGTGTAGTTCTCTCTTCCAGTTCTCTCATTTATGGGGCTCTTAAGTCATAACTGGACTCAAAAAATAACCCTTATTTTATCCTCAGAACAAATCCAAAATAAATTATGTATCTGGTTTACATCTTTAGAACAGAGCCTTTTTCCCTTGAATGAGCAAAGAAAATGATGACACACCCTTGCCCCACCCCACTATGTATAGAGTATGTTGATAGTTCAACATGAAATACACTGTGTAATCAGTCGGTGGATGCTGGGCCAATGGCATGACCCCAACCTCAGCCCAGGGACAAAGCTCAGTTATGACTAGAATCTAAGTGGGGTTCTGCAGACTGTGTAATCATTGGATGTCAGGTCCTCCACCTGCCTACTCTCCTTGCCCCAATCCCACATCAAACCCCAGACTCACTTCTGGATCAGTCATGGTATTTTCCTCATGGGTAATTGTAGGCTAGCTTCCTACCTTTGGCAGGAACTGCAGGAGGAATATCAGCCTTCTCCTTCCGCCTCTTCCCCTTCTTGGGCTGCAACGGAGCCAAGCTGGTCATGCTGGTGACAGTCTCCCCCGAGCTGTAGAAGAAAAACATCCTGATGAAGGCAAAGGTAGGTTTGTTCCAGGGAAAAGGAGAGAAAGTAATAGTTTCCAAGTGTTCCCTGTGTACCTGTGTAAGGTAGGGGTTATCTTACAGCTGGACGGGAATTGATTGCTCTTTGCTTATCTCCAGGGATATCTGGAGGTCTGGTAATGACCCTTGGCTGAGATAATAACAATGAGATGAGCCAGTTATTGATTTATAATGTGCTGTTCAAAGTTCAAAAATCCCTGGATACACCCAGGGCCAGCTTGTCTACATTCCTTAGGGATGTACAGATTGATGGTTTACACCTGGTTCCATTGGTTACACAGTCTGGATTGGCTACATCACCAGTACAGTATTAAGATATCACTAGAAACTTAAGCTCCCCTAAAACCAAGATTCCTTGCACATATCTTTGTGGTTCACAACCCCAAAACAGAGCAGCTCCTGTGCAAGTGAGAAAAGACGCTGGGGATCTGCACCCGGAAGTCCTAAGGGTCCCTATGATTGTTTATGGTTTCTCCTCCTGCTGTTTCTTTATCTTCAGTACAGGCTAAGTGAGTTCAACTTCAGGAGTGTTGTTTTCAATTATCTGACCCTGTGTAATCACTGTATTGCTTTCTATGTGTCATCCATGATAACTCAAAGTGATGGGGCTGATAAACCTTATATTACAGGTAAGAAAACCAAGACTCAGAGATGCTAAATTACTTGCTTTAAATGACAATGCCAATAAGCAGCTAATACGAAAGCTGCAAGCCCAGACTCTCCTGATGCGAAATCTGTTATTGACCCTACATGTAGGATAGAAGAGTCTGTATACTTTCTTGAATGGCCATCAGTCTTATTTCAAATGTATCTTATTGGCTCTAGCAACCCAGAGGGAAGCCCCTTTTAGAATCTCTTCTCTTTGGGTATATGTTCCAGCCAAGGAGGTACAATTACCAAGAGAGGTTATCTTTCTGATACATAAAGAATTTGTGAAAATCCATAGGAATATGACAAACTCCCTAATAATCAAAATGAATAAAGGTGGTAAACAGTTTTCACTTAAGAGGAAAGGCTCTTACCTATGAAAACATGCTAAAACTCCCTCATGAAAGGAATCCAAATTAAAACACACTACTCCTCTTTTCTCATCATATCAGAATAGCAATGATCAAATTTAAGGCAAAGTACACTTTTGGCAAGGGTGTGAGGAATCGGGCACTCAGAAGTATGCCTGGTATGAATGTAAACTCTTCCTGATAGAGAAAAACTTGGAAATCAGAATAACTTGGGCTATCAGGATTACAGAAATTTATACCTTTTAACCTGGCAGTTTCACTTCCAGAAATTTATTCTGTGGGTATATATCTTTGCATGTGTATGAAACGTATGTATGAGTCATTACAGTGATGTTGGTAATAGCAAATAGATTGATGTTGGTAATAGCTAATAGACAACCCAACTGTCTATTAGCAGGGGACCGGTTAAGGAAGTTCTAGTGAATCCACACATGGGGTTCTCTGCAGTTGTAAAGAGGAATGAAGAATTTCTTTGTACTGATAAGATTGTTAAGTGAAAAAGTTATGTGTTAGACAATGTGTAAAATATGCTACTTTTTGCATAAAAATAGGGCGAAATAAGAGTGTGTGTGTGTATATATATATATACATATATATATATTAATGTTTCTATATACATACATAAAAAATCTCTAGAAGTATTCATAGGAATTTTAAAATAATGGTTTCTTAGAATGGAGTGCTGATGGACTAAACAGATGGGAGACTGTATAGGAAAAATTATCATTATGTGTGTGTGTATAATTAAGTAATATTTAATTTTTAAATGCTAATTATTAAACCATATGATTGTATAATCTTTGAAAAACAGTAAATTAAACACAAATAAATATCAACACATATTTAATAAAAGAAAATTGGCTATTCTAATATAATCCTAGAATTTTAAAAGTAAATAAAGACTGAATCACACACATTGTGGGAAAAAGTCCAAGAATACAGTTTGCACTGAGATTCCCTAAAGATGGCTTATTTTTATTGGGAACAGAAAGTTTAACTGGCTATTGCTTTAGAGTACAAGAAGAATGATGTAAATTTACAAATAGCCAAAAAGAATGTGTCTACAAAACTCTGATTGCTAAGAGAAAAAAGGGATTAGAAACTCAGAATTGCTCAAATATACAACCGCATGTATAGCTTCATTTCAAAGTTTTTAAAACTCTTAAAATGTTTTTTCTTCCAATATAAATCATAAATTAATGCATGTCCTGTTTTAAAATGATAATTACAGGCATGGAGACAGAAGAAAATAAATATAACTGAAACATAACCTTTGTAAATACATAACACAAATCTTCATTCCTAGTCTTTTTCTTGTACTTTTTAAAAATAAACATTATTTTTAGAGGTTTAGGTTCATCGCAAAATGAGATTTCCCATATACCCCTGCCCTCCACACCACATGCATAGCCTCCCATATTAACAATGTCCCTCACCAGAGTGGTATATTTGTTATAATTGATAAAACTACATCGATATATCATTATTACCCAAAGTCCACAATTTATCTTAGAGTTCACTCTTGGTGTTGAATATTCTATGGGTTTATACAAGTACATAATGTATCCACTGTTGTAGTATCAAACAGAATAGTTTTGCTGCCATAAAAATCCTCTGTGCTCTACCAATTTATCCCTCCCACCCCTCAATCCCTGTCGATCACTGATCTATTTATTTTCTCCATAGTTTTACCTTTTCCAGTGTGTTATATAGTTAGAATCATACAGTATGTAGCCTTTTCAGATTGGCTTATTTCACTTAGTAACACACATTTAAATTTCCCCCATGTTTTTTCATAGCTTGATAGTTCATTTCTTTTTAGTGCTGAATAATAGTTCTCTGTCTGGGTGTGCCAGGGTTTATTTACTCATTCACCTACTGAAGGATGTCTTAATTGCCACGTTTTGGCAATTAAGAATACAGCTGCCATAAACATCCACATGCGTGTTTATGGGTAGACATGTTTTCAACTCTTCTGTTTTTATACATCATTTTTTTTAACCATGTTGTATTTCAATTTCACACTCTGCTTTTTATTTAATCTACATCTTCCTTACTGTTACATTTTCATACTATTCCAGTGAGAAGATATGCTACAGTTTACTTAGCCATTCTCTAACTTCTATACATCTAATTTGTTTCCCAGTTTGATGTATAAATACATTGCTATAAATATATTTGTGCGTAATGGTTTTCCATTCCTAGACTTTTGTTTTTAGGTTGAATTCTTAGAGCTAGAATTACTAGTTGACAGACCATTTCAAGGCTATTTAATACCCACTGTCAAAATGATTCATGACAAGTTAGTATTACTTTATAGCCACTCACTGGGCAAATGAAGGTATTTATGTTTTCACCCTCTTTAACATCAGGTTTATCAGCTTAAAAAATTACTTATTTAATGAAGATAATTGTGATCCTCTTTTACTTGCAATTCTCTGATTGCTAGTGAGGATGAACATTTCCTGTGTTTGTCTAATTGTGTCTCCTTGTTTATGAATGATGTATGGGCATCTTTTGCTCTTATTTACTAGGATCTTGAGTTTTTCTTACAGACTTACATGCATGCACCTTTCACATCAGTTTAACGTGTTTATTTCAAACACTTCCCCCAATTCCCTTTGAATTTTAGCTTTTTGTTAAATACATGGTAATTTTGTTTTCCTTTGCTAAAACCATTTAATATTTTCTTTCTGTCTATCTATCACCTCTGAGGTTAGATCTTCCTCACCAGCTGCACTTTACTCTGAAGAATCAAATAATATTTCCCCTTCCTGTTCATTTTTCTTAGATATAATTCTTTAGCTCTTTAATATAAAATTTTTGGGATATCAGTGATATGAACTTAGGCATTTATGCCCAGGGCTTTTAGTAAACTGAAAAAGATCTGCTTTGTCATCACCATTTTCCTTCAAAACAGTAAAACTGCACTAAATTAAAATTAGTTTTAAGTCATACTTCAACAATGGAAATTATTACAATGAGTTATCACAATGACATATAATAGACAATTTTTCCCTCAGAATTTTATGTCTCCCATTAAGTCAGCAGGGCTGGTAGGAATTTCTGACTAAGAAAGCCCATTTTATGACTCACTTACAAGAAAGTTATTCTACATTTTAGTTGGAACAAGACTGTATTTTGTCTTCGACACAAGGGAGTGTTGCTGGAGCCAGTCAAACCAAGGGAAATAGGAAATAGGCTGGGAGTTCTGTCTAAATTAGAGAGCTGTGTGATGAAGGAAGTGCTATTTGTGGGGAACAGGGCTGTCTTTCTGGCTCCACAAGGGTGGGGCGCACATGTGAAACCTGTGTTGTGACATGTATGAGGTTCCGGCCTGGCTGCCTCTTATAGGAGACTTCATCTCACACAGGCTGGGCACCTCTGTTTCATGGAACGTGGTGGCCAAATTTAGAGAATGGGCACTGGACCAAGGATAGAAGGTCTGCACTAAAGCTGGTTCTACTCTGAATAGAGAAATGATCCTGGGCAAGTCACTCACTTTCCCAAGCCTAATCCCACAATCTATAAAATGATATATAATCTTGCCATCTATCTCTCAGGGTTATTATGAGGGTCAGATGAGACAGTGTAGCCTGATTTAGACGGGGTATGAAATGGCTAAATAGCACTGACCTTAACATCCCCTATTTGGGTGCAGTGCAGTACATTTCTACTCAGGGAGAACAATGTTGCCACTTGGGTATCTCATGTTCCATGTCTTGGCCCTGAGGGGAGGTCTGCAAGTTTCAACTTAAACCTTGGTGAGATAGTTTTTCTGCTCAAGATAGTATATTATACCCTCCCACTGACACAGATACAGCAGTGCTGTACAAGTACCAGCACAGGAAGAGCAGGCATGGAAGGAGAGACCCTGAGCAGTAGATGGCTGGTCTCAAACACCAGGTAAAGCGGGCACCCTGGGTTTTGCCAGGTGTTGAACAAATTGTAAGCAACTACATTTTGCTGAAGCTAATGTTGATAACAGCTATGTTTGTCTCTGTCCAATGCAAGATATTGTGAAAGTGCTGATGTCCATAATATCTGACCCTCCCATATGGGAAAATGACACCTCAGAGAGTTCTGGTAAGGACATGGGATCTGATGCAGGTCGGCCTGCCTCCTTGGCCATGAAGCAAGGACTCCAGGCCCAGACCAGACAATAGAGAATAAGAAAACTAGGACAGGAAGAAGGTAAATTAAGCCAGATCCACAAAGCCTCCTCCAGACTTACACCAGCTCCAGAAGGCAATATCAGCACTCCACTGCATTTTAAGCTGGTACTAAATTTAGGGTGGGGAGTTCCTAGGACTGTTACAGCTGCCCTGGTGGGAAGAGGATGAGCCAACCTGAGTGCTGGAGAGTAGAAAAAATAAATAAAACAACATAAACTGAGCTGATCTTACCAAAGAATATAATTATAACTAAGAATCATAGACCCAACCACACCTTGTTTTCATAACTGAAAGTGAGATTAAAACACTCTCGCACTGAACCACAGCACCTGGGGCATGAGGGATTGCCCCATCATCAAAGGGCCATCCCAACATTGCTCTCCCCAGGATATACTGAAGCTGCTGCTACTGTTCATACCGAGGGGCTCTCATATATCCAAGCATTGTCCCACAGACACCAAATGCTTCCTTTGGTCTAAGGCAATCTTTTTGCCTCCACATACGAAGTATGAATCAAAATGCTTCCTTGAGGGCTGTTTGATCTTCTATTCTGTTGAATGAGTAGATGTTCCTCCTCCCTGGGTGCAGAGCTGTCACGTGCTACAAAGGGATCTGATGTGGTTTGTCAGAACAAAGATCCCAGCCAAGAAAGCCCATTATGGTGCAGCTTAGGAAGGTGTGTGGTTCAGTCCTGCTGGCATCCTTCCAGTCCTGCTTCCTTGAGCTGTCTCTGCCTGAGCCCTTCTGGCTCCACACTGGCTTTCAAAGTTGTTGCTTCAGTTGATCTCTTTTCCCTCCAGAAATGTCTACATGCTTCCTTTCCTCCTGCCTGCATGTCCCAGTTCTGATAATGAGAATGCCTGACACAGATCTCTGAGGGAGTTAGTTCCTTTCTAAGCAGCTCTATGCTCCCTTTTCCAAGGCTGCATGCAGCACATTCATCACCCCATAACCCTGCTCCTGGCAACGTCAAGTGTAGAACCCAGGGGTACACCAGCAGACCCCAAAGGGTCAAGATGCATTATTTTCTGCTGCTTCTGTCCTCCGACCATTTGGCATGCACATTCTGAACAGGATCAGCATAAACGCTGCTCCTTTGTGAGGTATTTGCCGAGATGTCTCTCTGTCTACACCTCCCATGGCCTTTCATCATAAATGGTTTACATCCCCCGGAGGTTCTACAGGGGCCTCATTGTTAGAGGTCTTTCTTTATAGTCCTTGCCAGCTTTGTGAAGCTAGCACTTTTGTTTGTGAACTTAAAATCTCTGAATGCTAACTGGTAAGATGGGGAGGTTCTTCATTAATATTTAGTGGTTCCATGCAAAGTCATGGGTCATAATAATGGCAGGGAAAGGTCATTGAGATTACCTGCTCAGAATATACTCCCCACCTCCAGGGTTGAGGCCACATGTTTCAGTGAGTCTGAACCCACCCCTCTGCTCAGCATAATCTTATCCTCTGGCCATAATAGTGAAGTGCAATTGTGTTTGCTAGTTAGGAAAGGAGACAACTCCTTCATGAGGTCAGGGGTAAATGTACCTGTTGCCACACTTTCCTTCCTGAGGAGAGCTAGCCTAGCCTGAGGACGCATCAACACTGGGAAGCAGGACTGCCAAGAAAAGACCTAGAAATGGAAGCCACTGCCCCGAGGTCCACCCACAACAGCATCCCCAGTTAGGTGAGCCAGCCAAGTCCCTTCCTTGATAAGATCATCTGAGCTGGCTTTTCTGTCTCCTGGAATCAAAAGATTTGTAAATAGTACAGGGGACTAGCTATTTCTCTAATAGTTGGCAGTTTTATGCATGTTTTTCATCTGGGGAGAGTAATTTGTGCCTTGCAGGGTTTCTAGGAGGATTAGAAATAAATCCCATAAAGTGTTCAGCATTGGAGGTTCATGGGCACACAGTAGGTAATTGTGAGGAATTCCCTCAGCTGGTGTTACCTGACTGAATCCCCACAATGACCCTGAGCGAGGGACAAAGGCAAGTTTGTGTCTGGCTAGAGAAGCTGAGTGATTGGCTCAAGGTCACCAAGCTGCCTGGTGGCACAGTGGGAACTGATGCCAAATCTAGGTGGACTGTTCTCTACATTATACCAGGAATAACAACCAGACTCACCTCACAGGTCCATCCTCCCCTGTTCCTCCTGGGGGCTGTGGAAGAAGGGCAGTGGTTGGGGTGGAGACAAGATAGATCTGCTCATGGGGTTGTTGCGAGGAGTGAAGAACTGTGCTCAAAACGGAATTTAATAAAAGTGCAGCTTGGTTATTGTCATTAATGTGATTGCCATCCCTTGGCATCTGGCCCTATCCCGTCTCCAGCCTCTCTTCATTGCTGCTCTGCCCTAAATCTCCAGGGCTCCTTACTCCCATGAACCAAGTTCCTACAGCCCCCAGGCCTCTTTTACCCAGTGTGCTACTCTCTCCTTATTTCTGCGCCTGCCCTCCCAAACCCTCTTCTCCTGGAACACTTTAACTTATCCTTCATGACTTGGCCCACATTTCACTTCCAGTAAGCTCTCCCTACCCACAGACCCCTGAGATGAGGTTAGGAGTGGCTCCTCTGGGTGCCCATGACAGCTCTGTGGGCATCCCAGGGGTGCTGCCACAGTTTTGCTTCTCTGGGTCTCCCATTCAACACAGATGTCAAGGGGCTGTGTGTTATTTCATCCTTGCTCTACAGGTCCTTACAAGCTATCCTATACAGAAGACTCACTGATAAGTATTGACTGAATAATAATAGAACTATTTTCATAGAGCTCACCATATACCAAGTACTGTTGGAAGCACTTTATACAAACTAACTTATTTAATCCTTCCAACGATGCTATGTGCTAGGGCTATTATTGTCCCAGTTTATCGGAGAGGTTGAAAAACTACTCAAAGGCACACAGCAATCAGTAGCAGAGCCTAGATTTGAACTGAGGCAGCTGGCCTCAGAGATTTTAACTATCATAGCAGATTGCCTTTCACAGAGGAATGAAAGTTTTGTTACATATCTAAGCACATATCTTTAGGTTCTCTTTGAAATCGAATCTCTGCTCTCATTCTAAGATCCTGAACAAATTACGGTTTAAGTAAATCCCATGCTATGATTGTCAGGATATGTTTAAAAATCTCTGATTGTTAAGAAAAGACTGAAAAATGTTGTGAAATGAGCTCACAAACCACAGTAAAGCTGTGCCTGTAATTTATCCAACACACAAAGAGCCTGTGCCTGATGTTTATCTTTGAGAAAGTGTATGCACCAGAAAACATGAAGAAAGTTTGGATAACTTCAGTTGTAAGTCTTATTAGCACAGGTAACATAATGTTAAGTTTAATTTCTCCCATTTGCAAATACTTTATCTTAAACCCATAAGAAGAAGTCAAACAAAGGGCCAGGAAACAAGCTAGCTGGGAATTGCCTTTTCTATGCTCCTGTTCATCCTCTCAACAACTTTATTGAACCTGACCTACAAGAAGGCATCTGAATCCACTAAAGAGGTGTGTTGCGGTGTGGGAACATATCATGATTCTATGCAAGTGGTGGCATTTCATTTTAAATCTGATTTTATGGGAACTTTTGGAGGAATTTCATACAGTTGAGTTGCTCTCAAAGCTGTTTTCCCTGGGGAGGGCACATTTCAAATCTTACTGAATCCTGAGATACCTGCTTGGGCCTGGGTCTCTGATCCAGGAAGAACTTTGTGGGGGAGGAAAAACAAAGTCTCCTAACCCTAAAGATCAGGGCCACCCTTCCCAGGAGATGGCAACTTCTAACTTCAGGGATAATGCAAACTTGAGATAAGACTTACATTCTTTCATTTGATCTTCTTTCAAAAAGTCATTGAATTCCCTAGAGTTTCCAGGTTCTGTCCCAGCCACTTAGCAAAGCCCCTCTCTTGGTCACCACAGGTTCAGTGCCAGCACATGGCCTCTTCCTGAGGGTCCTGCTCCCGCCTGAGAGTTCCCGTTCCTGGCACCATGCCTTGGTCTTGTGCTCTCTGTCCATTCTCCCTTGGGAGGAAGTGGTCAGAGGACAGAGAAGGACATTTGTCTTGGTCACAGATTGAGGCTCCAAGGGCCCAGACAACCACTGCCATAGCACAGATGATAAAGCTGGGATCCGAGAGTCCTTTGGCAGGACAGGGGTGGGAGGAACTGCATATGAAACAGAGCACACAAACTAAAGCTGATTTAAAGGCAAGGATTGACCTGTTCACTAGCAAGTGACCATGGAAGGGAATCTGGGCTACACCTAGTCAAATTGACATGAGGTTCTAATCAGGAAGATGAATGCAAGTCTGCAGAGAGCCCACTACCAGCTTTGTGGGAATGGGCCTGGCCCCTGCAAGGTTCTGGGGTGCAGTAGAATAAAGGTGGGCTTTCCAGAGGCAGATCTGTGGGCTGACCAACAGAAGACATGCCCACAGAGAGAGGTCAGCTTGGGCACCTAACCAATCTGACAGCACCAGTTGTTAGAAAGCAGAGCATTTCAACAGGACTGTGTGGTCATCCCTGACCTCTGGTTGGAATCCTGGGATGGAGGGAGACCAAATTCCAATGCCTGCCAGGCTGGGGTGACATCCTTTTCTGTACTTCCAGCCTTGGTCAACACCAGCTCAGAATAGGGGCAACCAAAGGGGAAAGCCTGTAAGTGAAAGGAAGCAGATCTGAAGGGCTGGCACTGCATGCTAATGATGAAAGGCTAGGTACTAGATTACAGCAAGCAAATCGTGAAAAACATTACAGGCTGGCCCTCCACAGCTTTGACCACCTAGCCATAACCTGCCTCCACATCTGAAATGCTAGTCCTTGAGACCTTATGGGGACATATGTTCTAAAATGGAGACAAGTAGCTTTATTCCGTCATCATTTACTCACCATAAAATTGACTGATCATCATGTACAATTCAATAATTTTAATAGATTTATAAAGCTGTGCAAACCATCACTGTGATACAGTTTTGGAACATTCTGTCAACCCTAAAAGTTCTCTTTGCCCATTTATAGTTAATCTCTACTCCCATCTTTAGATCT
Organism: Pteropus medius; assembly: GCF_902729225.1. Taxonomy (NCBI): domain Eukaryota; kingdom Metazoa; phylum Chordata; class Mammalia; order Chiroptera; family Pteropodidae; genus Pteropus; species Pteropus medius. Next base: position 59,362,630 of record NW_024344378.1, read on the forward strand.
AAGCAACTATGAATCTACTGCCTGTTTCTATAAATTTACCTTTTCTGGATATTTCAAACAAATGGAATCATACAATATGTAATATTTTGCATCTAAATTCTTTCACTTAGTTTAAAGTTTTTGAGGTTCATCCATGTTGTAGCATATATCAGCGGTTTGTTCCTTTTTTATTATCAAATAACATTTCATTGAATGAATATACTAAGTTTTATTTATCCATTCACCAGTCGATGAATATATTTAGGTTATTTCCAGCTTCTAGTTATGATGGATAAAGCAGCTATGAACAACTGCATGTATGTCTCTGTGTGGATATATGCTTTCTCTTGGGTAGAATCCTACAGGTGCAACTGCTGGGTAATAAGGTAATTTATGTATAATGTTTTAAGAAACCACTAAGCTTTTCTCCAAAGTAGCTATACCACTTAACATTTCTGCCAGCAATCTACAGGATCCCAGTTTCTCCACTTTTTCACTAACACTTGACATTACCTGTCTCTTCTGTGATAACCATTGTAGTGGGTGTAACATGTAGTGTGTAGGGTATGTAGTAGCATCACATTGTGGTTTTATTTGCACTTCTCTAATGACTAATGATACTGAACATATTTTCATGAACTTGTTAGTCATTTGTACGTATTCTTTAGAGAAATATCCACTTAAATCTTTTTGCCCATTTTTAATTGTATTTGTCATCATTGAGTTGTGAGAGTTCTTTATTTCATCATGGCAGCATTTGTTGAAAAGACTATGCTTTCTCAATTTTCTAAAAATAGTTTGTGCAGGATTGGCATTATATTTTTCTTTAATACTTGATATACCTCACCAGTAAAGTACTCATGGGCCTGGGCTTTTCATGGTTGGAAAGTTTTAGCTAACAATTCAGTTTTGTGACTTGCTATAGGTTTATTCAAATTATAACTTTTTATATTAGTTTTGGTAATTTGTTTCTTTCTAGGAATTTTTACATTTCATTTATGTTGTCTAATTTCTTAGAATAAGCTTTTTCATAATATTTCTTTTCAATCCTTTTAATTTCTGTAGGTTCTGATTCCTTTTTCCCTTCCTAATTTTGATAGTGCTTTTTCTCTCTTGTTATTTACCTCGACAGTCTAACTTAAGGTTTCTAAATTCTGTTAATCTTTTCAAAGAAGAAACTTTTGGTTTCATTACATTTCTGTGTGTGTGCACACGCATGTCATTGCATTCTGTTCTAATCTTTATTATCTCCTTTATTCTGCTTACTTTGAATTCCACTTTCTTTTTCTAGTCTTTTTTTCTAGTTTCTTGTGGTGAAAGTTAAGGTTCTTGATTTGAGACTTTTCTTCTTATCTAATATAGGCATTTAAAGCCATTTTTTTTTCCTATAAGCACTGCTTTAGCTGCATCCTGTAAGTTTTGGTATGTTGAGTTTTTATTTTTATTTAATTCAAAATATTTTCTAATTTCTCTTGTGATTTCTTATTTGGCCCAGTATTATTTAGAGGCATGTTGTTTTAAATTTCAAAATGTCTGGGAATTTCTCAGATTTCTTTGTCATTAATTTCAATTTAATTCTATTGTTGTCAGAGAACAGATTTTGTATAATTTCTTACATACATAATATTCTTAAGTTTATATAAATTTGTTTAGTGACCTAGCATATGGTTTATCCTAGAGACTGTTCCAAGTACACTTGAAAAGAATGTATCATGCAGTCATTGTGTGGAGAACTCTTATGTGTTTGGTAAAATTGCTTAATCTTCTGTGCCCTTATTGTTTTCCTGTCTAGGTATTCTATCAATTATTGAGAATGGAGCATTGAAATCAGCAATTATTCTAGAATTATCTATTTATTCTTTCAATTTTCTGTTTTTGCTTCATGTATCTGAGGCTCTGTTGTTAGGAACATATACATTTATAATTGTTATATCTACCTGATGTGTTGACTCTTTAAATTATGAAATTCTTTTTTATCTGAAAGTTACCACCTCTCTTATTATTATTGTTTGCATGGTACATCTTCCTCCATCCTTTGGGCACTCTCCATTTACTGCACATGTATGTTGCCCCAGCCAGAAATACACTTGTCCCAATCACAACCATGCAACACATGAGCGCAATTAACTACAACTCATGGAAACAATGAGCACCCCAGGAAAACAAGGCAAGCAAGGCCAGGGGTGATGGCAGAGAAGCAGGAAGGCTGAGAGAGAAGGGGACTGGCCCTCTGGTCCCTTGGCTTCTGGGAATGGGCTCTGTGTATCTCAGGATCTCACGGGAGATCGCATCAAAGGCGGGGACAGCTACTTTGATATCCTCTTTCAGACAGATCTTACAGAGGAGAGAGAGAGCATTACAACATGCACATGTGATTTGCATAGTCTACTGGTACCAACATTCTGTCACTTTGAAGTATAGAAACCTCAATTTATTTAGTTCACTTTATCTTTCTAACTTTTAAATATAAAACTCTTCTTGAGTATCAGATGGTTTTATCGTTTTTGTTTTAATCATAAAATACTATTTTTAAAACTCATGAGGAAAAAATAGTCTACTCATATACATATTTTTATGCTCTTTCTAGTATTCCTTCTTCCTTCCTAATGCACCAAGATTTTATCTTCTATTTTGAGAATTTCTTTCAGCTATTGTTTTAAAGTAGTAATAATAGTGACAATTGTTTTTAGTTTCCCTTCATCTGAGAATGTCTTTATTTCTCCTTTTTCCTAAAAGATAGTTTTTCTGTGTATAGAATTTGTGCTTGACAGTTCTTTTCTCTTAGTATTTGAAAAAAGTTGTGCCTTTTCTTTCTGCTCTCCATGGATTCAGATGAAAAAGGCACTGTCATTCAAATTTGTGTTCCCCTATAGGTAATGCATTGTTTTTCTCTGGCTGCTTTTAAGATTTTTTCTTTGTCTTTGGTTTTCATAATTTTCTTTTCACTAACTTTCAGAGTCCTCCTTTGGTTGTCTTTTATATTAGTTTTGGGGTTAATAGTTGTGCTTAGCATGGAAGAGCAGGGAGAATTTGACCTGTGCCATATTGTCTAAATTGAAAGTCTAACATTTTTAATCACTATGAGTTTGTAATATCTACTATAACTATTATGTTACCTGTGAAGTGTGTCCCATCATTTAAAAAGTTTAGTATCTTAGCACTTATATTAGTAATGGCTATATTCTGCAGAATGGGCAGGTATTGTTGGAAGGTTAAGAGTGCTTGTGGTCAGAAGGCATCAAAGTGGTTCAGTTCAGCTGCCAACCCCTTTCTAACTGACGGAACAGTACTCCAGTAGCAGGCGCCTAGCCTCCTCAAGCATGCATGTTGCACCAGCAATAACCACATGTTTATGGGATGTTCTGGGAGTAACAGCTAGAGCATGGAGCCTAGAAACATGCAAATGAATGCAGAACACATTTTAAGGCTAATTTGTGAACTAATATGCAAATCTTCAGGTAAAGATACAAATTTAACCAATTTATTGGTAATATAAAAAGAAAGCAAAATAGCAAAGAGTTTTATTTGAAAAAAGAAAGAAAATATTCCTACCTGTTCTGAGGGCATTTCACCAAATAATGTCTCGCTGTGAAAGGAAAAAGAAATAGAAGATGATAAATAAATGCTACTTTAGATATATATGCTCCAGGGATTATGAGGATATGTAGATGCCCAGGTGTTGCCCAGATGTTGGCACAAGCTACCTCTCATTTTTCATACCTCTCAGAGCTTTCATAGTTCTCTTTGGATGAATACAGCAGAGCCAGAACATGGATACCACAGTGACTTGATATTGTTCCACACCTGGATCAAGCCAGCCATGAAGCCATACAGCCCACATTTCCTGGTTACATAGCTCAAAACATCAAATTTTTTGCCAGGTTGAGTTGGGTTCTAAACTGAAGGGTCCTGGAGTAACAGGGTCACCCAACTTCTGGGGTCTGCCTTAGTGATGAGAAAGCCTTTGAGACCACCAGTCTCCACTTAGATGCTCTTCTCTATAAAATGGGTTTTCATTCTCTGATCTACATTCTTCTAGGACTAAGAGGATGCTCTTGGAAAAATATTCTTAAAGAAAGATACCCTCCACAGTAGGTCTCCTTGAGAAAAACAAGAGTCTAGATGTAGAGGAAAAATAAGAATATCTAAGTAGTTATCCTACCAAGTGTCCAATCTAAACTCACAGTTGAGTTCACCTCAAACAGAAGTAAAGCTGAAGCAGCCACAAGGCCCTAGGTTTTTGTGGTATATTGTTACATCAATGGCCCCAATGATCGTATCTACTTATATCCATCCACACCCATGTGTAACCCCCTCCCACACTGACTCTGGATTGGCCACGTGGCATGCTTTGGCCAATGAAACATTAGCCAATGTGTCATAGGCAGAGGCATAAAAGGCCCCTATGCTCGAAAGTTTGTTATCTCCCTTTCCCCCCTCCTTCTCTCTCCCATCCCTCCCTACCCTGCCTCCTGCCAGGGAATTCTTCTGCTACCATGTGAAGAAGCCTGGCTAGCCTACTAGAAGATGAGACCACATGGGATAGATGCAAGTCATCCTAGCTGAGGCCCCAAAGCAGCCAGGCCCCAGCTGATCTACCATTGGACTATAGCTGCATGAGTGACTCCAGCTGAGACCAGAACTATTCAGCTGAGCTCAACCCAAATTGCTGACCTGCAGAATTATGAGAAAATAAAATTTTGTTGTTTTAAGTTACACATCTGGAGTGATCTGTTAGGCAGGTGACCAATGCAAGGTCCAGACTAGGATGACAGAATCTCAACTTTAGAGGGGGCTTTTTAGGTTTATCTGGGCCAGCCCCCTATTAGTATCTAACCTCTCTCTGTATTCCATTTACGGAGCAACTACTATGTGCTGGGTAATTTATAGATGCAACAAAAATAAAGCCATAATTAGTATTTATTGAACATGTCATATGTTCCTGGCAATATTCTAAGCTTATTATCCAGATCGGTGGTCTTCATATGAGGTTTGCATACCCTGGGCACTCTTAGAAAGGATGGTTTTACGGAAATCTATTTCTAGATCTTTAGCCTTCATGGTATTCTTGCCTAATAATTCATTCTCCTGGAACACATCTGAAGTCAGGCTATATTCCTTTCCTCCCTCCTGTCATATCATCCTTTCTACTTCAGAAAACCCAGGAACACCTGTCACCCACCCTGATTTATACTATAGAGGTCCAGCCTGGGGCCCAAAACCAGTGGGCACCAAACAAAAGATGATTTGAAATATTGGTGCCACTGCTGAGAAAGCAAATGACTAATGACTGGGCCACTAACTTCACTAAAGGGAGGTTTCAAATATTTTGCTTTTGACAAGGATTTAATAATGACCTAATCCATTGTCAGCTGGCAGAGTATTATAAATCATTTTTGATGAAATTGAAAACAACAACAACAAAAACAATAGAAAAAATAAATGCAACAAAGAGCTGGTTCTTTGAGAAGGTTAAAAAAATTGACAACCCCCTGGCTAGACTCACTAAAGAAAAAAGAGAAAGGACACAAATAAAATCAGGGATGAAAAAGGGGGAAAAACGACAGACACCACAGAAATACAAAGCATCATACAAGAATACTATGAAAAAGTATACAACACCAAATTTAATAACCTAGAAGAAATAGATAAGTACTTAGATAAATACAACCTTCCTAGACTGAATCAAGAAGAACTGGAAAATCTAAATAGATCGATCAGCAGTATGGAATGGAAACAATCATCAAAAACCTATCAAAAAGGAAAAGTCCAGGACCAGATGGTTTCACCAGTGAATTCTACCAAACATTCAAAGAAGATTTAATGCCTAGTCTCCTCAAACTCTTCCAAAAAATTGAAGGGGAGGCAATACTTCCCAACACATTTTATGAGGCCAATATTACTCTGATAGCAAAACCTGGTAAAGATAACACACACACACACAAAACTACAGACCAATATCTCTCATGAACACAGATGCAAAAATCCTAAAGAAGATACTAGCAAACTGAATACAGCAACATGATTCTCTATATAGAAAACCCTAAAGACTCCACAAGAACACTACTAGAAACAATAAGCAAATATAGTAAAGTTTCTGGATACAAAATCAATGTTCAAAAATCTATAGCATTCCTATACTCTAATAATGAAGTGTCAAAAAAAGAAGTAGAAAAAATAATTCCTTTTGCAATTGCACCAAAAAAGAATAAAATACCTAGGAATAAATTTAATGAAACATGTGAAGGACCTATATAATGAAAACTATAAGACCTTATTAAAAGAAATCGAAGAATATACAAAGAAATGGAAAGATAGTTCATGTTCTTGGATTGGAAGAATCAACATACTTAAAATGACCATATTACTTAAAGCATTATACAGATTTAATGCAATTCCCATCAAAATTTCATTGGCATTTTTTAAAGAAATAGAGCAAAAAAATCATCAAATTTGTATAGAAGCACAAAAGACCCCCAACTGCCAAAGCTATTCTGAGAAAAAAGAATGAGGCTGGAGCATCACTCTGCCCCACCTCAAATTATATTACAAAGTGACAGTAATCAAAACGACATGGAATATGCAGAAAAACAGACACAAGGACCAGTGGAACAGAATCAAGAATCCAGAAGTAAACCCATATTTATATGGTGAAATAATTTTTGACAAAAAAGCCAAAACCATACAGTGGAGAAAGGAAAGCCTCTTCAATAAATGGTGCTGGGAAAACTGGAAGACCACCTGCAAAAGAATGAAACTAGATTGTTGTTTATCACCACACACCAAAATTAACTCAAAATGGATTAAGGACCTGAATATAAGACCTGAAATAATAAAATGCATAGAAGAAAACATAGACACGAAACTCAAGGACCTTGGACTTAAAGAGGATTTTATGAATTTAACCTCAAAGGCAAAGGAAGCGAAAACAAAAATAAATGAATGAGACTACATCAAACTAAAAAGTTTCTGCTCAGCAAAAGAAACTGTCAACAAGGTAAAGGGACAACCATCTAAATGGGAAAATATATTTGCAAGCAATGCCTCCGATAAGGGCCTAATATCCAAAATATACAAAGAACTCATATAACTCAATAACAAAAAAACAAGTGGCACCAATATAATCCAAAAATAGGCAAAGGACCTGAACAGACTCTTCTTCCTAGAGGACATACAAATGGCCAACAAATATATGAAAAGATGCTCAACATGCTAGCTATTAGGGAGATGCAAATCAAAACCATAATGAGATACCATCTCACATCTATTAGAATAGCTATAATCAACAGGACAAGTAATAACAAGTGTTAGAGAGGATGCAGAGAAAAAGCAACCCTCATACACTGCTGATGGGACTGAAAATTGGTACAGCCACTATGGAAAACAGAATGGAGGTTCCTCAAAAAAACTAAGGATTGATCTACTATACGATCCAGCAATCCCTCTATTTAACTCCAAAGACTTGAAAACCCTAATTCGAAAAGATATTTGCACACCGATGTTCATAGCAGCATTATTCACAGTGGCCAGGATTCACATTATTCACAGTGGCCGAAGTTTTCAATCACTGATAGATGATTGGCTAAAGAAGCTGTGGTACATATATACAATGAAATATTACTCAACCATAAGAAAAGATGAAATATTGCCATTTGCGACAACATGGATGGACCTCAAGATAATCATGCTAAGTAAAATAAACTAGACAGAAAAAGTTGAAAATCGCATGATATCACTTATATGTGAGATATAAACCTAAAAGCAACAAATGAACAGGACAAGGAGAGACTCGGGAACATGGACAATGGACTAGTGGTTACCAGAGGGTAGCGGGTGGGGGAGGAGAGGGGAGGTAGGTAGGGTAAAGGGGGTCAAATATATGGTAGCTGAAGGAAACTGGACTTTGGGTAGTAATCACACAATAGAATATATAGATGTCAAATTATAATGTATACCTGAAAATTATATAATTGTACTAACTGATGTTACCCCAATAAACTTAATAAAAACATTTTAAAAATATCATTTTTGATGCTAGATCACTCTATGGCTTGTGACATGTAACTTGTAAACAGTTTAAAGTATTGAGTGGCATAAAAAAAACTTCATCCCTGTCTCTTTTTATATTGCATGAGGTATTTCAAAGCTAACATCTACTTTTAAAAACAGGAATAAAAATGATGCTAAATTCTATCACTAACCAAATTCACACAAGGGTATATGAAGTAAAATAAAAATCCATTTTAATAGAAATATATTTCTAATAAACTTTATTTCTTATAATTAGTTATTTATCTAAATTTCCATTCATGTTGTTCTGATTAATTTTATACTCATTTTCCAAATCTTACTAATTGTGCAATATTGATAACTCAATCCAAAAAAATTTTTTTTAAACCTAGAGACTTAATAATGAAATAAAAAACGTAATTTAAATTTGTATATACACATTATTTTACAGGGAAGTATAATAAGGTGAACAATAAAAAACTTTCAACAGAAAAGATATACTAAAGTAGGATAAAATTTTGTGGGGGAAGTGAATTGAAGATAAAAGCTCAAGGCGAAAAAGAAACAATACAAAATTTCTAATAGCTAACATTTATTCACAAAGTCTTTTTAAATCAACAAAGGTAGTTACTAGTTAGATGTAAAAGAAAGATTTAACCATTTCATTTTAAGATGTTAATATTTGTGATGCTCTGGAAATTACATCCTTTGCATCAATTTATATTTATGATGAAAAAGTTCAGATGTCAGCAAAACACATTCAAGGGTGCCATTTTTGAAATGATTTTAAGGGCTCTGCAAGCAAAAATGTTTGAAGACCACTACTTTGTACTCTAATATTCATAATAACCTTGTAATTACACCAATTTTACAGTGTAGGTTACTGAGGCACAGAGAGGTTAACGACTGCTCAATGTCACACAGCTAGTGTTAGGCACTGAGCTGTACTCTTCAAAATTCATACCTCAGAATGTGACTGTATTTGGAGATAGGCCCTTTAAAGATCTGATTAAGTTAAAATGAGGTCATTAGAGTGGGCTCTAATCCAATATGACTGTGTCCTCATAAGAAATGGAGATTAAGAAACAGACATTCATAGAGGAAAGACCACATGAAGTCACAAGAAGACAGCCACTTATAAGTTTTGCTATGGCAGCCTGAGCTACTAATACACTTGAGAAAGGACAAAACTGGGCAGCCTGACTCCTCTTGCACTATTCTCAGAGAAACTGGGCAGCTGGTGGTAGGGTTCCTATAGACAAAACTGAGTCTCACAGGATAAATGGCAGGCCTGCAGTGCCACAGCTGGAGCAGGGCACAGATGGGACTGGGGCCCTAGGAAATGCCATGTGCTGCCTGACACGTGTTTTGAGAAGTCCAATCCAATGGCAGTGAGATGAGCAGCCTAGAGATCAGAAAGGGCTCCTATAATAGTTGGCCTTGGGGGTGAGGGGCTGACTTAGAAGGACCACAAACCCAACGAGGATGGTCAGGGCCAGGCACAGAAGATACACCTGTGCTGGCACTTGCCAATAGATGCTTATGAGGTCTCAGCATCATAATGCAGGGCCAATGCCTGTTTAATGAAGAGGACTGTCCAAGAGGATAAAAGTGATTCTAGACACCAAAGGTGAGATTTATGAGCATCTGAGAAATAGGGCTTGCCCAGAATAAACCTTAAGTATGGAGCATAATCAGTGCTCATTGCGTAAATGTGTTAACCTATCTTCCCTTGGGCTTCCCAGAGCACAGCTGGTAAGACAAAGATTCAAGGGCAGAGTCTATGTGGGAAATGATCCTAGGAAACCCACTGGAGAGTAAGGAAGTGAGAACAGGGAGAGAAGGAAGCCAGTAAAGAGTGATTCTGCAATCAGTGCCACCATGGGCCATGGCCTGTTACCCAGGGTGCTTGACCTGGAGGCCCCTGGCTCCAAGCAACTCGACCATCCTGCACAGAAATAAAAATGCAGTACAAAGTTCTGTTTAAATTGTGATCTTATGTCTACGGCCATGCTACCCTGAACAAGCCTGATCCCATCTGATCTCGAAAGCTAAGCAGGGTTGGGCCTGGTTAGTACTTGGATGGGAGACCACCTAGGAAAACCAGGTGCTGCAGGCGTAAAAAATAATCTTTAGGACTCTGAAGAGTCTAATCAAGGAAAACACCAGTGAGCACCATTCTCTGCCTCCTCAGCTGGGGCCACATTGCTCCCAGCTCCTGCCTCATGGCCATACCTCCCAGGTGATGTGTCCAGGCTGAAGGCTTTCTAATCTCTACATGGGCCTCTCCCTGTCATCACCACCACCCCAAGATTGGTGACTTGGAGTGGCGGCAGCCATGCTTCCCCCATCTTGTCAGGCCCTGTAGCAGTGCTGCAGCCTCCAATGTGTGGCTGACCTTCCCTCACCAATCCCCCCACCCTCCTTTACACCCTTTTCAGACCCCCAGGCCTTGCAGTGACCCCAAGATAGAACCTTATCTGTTATCTTGAGTGTCCTGCATTCACAGTCAGCACTGTGGCAGCCCTGCACAGGGCCCTAGGTATTTGCATAACTCCAGCCTTCTCTGGCCCCAGCACATGCAGGGAGCCCTGCAGCCTGGGGGGACAGAAAGCACCTGGGTGTTCCCCCTTTCCTGCCAGCTCTTTCCTTTGCCCAGGGGCTCCTACCATGCCACACTCAGAAGCACAGCTCCCTTCAGGAAGCAGCCTGACAAAGCAATGTTCCCAGGCAAGCGCAGTTACAAGGACAGGTCAAGTCATCTCTCTGAGTCACCAGGTGTAAAGCTGAGAAGGAGAACCAAGTTTTCTACCTCTTATTCTCTTGGTACAAAGAGCTATTTTATGGCCAGAGCCATTCAAAGAAAAGCACCAGCACATAACGTTGCCTATCTGGAGTCACGGTGTCCTGTGTGGTAGTCATGAGCCCCAGGTGGCTATCAAGCACTGAAAAATGTGACTAGTCCAAAATGAGAGGTGCTAGAAGTATGAGATCATGCCCAATTTCAGCCTTAGTGTGAAAAAAGGAATATAAAATATTTCATTCAGAATCTTTATATTGTTACATGTTGAAATGATATTTTGGATATATCAGGTTAAATAAAATAGATTAAAATTAATTTCACCTCTTTCTTTTTACCTTTTTAAATGTGACTGCTAAAAAGAAATGTCCAATTATACACATGGCTCACTCAGGACAGTGTGAAGGGCCCTAGCAGCTGGGATGGTTAATGCTGCAGTCCTCATGACTACGATGGAGGAATATGACCTGGAAAGGTGAACTGCACACAGGAGAAGGGCTCCCCAGAGCTGCCCGTGCCCAGGACTGGCCACTATACAGCACCAACAACTCTGCAAGGTAAAGAGGCCCTTACACTGGGGCCTGAGAAGTCCAGCTTTGTAAGTGCAAAAGCTTGAACCCAGGCTCTAACTCCAGTGCTCTCTTTACTTAGCCCCTGGGGAGGCTGACGGGCCACCACACAGGGAAGACAGGCTTTCTCCTGAAGACCCAGTGGGCCCACAGAGCCAACAAGCCTTCCCACACACTCTGCAGACAAGACTGCACCTCAGAAATGCTAGAGAGGAAAGCTCATGCTTAGGATGACCGAGTGTTACTGATGCCATGCTAGTGAGCCCTTTGTTCTCTCTGAGGCCCCGAGGTTGCCCCCTGCTCCTCCTTGTTCACAGCCACCCCATTCTGTGCTTTGTGGTCTTGCCCCATAAGTGTACCTATGAGTGGGACACAGCCCCCAAGCTCCTTCTTTCTTGTAGGTCTTGGAGAAAAGATCACAGGGCCTTCATTCCTGTGGCCATGGTGGAGCAGCACAGAGCACGCTTATGACAAAGGGATGTAGGTGTCTAGGCAGGCCCTAAGAAGGCCTGGCTCTGGAGCTAGCACAAGGAGTGCAAGATAAACTGAGTCAAAGTGAACACGGAGAGTAGACACAAAGAGGTTAGGCTGCTCTCTTCCCTGTCTGGTTCTGGTGTGCCTTCAAAACTGTCCTTTGAAAAGCTCACACACAAAAGGTTGGCAGATAATTGGGACCACACCAAAGCAGTGAGTCCAGACAAACTTCCCAAGAAGCAAAGATCTTTGGAAACCACTGTGCTTGAGGAGCTACTAGAATAACTTGGGGCTCAGCTCTGGGCCACCAGGTTGGTGTTTTCCAGTTGACTTTGAAATGCAGAGGCCCTGGGATGCAGTTCTGGGCCCCCTAGCACAAAGATCAGGAATAGAAAGTCATAGCTTTGGAGGGGAGTGGAAAGCATGTTTGTGCTTGGCAAGCAGCACATGGTTTCCATTAACTCGAGTTCATGGAAACAATGAGTGCCTCTGAAAAAGAAGGCAGTGCAAGGCCAGTGGTGAGGGCAGCACAGCAGAAAGGCTGAGAGAGAAAGAGGCTAGGCCTCTGGCTCCCTGGCTTCCAGGATGGGCTTTGCTTATCTCAGGGTCCATGGAAGATCGTATCAGGAGTGGGGCACCTACTCTGATGTGCCGAGGGAGTGGGAGAACAGGCGCTGGGCTCATCTCTGCTTTCCACATGTGTATAAGAAGCCTACAAACCTGGATGCTCTGTGGCTCCCACATAGGCAGGAGGGCTTTGTTTTCCTGTGTGGTCGGGATGCAGAAGGCCCAACAAACACACACTTGCATAGAAAACTCAGAAACCATCAATATAACAAGGGAGTCTATACTGCTATTGGTCCCTAGTAAGGCCTAGGCCCTCCACACACCAAGCACTGTTTATAAACCCTTTATATATATTAACAGTTTTAATCAACATGATGCAAGTTATGATGTACTGAATATAAGAATATACTATATTTGAGTTATAAGAGTGATGTTGGTTTTTATTTAGACACATGTGATTTGGCCCACAAATGCCTGACTGCCCCCAGTAAGCTCCATAACCATCTGTAGCCAGCCTATAAAAGGAGCAGCCTCCTGGTGTGCAGTGTGACGTAAGGGCTGTGCCCTGTCCCTGGTCTTACTCTGGCACCTGCTAGAACCTACTGCTTTGGAATTGCTGCCACACTTTCCCCCTAACTCCTTCCCAACCCTGCCTGGGCACGAATGATGCAGTGCTCCCTGAGAATGAGCTGCTTGCCTGGTAAACACCCGAGTACCACCAGTCCTCAGGGCCCACAGCGGTCACAATTATGCTCCAGCTACCTAGAATGACTGGGGTGTATCCTTCACTCATCCTTCAGCTGAGAACTTCCCTTTGGGTCTGGAAATGGCAAAGACAGCAATCAAGTTTTTTTGTGTGAGGTGATTTAAAGATGACCACAAATTCTTTGCCACTCTTGCCACAGAGAGGTGGACTCTCCTTCCTACCCTGAGTCTGGGCTGCCCTCACAACTTGTTTTACGCAACAGAATATGGCAGAGTGACAACTGTGCCAGCATCCAGTCTAGGTATGCTCTTGGAGCCCAGAGTTGCCAAGTAGAGTGGTCTGGCCACCCACTCTGCTGAAGAGAGCAGAGCAAAAGAGAGAGAGAGAACTAATGCTGCCAACCTTGCTGTCCCATCTGTCTCAGAGGCTAGACCCAAGGCTGAGAGGGGCACCCCCCTAGATTTTTAGTCACAGTCAACTCCAGATGACTGATGCCACATGGAGACGCCAGGTGATTGCTGGCAGAACTGCCTACCTGAGCCCAGCCCAGATTTCAGAAACTTGAGAAAATAAATGTTGAAAGTCTTTTCATTCAGGATGTTTTTTTATGCATCAATAGATAACTGGAATATCTGGAGATTAGCAGTATGTGCTCAGGGTAAGAGCTCACTCAATAACAAGAAACACAACTGTTCAGTTACATCTTCAGAACCAGGAAAGATCTTTGACCTAAACAAGGCCATAGTTTTCAGATCCTCTCCATCCATTCAGATCATTTTTGTTTGTTTGTTTGTTTGTTTTAAATTTCATTAAGAAAACAATTTGGAGGCCTGAGCTCCTCACTGCAATTCTACCTGCCAACCTGCCCCTGGAATGCCACTGGTTGAGCCAGGGGCTGCCATCCTGGGCGCGATAAAGGCAACTGAATTGTCTCAAACCTGCCTGCAGTGGTGACAGTGGTCTCAGAGGATGGCTTCTGTTGATGTCCTGCAGAGGAAGGCACAGGGTTTGGAACTAGAAAGGATAGGTTTGGGGTCCGGTTCAATATCTGAGCAATTCACCTGCACTTTGCATGCCCCTACTTTTTGTCTGTGAAATAGACCTAATAAAACAACTTACATGCCAGAGAAAATATTAGGATGGAAGCAGACCTCCACTGTACCTATCTCCAGGGGTTCCTGGAAGCCTCGTCTCCTCCAACTCAAGGGACAGAGCATCAGATCTAGGAAAAGCATGCTCAAAGTCCAGGGTTTTCAGTGGGGATGGTCCCACTTGTGAGGGCCATTGGAACTCTCTGGGTTGTGTCTGATTATCACATTGGACAATACCTGACAACTGGTAGACAGAGGGCGGGCATGCTGGATATCCAGCAATATACAAGACAGTCCACAAATGATTTGCCCCACAGGACTCTGAATGACCCTCCTGACATTCACATAGAGAAGAAAAACCTGTTTGTCAGAGCCTGGGACCTAAATCCATTTTACATATAAAAACAAGGTAGGTTTTTCCCTCATTTTAATACACAGTGAATGTTTGAAGAACATGAAAATCAGAAAGTATGCTTCTTTTTTAAAATTTGAAACCTTATCAATAACTGGTATTTTAGAAATCTCATCACTATGAGCAGTGCCACTCCTGGACTTTAAGGTATATCTGTTTCAGTCTATACTTGTCCCTGTCACATGCACATTGACACACACACACATATAATATATAATATATAATATATCAATATTATTTATATATTAATATATTAATATATAAGTAATAAATAAGTAATAATGTATATATACATATACACATATATATACACATATATATACGCATACACATATATATACATGTATGCGTATATATATATACATATATATACGTATACACATATATGTATACACATATATATACGTATACACATATATATGTATACACATATATACACATATATACACATATATATGTATATATATGTGTATATATGTGTATACATATATATGTGTATACGTATATATATGTGTATACATATATGTATACACATATATATGTATATACATATGTATATATATATGTGTATATATATGTGTATACATATATATTATTTATATAAAACATAGATATATAAATTCATGTAAATATAATATATGTAATATAAATGTAATATACAGTCATGTGCTGTTTAATGACAGAGATATGTTTTAAGAAGTGTGTTGTTAGGAAATTTCATTGTGAGAACATCATAGAGTGTGCTTACACAAACTATAAGATGGTATGGCCGACTACACACTTAGGCTGTGTGAGACAGCTTATCGCCTCTAGGCTACAAACCTTTATAGCCTATTACTGTATTGAATACTGTAGGCAATTGTAACACATTGGTAAGTATTTGTGTATCTAAACACATCTAAACATAGAAAAGGTACACTAAAAACATAATATAAAAGATAAAAAATGGTACGCCTATATAGGGCATGACCGTACCTTTACCATGAATGGAGCTTGCAGGTCTGGAAGTTGCTCTGGGTGAGTCAGTGAATGAGTGGTAAGTGAATGTGAAGGCCTAGGACATTACTGTACACTACTGTAGTCTTTATAAACACTGCACACTTAGGCTACACTAAATTTATAAAACAACATGAGATTAAATCAAGCACAAGGGAAAATAATGTAATTAAGAGACGTGGTAAACATGGGATGTACGAGACTGCCAGGGTAACATGACATACTGTTATAGCAATGTATTTTTTTTTTTATTAAAGTAGAAAGAGGACGCTTTAAAATAATGATAAAAAGTATTAGTATAGTAAATACATGAACTACTAACAGTCATTTATCATTATCAGGTATTACGTTCTAGACAAAATTGTATGTGCTATACTTTAATACAACTGGCAGCACAACGACGTCACTAGGTGATAGGAAATTTTCAGTTCCATTGTACTCTTATGGGACCACCAGTATCTATATGGTCCCTCATTTACCAAAACATCGTTATATGGCACATGACTATATAGACATTTAATATATATCATGTATGTATGTTATATGTAAATGTAACATATATAAATATATACATATATGTAAAATCCTTTCACATACACAGAAAGTTTTCTCTGAAATTCAAACTTATTCAAAAGATGAAGTGCAAAAGAAGTACTAAACTTTGTTATATTGTGTTACAAATTATTTTCTATTTATTTCTTCATATTTTAGAGCATTAAATTGTTTTGAGGGGGTAGAGGTAGCATATCTTATCTATGAGTTTCATTTCAAGATAGTAATAGGATCATTTCAATATATTTGTTGTAAAAGAGGGTGCTGGTTGGGATAGAGTTAAGAATCTGCACTAAGGCCTTGCTACTCAAAGTGTGGCCTCGCACCAGCAGAGGTGGCACCACCTGGGATCTCATCAGAAATGCAGACTCTCAGGCCTGCCCAGATGCACTGAATCAGAATCTGCATTTGAGCAGGTTTCCAGGTGAATGGTCTGCTACTGCAGGTTGGGGCGGTGCTGCTCTAAGGGGTCCAGGCAACGGCTATCACCAGGACTCCCATGGGGCAGGACTTGCCCTGCCAGGGCTATCTGAGGCCAGCCTAATGGTACAGCTGCACCAGACCGAAGCCGAGCTCCCCAGTTGCTGCAGGAGCTATGAACTGCTGTTCTGAAAGGACTTCGCCAACAACTGCCATGAAAGTTAGAAGGAAAACTCCTGGGCAACGTCAGCCCCTAGATGGGTGAGGTTTTCTTGAATAGAAATGTGGGAAGCTAGGGATCAGGTTGGGCTTAGTCTTGGCCACTCCTTGTTTCAGGACTTTATCAAGTTCTTCAGCTATGTTCTGTAAAATGGGAGTGACTGAACTGTCATCCTGGACTGGTGACAAGGATTACATGAGAATGTGGAGGAGTCAGTGAGAGTCTGGCCCACAGCAGATGCTCAGGCAAAGCTCTTGAAAGCTCAGTAGGGCTTTTGGACACTGTGCACAGGAGCACAGGAGGCCGTCTGGAGCCCACTCCAGGGAAGACAAGGGCAGCTAAGAATTAGACTCTCAGTGGCTCTATGTGAAGCCTGGAGAGTGTGTCCATCTGCCTTTGCTGGCCTTGGAGGATATAGATGTGTCCTTAACTAACTAACTACCTTGCTTTGTTTTCTTCATCCTGCCTAAAGCCTAACATAGCCTGCAACTCACAGCAGATTCTCTATCATGCCCGTGAGCCCAGAAGTAGGTGTCTTTAGAGCAAAATAGGCTTAAAGACTGCCTATGCGGCTTCCGAACTCCCACAGTTGCGGGCCAAGCAGCTGAAAAAAAAATTAAAACCATTTGTCCACCATTTGTTGAGCAGCTGTCATGAGCCAAATTCCAAGGAGAAGGGTCCCTGCCTTACACACTGTCCTCTTGAATGGAAACAAATGCATTTGCACATGTGCCACAAGCTCATAAAAAGAGTCGAGGGTTTGGAACAGGTGGAAAGCTTGGCAACTGTTGATGAGGTGGGCAGACACCATGGAGGAAGGCTCACAGAGCACAGCACAGAGACACACATAAAGCCTGGCGGGAAGGGTGCAGGTTGGGGAGGAGAAAGATCTAGTTATAGCTCTCACCCCATCTATGCTGACTATGCTAGGAATCTCCATGTATCCTTCCGGATCCCCGTCCACCCTTTTCCACCATACTCGGGCCCCTGGAGGCTGACTCCTATGCACTGCCTGTGGCCTCTGGTTGGTGGAACCAAAGCAGTGACAGGACATCTGAAGGAGAGGGTGAAGGGAAGGTCTGAGGAATGCATGTTCCTGGCCCTCTTCCTGTAGCCACCTGGTCTGGCATCGCCTGAGTCCCTCTTTTAAGGATCCTGCTAGTGACACTTCTCCAGCAGCTGCAGGTCTTGCAAGTTTTAAGAATCTCTCCTTCTCTGTCCTCTAAGGTCTAGGGTGAAAACAGATTCCTGCAGGCACTGGTCCCTGAGTGCCTCCTTCTCCCTCCCTCCCTGATTCCCTTAGCCCTGCTTACACCTCTGGGGAGAGCTCCCTCTGGAAACAATGCTCAATTTCCCTGTTTGAGTGTCCCCTCAAGTTGTGACCACCAAATCTAACACTTCTCAGCTTTATGACCTTGGGCTAATAATAATTATTATGTATAACTATAACCATATGTCATCATAAATACAGGACACTTACAAGGAGCCAGAATGTATTAAGGGCTTTTGTTTGGGTGTTTGTTTGTTTGTTACCCTAATCATCACGACAATCCTATGAGATTGGTATGCAACTGTTTTCCCCATTATTTAGATGGGGAAGGTGAGGCATGGTAAGTTATCAGCTGGTAAGTGAAGAGTTGCCCTTTGACCAAAGTGGTCTAATTCTAGAGCCCTGCTCTTACCCATGTCATCTCTGGGAGCTATAGCATCCCCATCTGTTTTGGAAATTCTGAAGGGAGTTGCAGGGAGAGTACCTCAGAGGAAATGCACACAAGCTGGTAGAAATGTGACATTGAGGCTTGGTGAGAGGCAAGGCTAGAGACAGAAAACAGACAGCCATAAGAACCGTAGTCACTAAAAAGAAAGAGTGAAATGAGAAGGGGTGGAGGATAGTCCAGGGGAACAGGAACACCAACAAGAAAAAGTGGACATTCAGACTGGATGAGAAAAAGGGGAAGTGGAGCCTTTCTAATCCCACCTGCCTGACAGGCACAGCACCAGCACTGTAATTAAATTATGAACACTCTATGAACATTCAGTCTAAGGAAGGTGGTGTCGATCTTCTTTCATTCCATAAATGAGAAAACTGAAGTTCGGAGTGGTTAAGGAAAGTGTCTAAAAACTCAGTCTTAAGTAGCAGAACCAGAATCAAATCCAAGTTCATCTGATCTAGGAGAATGACAGAGGTCAGGGTCCTTAAAACAAAGGAAGGAAGGAATTTGAGGGGACAAAAAGAGAATTTAAATGATATCAGCAATGATCACAGTTGATTTTAGCAGAGTGTAAGGGAGACACATCTTCTCACTCACTTTGCTCAACAGTCACAGGAAAAAAAATCCCTGATTTATGAAAACTTTTTCAGCCACGATGATACTTTGCCCAGAGTACTTCTGCTGTCTGTGGTTTGGTTGTGCTCTCATTCTAGACATGATCTTATCTGTTCTTACCTCTGGATTTCCTCTTGCTGAACACCGACTGCCAGATGATGGTCAGGGTGAAGAGCAGAACACTGAGAATCCCCACACAACACACAAACACGGCATACACATAGAGATCTAAAAGGCAAAGACACAGAGGGTTAATGTCAGGACAGCTCACATCAGAGAAGATACACCAAATAAAATAAACTTCAATAAACTAAAATCAACTCAAAATGAACCACCAACCTAAATGTAAAATATAAACTAGAAAACCTTTGAAAAAAACATAGGAGAAAAATTTTTGGGATCTAGGACTAAACAGAATTTTTAGACTTGACACCAAAAGCACCATCCAAAAAAGAAAAAGTTGATAAATTTGATTTCACAAACTACAACTTTTTTTTGCTCCTGAACCACTCATATGAATAGAATGAAAAGGCAAGCTACAGACTGGGAAAAATTATTACAAGGCATAAATCAAACAAAGGACTAGTATCTAGATTTAAAGAACTCTCAAAATTCAACAGTAAAAATAAACGATCCTATTATAAAATGGGCAGAAACTTAAGACATTTTACCAAAGAGAATGCACAGGGGGCACATGAGAAGATGTTCAACTTCTTTTGCCATTAGAAAAATGCAAATTTCAACCAGAATGAGATCTACTTCATCTATGACAATCACTAAAATAAAAAAGAATGAAAATACCAAATGCTAGCGATGATAAAGATAAACTGGGCCCGTAAGACACTGCTGGTGAGAACGTAAAATGGTACAGCTGCAGTCTCTTAAAAGACATGCCTACAACTAGCATTCAACCCTACGGTTATACTCCAAGACATTTGTTTCAGAGAAATGAAAACTCAGGTTCGCACAGAAACCTGTATATGTATGTTTATAACAGCTTTATTCATAATAGCCAAAAATATGGAAACAGTCCAAATGTCCTTCAGTGGGTGCATGGTTAAACAAACTGTGGTCCATCCGTACCATGGAATACTACTCAGTGATAAAGAGGAACAAACTATTGACCTATGCAGCAACCTGGATGAATTTCCAGAGAATTATGCTGAGTGAAAAAAAAATCCCAAAAGGTTACATACTGTATGATTTTATTTTATATAATGTTTACTTTGTATACCATTCTTGAAACAACAAAATTATAGAAATGGAGAACAGATTAGCGGTTGCCGGAGTTAAGGAGGGAATTGGGGATGGGAGGGATTGGGTTTGGCTATAAAGGACCCTTATAGTGATGGGGATATTCTGTCTCTTGGCTGTATCAATGTCAATATCATGGTTGCTATATTGTACTAGAGTTTTACAAGATATTATCATTGGGAGAAGTTAGGTAAAGGATACAAACCGATACAAAAGATCTATCTCTCTGTATTATTTCCTAGAAATACATGTTAATATACAGTTTTCTCAAAATAAACTTAAAGATCCAATAGTAAAACCATGTTCACATATGTCTTAATCAGTTTGGGCTATGATAACAAAATATAGACTGGGTAGCTTAAATAATAAACACTTATTTAGTTCTCAGAAGATCAAGGCGCTGGCTCATCTGGTGTCTGGTGAGAGCTCTTCTCCTGGTATCTCCTCCTTTCTCTTGGTATCCTCACATGGTGGAGAACAGAGAGGCAGCAAGCAAACCCTCATGGCACCTCCTCTTACAAAGACATGAATTTCATTCATGAGAGCTCCATTCTTATGACCTACCCTCCAAAGGCCCCACCCCCTAACACAATCACATTAGGGGTTAGGATTTCAACAAATGAATTTTGGAGGACACAAACATTCAACCCCTAACAATATACATCCATTTCTTAAACTCCAATGATCAACTTTATCACCAATCTGATTGATAAAATGCTAAGAAAGAGGAAGGGAAGCTAAAAACTTTATGTTAACCTTCTATGCAGCAAAAAGCTACAGATGTTTGAACTTGGCAAATGTTTGAACTTCAAAAAAATGTTTCTCTGCCAACTTAAGTTTCTTCAGTCAATACACATTTATTATCGGCCATGCTCCTACATGGAGCAAGAAATGTAACGATGAACATCCAAAGGTCCTCTCATTAAGAAATCAGAGGCTGCACAGCACCTGTGACAATACAAGTGTGTGCCCAGTACTAGAAACAGGCAGAAAAGGGACCCGACCCAGGGTGGGGAGGCCAAGAAGGGTTCCTAGAAGACAGGAGCTCTACAATGAGTTGTATTTAAAATGACACAGAAAATGCAAATATAGAGAGAATAAAAATATATAGAGAAAAAATATGTAGAGAGAAATAAAGTATTCAGTATCCATTACCCTGGTTTACTTTATGATGCATATGTATATATTTTTGAATTAAAATCGTAGTTTCATATTTTGCTTTTTATTTAATCTCAATTTCTCATTAAGCTCTATTCAAAATTGATTCTGAACTGTTTTTAAAATGTGATAAAAGTTTATCATATTAATATAAGTGGCTAAATATCTTATTGGCTACTCAAACTGTTTCTAAATGTTCTCTATAGCAAATGATTCTATGAAGAGCATCCATAAGCTTAAACCTTAATGTACCTCTCACATCATGTGCTTATGATTAAGTTCCTAGAAGTGGAATTGCTGAGTCAATAGGAATGTACCTTTGTAAAGCCCTTGGGAACTGGAGAAGCAGTTAGTTAAGTGCTTAAACTGAAAAAGTAAGCATGCTAAGGGTGGTGGAGTGGCTGGCTTCCTCAGCGAGCCTGCAGAAGCAGGTAAGGCTATGGTCAACGACAGAGGAGGAGGGAGAATGGGATGGAATCAGACATCTCGGCTTCCTTCCGCCTCCCCCTCCAGAGCCCCTGCCCCGGGGAAGCCCAGTGCAGATTCTGCCCCTGGAGCCCATGAGCAACTCCCATGGTCTTAGGCTCAGTCGGCTTTCTTGCCTAAGCTACTGTGAGTGGGTTTCTGTTCCTAGAAACTTAGAAGCCTGGACAAAAATAAGTGGAAATCACAACAGAACAAGGTTGCGGGTGAAGGGAGCACCTGCACTAATATTTAAGTTAGCAGGGTAGGTAGAAATGAGGAAATGTCTCCCACAGAGGGGAATTGGGAGCATCATAGAATTCCAAAGGCCAAGAAACTAAAATGTTATAATAAAAATTCCTTAATAACATCAAGTGCTGCTGAAAAACACCCATTGGGTTTTCCCACTGGGAAGCTGCTTGAAAAGTCTTGGAGAAAGCCAATTCAGCAGGATGGTGGGGAACAAAGCCAGAATACAGGGTCAAGGAATTCAATGGTATATGAAGAGTTTGAGATAGAAATAGAGAAAACTTCTATAACCAAAATGAAAACTCCCTTTCCATAGAGAGGTCTCTGTCTCAGATGTGTGACTTCATAGATTAATACAACAGAGCATTCTGCAAGTGGTCAGTTAGGAAAGAGGCCTGGGCCTCCGTTTAAACAACTTGAAAGTCTAAAGAACAGAGGAGAGGTCACAGAGCAGAATTCGTGACAAGATACAGGCCAGGCCAAAACATGGAGAACATATGACCAATCCTGGATTTACACACCATTAAGAGAACTAGTCCAGGTTTCGGATTCATTTCTGGCACAAGAAGATGGTGAACAATGCGGTCACATTGTCAGGCCCACAGGCATGAGGCAGGTGGGCGCGACACTGCCTCTCAGGGTTCCGCAGTTATGGATCCCTGGACAAAAAGGGCAATTTGGTTTCAGTCTCATCGCTGACATGGAGAAAAAGTGTCTTACTAAAGTTTTTGAGCCACTGTCTTACTAAAGTTTTTGAGCCACTGGAGCAGAGTGACGTGATCCACAAGCTCACCTCTTCATCAGGACACTTTCCTTGGTTCTGGGACTGCAGGAACCAAGGAGAAACAAGGCCAAAGTGAGAATCTCCCACAGAAGCATATCATAGACATCTATGGTCCACTCTGCCCTGGCAGGAGGTGAGGGGCTCCAAGAGGCCCACGTTATGGTTTTAGATCACAGCTTCTTTAACGTGGCACAAAAGGGCTCTCCACAGGCAACTGCGGCTACAGAATCATAAAACATCTGGCCAGTCTGGAAGGCTCAGCTAACCACAAAGCACGCAGGCCCTCCAGGCTGTGAACCCTGGCCAACAGGCACTAGCCACCCGTGTGTGGGTCCCCACAGGCTTCGGAAGGATCATGCCTGCTCTCTGCTGTGTTCTTGAAGCTACATGAACCTTACTGTGACCTTGCAGAGAGAAAAGCTAAAAAAGAACATCTGAGTTTTCCTGGATTGGGCAGCAACTGTTACCCCAAAGTTCTCATTTCTTTCTCTGTTCCAAATATTTCTTTTGCTGCTTAAGAACGATCGTCCTGCTTTATCTACTCAAAACACTGAAACTACCTCCCCTATCTTTCTCTGCAAACAAAGGTTGAAATCTGAGCCATTTAAGCTAGGGTCATAAACTCCTAACATTCCAGGGCCACTTTTCTCTAGGTGAGCTAGAGCAAAGCTGTACCCTGCTCCACAGAGGCAGCTTCGGCTCTGCTCCAGGTAGCCGTTCTGAGGCTGAAATGCCTGTCCAATGTTGCCTTATCTTTTGACTTTTCCTTAACTTTTATGTAAACACCCTTCTAATTATAAATGTTGACTCAAAGGTTTTAAAACAGACCAGGCCAAACAATGCTTGTACAAAGACTGAATCCAAGCTTTCAGTTCCAAATTTAACAAAACGTCTGCACTTAACCAAATCTGGGATTCACTTTTAAAATACTACTTATACCTGCACACTTAAAATAGTTCTAAAAATCTTGTTATATTCCCCAAATTCATTTGCAGTTTTGTCTTTTGCCATTGGACTTCCTAAGGCATCAGTGTCATTTTTAGGCTCAATTGCAAGCCGCCATGCAGAAAATGTCTCCCCACGGCCCCCAGCTCAAGCCTCCCTGAAGCAGATGGTGGGGCCAGCCGGCAGGCTGGCGTGATGCTCACTTGGCAGGGAGGCAGAGATGGGGTGCACAGTGTCCGCGTGCCAGTTCCCTTGCTTCCAGAAAGCCAAGCCACAGCAGGCCAGTCCGAGTAGACTCAACAAAAGGCAGACAGCACAGCACCTGTTGCCCAGCAACCCCGAGGCCTACAGGGGTATTCAGAGCTGCTTTGAAACCTGGTAACTCCAGCATTCCTCAACAGAATGAAGGAACCCAATTCTCTTGAACCACACTGAATCTAGAAAGTCAATGCCAGTCCTCTCCATTTCTAAGGCAAATGCAAATGTCCAGATCACAGTTCTGTGAAGAAAACTTGTATTTCTGCTGTATTTTTTAAAATCTAGCCTGTAATATCATCTTACTTGGGGCAAAATACCTGAGCAACAGCCCAGAGGGATTTTAACTCACTCTAGCATCTTACCAAGAGGCCTGACAATGCCTTTTTTGTGTTGCTGGCACACAGCCAGGCCCAACTAAGCCTAGGAGGATGGATATCCCTCATCAAGAACTACTGCAGCTCACTGTCCAGGAACAAAAGGGCAAAGGCCCGGGATCACATGCCAGAGAATTTCAACCATATCCTGACCTGACCAACACTATGGCTGGGTTAAGAAAGCAAAACCCACAAAAGCTGCTGCTGAAATCATAGGAAAAGAGCACTGTGGAAACAGCTGCTCTGAGGCATTATGCAGAGTGAGAGTGCTAATTCTGCTGCCCAGAGGGGACCTAGTTTTCTGTGTTGAGAAGAAAGGGCAATTTGGGCCATGGACATTGTGCAGAGAGTTAGGTAGAGGGTAATCCTGAGATTCTGTAGCTACACATGAATTATAAAATATTAATTACACAAAGTGTTTTAGGGATGCTAATTATGCTGCAATGTATATGGGGACTAAATGCTACAATCCTTCCAAATATACAAAGTCTGGGTCTTTGTACCCTGGTATTTTCAATATATGGTCCTCAGACCACTTGCACTGGAAACACTTGGAGCCTCGATAAAGTGCAAATTCTTTAATCACTTCCTAAATGTAATAACCAGAATTTTTTGCGGGGGAGGGAGGGTGGGAGGGAAGCACAGAGTCTGAGTTACTAACAAGTCCTGAAAAGATCCTTAGGCATCTGATGATAAATAGGGTTCCTGCTGTCATAGCTGCCAATGACCTGCCTCGAGGCACCACCCAGACATCTCCATAACACACCTTCACAGTGCCTGGGTTATAGGGCAGCTCCAGAAACATGGACTAAATTAATAGCTTTTTCTACTGCTTCACCCCAGGAAGAGTAAAGTCACTTTCATGTCTTTGCTAATGAACAAGCAGGCATTCACTGAATGAAAGGCTAAGGGAGGGAATTTGGGATTATTTTGCTAGAAGAAGGTCATCAAATAAAGAAAAAAAAAGGCAGCTACAAAGCATGCAGATGAAAATCAGAGAATACAAAGAATCACTGTTAGAGTAAATCACAATCTGAGAGACACAATATTTATGACTTTAAAATGAAACAATAAATCATAATGGCCTACCTAGGTGACATCTTATAGTTTGCAAATGATGTTCATAGTTATGGTTACATTTTTCCAAGAGAGAAAGTACCTCAACCAACTGTTTTTAATTAGCTTTTAGAAGGGTAGGTTTGACCAAATGCTCTCTTCTAGGGCTAGCTCTGCTTCCACACCTGTTGAAGTACCAAAAAGGGATTGCGAGGCCCCAAGACACACACATCTCCTTAGATCTTTTTGACAAGGTCATCCCCATCAATAAATGCCACAAGATGCAATCCTTTATAATTTCCTGATCATCTCTTACATTAATCGGTTTTGTACAGATCAAAGGCTCTGACTGAGAACTCACAATGTACATTCTTTCATTACTTACGGTCATAACCTTCAACTTCTTTCTAATAACAATCTCTGTGAACTTTTCTTTCTCTTAGGTTAGTTTTCTCAGCCTCAGAACTCTTGACATTTGGGGCCAGATAATTCTTTGTTGTGGGGTTCTAATCTGTGCAATGCAGGCTGTTTTGCAGCATCCTTGGCTTGTACCCAATAGATGCCGATAGCATCAAAATGCTAGTTGTGGCAACCAAAAATGTATACATAGGTTGACAAATGTCCCTTGGATTCTCACCTCCTGTTGAGAATCACTGCTCCAAGGCTCAAGTTGGAGCCTGCATCAAAACCACCCAGATGGCTGGGTACCACCCCCAGATTTTCTGAGTCTGTGAGCAAGGATGGTGCCAAACAAAGTACATTGGTAACAGCCTCCCAGGTGATGCTGATACTGATGCTGCTGGTCTGAGACTAACTTTGGGAAACACTACTCTATGCTCTGGCTGCACCCTGGAGTCATCTGGAGAGCTTTAAACAAGTTCCAAGTCAGTCAGAATCTCTAGAGATGTGATGCAGGCCTCAGTGTTTTAAAAGAATCCCCAGTGATTTCCAAATGGGTTGAAAATCACTTGCTTAAGGTTTTCAAACTATTGCTAGAATCCTAAATTCCTTAAGAACCTAAGATAAAATTAGTTAGAGTGATGTACTTTCCATTTTTATATTACTTGACGATCCTTCCCTAATATCACCTGGGAGTAGACTTTCTGGAGCAAAACAAAACAAACAACCCTAAATTATGCAGTTTGGGGCTTTCACTTTCACTCCTTCAAAACCTGTGGGCACATACCACCAGAAATTCCTGTCCTACTCTTAAGTTTCGGACAAGAAAACAACTTGATGTGGCAAAACTAAAAAGTTAAGGTCTTTCCTCTTATTCTATTCCTTTTTTTTAATTATCTAAAAGTGAGATAGCATCTTATCATAAAGAAATATGCAAGCTTTACCTTCAAAAAATGCCCAAGTCGCTTTCTTTTTATCAAAGGATGAGTCTTCTGAAGCTTTGAGAGAAATCACTGTAAGACAAAAAAGAAATGGCAAAGCATGTAGTAGAGTAGCTTATGGACCTGACCCACAGTGCAATCCAAAATAATGCCATACGACTTAAATGGCACTTAGATTTATAAAGTAATTTTTCACATTTGCAAAACCACATTTAAGTGTCACAAGTCACATGCCAAGGATAGGTGTGATGACTTACACATAACAACTGGGAGTCCTGAGGCAGCAGAGAGGAAAATTAAATTCTCTGTTTAAAAGCCAATAAATGGCTAAGCTGGGACCCAGTATGGTAGAAATCCCACTTGCCCCTTATACTTGCAAAATAGTTTCCCAATAGGAATTCCAAAAACCAAAACATTATTTATTTTACCAAAACCAAAACATTATTTATTTTACCATTTAGTATCACAAGATAGAGAAGGCTGAGGTCATCTGATGACTCAGGGTCAGTGCTCTAAGCACCATTCTCTGTGCAGGACAGTCACACAAAGCAATGGACATCTGATTTGAGATTATGTTGTCTGCTTTCAGTCAGTGGTTGATCACTGCACTCACTGTGCCTGCTTTCAACAGTCAGGGACACAGAAGTGAGTTATACTGTGTTAAACCTTGAACATCATACTCAAGAGTCTGGAGCCAGGGAAAGGTTCTGGGCAAAGGGGTAACATAATCATTGGTAAAAATCTAAAAATTAAAATGTCAGGGAATTAAAATACTGTCCTACAGAACTTTATAAGATGATGGAAATATTCTATGTCTACACTGTATACATAGAGCAGCCACTGGCCACATGTAGTTATTTAGCATGTGAAATGTAGCTAGTCCATATGGGACTGAGAAACTGAATTTGTAATGGTATTTCATTTTCATAAATTTAAATTTAAATAGGGACATGTGGTCAGTGGCTACTATGTTAAAGAACTCTAGAAAAAGAGAATCTAGGACCCAAATAAAAATGATCTATCATCTATCTATCTACTACCTATTTATATCCCTGTCTCCCTCCCTCTCTATCTTTTTTTGTCCTTCAGAGAACAGTTAGGGTAGCTGAAATATATATGCACATATATAATTGTATAATTATGTAATACAGATATATTTATGAAATATAAATATCTAGTTAGAAAAGCTGAAATGCAGATTTTTTCCAGATTTTTCAGCTTTTCGAATGTTCCCAGGGGGGCTTTAGTATGCTATAAGTTAGTCTATCATTACCAAAGAACTCCTCCCCATTAGAACCTAAATTCCCTAAAACCAAAAGTTGTATTTCCACCTCTATATTCCCATAATTTGGCACACTGCCTGGCAACTGGCAGGTGCCTAGTAAATAAATGATCTATTTCTGACAGCCCCACAAAGTAAGCAATCTGGACATCCAAGAAAGAATTTAGTGGATATTTGGTCTTACACATATTAGATATGTCAGACAATTTATCTGCCATCCTTCTTGCTTAATTTGCCCCCCACACAGCCCCTGTAATTGCTGACTGCCAGAGCAACCAATCAGATTCCCCTTTCAAGAATTTAAACTAAGAAACAGAGTATAAATGGTTATTGTGGACCCTGGGGCTGATTTGGGGTGGACAGCTGTTTGGAAAATAGGAAAGCGGAATAGAGCAAAGGGCAAAACCTGTAAGAGAAAGGTAGAGGTAAGAGGACCTGTAGGACTGAAAGACTTGATCTTGATGGCACTTTGGATCTCAAAAGGGTTGATTTATTGTGTTTGCTATCCTTGCATTCTATGATTTCTGTATCCTTAAACTATCCCCTCCTCTCTTCTGAATTAGCTTGAATGGGTTTCATAGTTTCAAATAATTGAGCCTAGGCTAGGATAACCATGAAGAGTCCTAATGAAGACATTACAGGAATGAGAAAGAAATGCATCTCTAAGGAATTTGTTTTCGAGAGGTCAAGGATGCCCATTGTGGTCCAAAGCCTTACCACTGCAAGTGTGGTCCATGGAACAGCAGCTTCAGTGTCTCCTTGGGGCTGGTCAGAAGTGCAGAATCACATTATTCCCAATCCAGGTCATTTGCTGGTTATGTGACCTTGGGAAAGTCACTTAACTTCCCGGTGCCTTAGTAGCCTTATTTATTATGTAGTGATTACAAGAAGTCCCTACTTTCAGGGTAAATGTGAGTATCAAATGGGTAAATATATGAGAAATGCTCAGAACAGTGCCTGAGACCTAGTAAGCCATTCATAACCATAAAGATGTTAGCTCCCTAAGATAGGAGTTTTAGTCTATTTTATGACCTGCTTTAATTTCCGCACTTAATTCCAACATGGTCCTTTGTTGGCAGCCTAGACTTTGTCCTAGACTGTGAATCTTCAATTGTCCCAATGGTCCAAAAATAAAGAGAGTTCTTGTGGCTAAATGTCTACAGCTCAAATAAGCTATTATCATTCTAACGAAGGCAAGTGCCTTCAGACAACTTTTTATTCATCTTTCACTTTTTTTCTTTTGAGAAATTGTGGACCCTTTGTTTAGTCCAAATACAATTCCCTTTGCCTTATTTGGGAAAGAAGAATAACAAGGTCTCCCCAATCACCTTCAGGAGATGTGAGCTGAAAGAGCCAGCAAATTGGGATTCTAAGCTAATGAGGCTCTAAGCAAGGAATTCATGGATGCTCTCCATTTTCCCCTAGTGCAACTATTTCATGGGAAAGTGCAGCAACTTTTGTCAGCAACACTGATCATAATCTTATCTGTTCCTACAAGAAAGAGAAATCTTTACATGAATTCTGCTAGAGTTTCAGAAGTTTTCCCAAGGTTCCACATAACTTTCTTGTTTCAGCTGCTAATCCTATGCTATCTCAAAGTAAATCTGATACGTTGTCAAGCCATGTGTCTGAGTCTACAAACCATAAAGAAACACCGTGATATAAAGCCAGGCTGACACAACATCAGGGCTTTGTCATGGACAGAAGTGGGTTCACCGACTTTATTAATGCACCCCCTTCCATGACACAGCTGTGCGTGGCTGACATAATTTACCACAGTCAGCCTGGAGATGCTGAGTGTAAGAGGCCACAGCAGAATAGACAGGATGGCAGAGGATGATATACTTCAAGGTAATACTTTGCTTGACTGAAGAAAGAGTGGCAAATTTTTCAATCACTGATTATTAATGTTGCTCAAAGACTCTCTGAAATAAAATGCAAATCTCTTGATGAAAGAGCATGAATGACTTTAGAAAGTAACAGCTTTTTATCTGTCACTTTCAATCTTTGTTCACTTCACCTTGTGATCCAGCCAGACTCTGAGACCACTGGGGAAAAGGCAACATGCAATCTTTCATATCCCAGGTCCTGGTTATTCCTAAGCATTAGTGCAGGGGAACTGAAAGTCCTTACCTTCTGACAGCTACCTATCATTTGGACAGTTCTCAGTTTAATCCCTCAAAGATTAGGGATTCATGTGCATTCATCCAGTCTTTTAACCAATGGGTTGTCATATGGGGTCTTGATGGTGGGTGGGGGCCGCACTCCTCTGTGCTGGGTTTTCTGAGGAGGGGAAGAGGAACAGGACAACAGTCCCTGCTCAGGAAGGAGCATGACTGATGAGAGTAACATTCCCTGACACTCCTCAGGCTCCCATCCTCACTCACCCTCCCTCTTACACCTGGCCTGGGAAGCTGGGCCCCTGATCCAGGTGAGCTTCTGACATACTGCCCCTTTCTGAGTGAGAAGAACATGGTCAGTGCCCTCAAGGTGGCCTTGTTCTCTGAGACTGGCCTTTCGACAAATAGCTAATGTGAAGGTGGGCAGTGTTTGTCGCCTTGGGAAGGTCTCGTTATCCCAGTTGCTGGGAGTGTTGTCAGCTCTGCTTCCCAGGGAGCCTTGTCTGGGGCCACTCATGTGCATCCTCCTCTTCTATTCTTCTTTTCTCCAGGGGTCCCAGGAGGGTAAGCAGTGCAAGGACCCCCTCTTCCCACAGGGTGCGGGGTCTGGGAGAAGGCAAAGACAAGGGTAGTACGAATGATCAGAAAAGCAGAAGGAAGCCCATTTGGCCTCAGTGCCAAACCACTTTTCTCAATACACCTTCATCAGAAATAGGGTAGGCATTTGGTTTTTGTCGGACTCCTATGTCTATTTATGAATCGGATGGGGTCACAATGGAGAGGGAGAGCAAAAAGCATTCCAAAGCTGACCTATTTGACCACTTTGTAATTTCCTGGGGACCCGGTGCCTGGGGGACACAGCCCATCTGCCCTTATGGTGAGGTGGTGGGCCAGATGACTGAGCTGTAGGCTGTACTGCTCCACTCCCATCCCTGAGAGCAGAGTCAGATGAAATCTAATAAGCGGCATGTTGTGAGAGCCACCATGTCTCAGCTCCTCTGTGAAGAACTGGTTGAAAGTGGCCACAGGATCAAACAGTCCTGAAGAATGCAGTGCAGAGGTACTGAGACACACCGATTATATCAGCCTTATGTCTGGAGGGAGCAGGGTGGAAAGAATGAATCTTAGTCAAATCCCCTCTGATAGGGGCCTGTGGGGAAACTGTCACCCAGAGAAGTGTGAAAATGAAGAGCCTTGATGCCTTTTCACAGGCTGTGACAGACAGTGTCCCCTGAGTTCATGCCAAGACCCTGTGACAATGCTCTCTGGATGGGGGGCCTCCCGTTCTCTTCCTGGTTTCATGTTCACTGATGATACTGATACCTTTATCTGAACTTGCATTGAAGAACTGACCCTGCCATCCATGGAACAGATGGCTGACAATTTTAAAAGCCCTGGGAAGGGCCCCTTTTTCTCAGCATTCTTTGCTACCTGCTCACCTGTGTCTCTAGTTCCTTTAGTAAAGAATCCTACAATTGCTCTCTCGATAAGATGGCCACACTAGTAGTACCAGTGAGTGCTCCTCCAGCCACTCCAGCCCTAGCCCCATCCCTGACCCCAACCTCAGCTCCAGTGCTGGTTCCAGCTCCAACTCCAACTGCATCCTCATCCCCACACCTGGCTGCAGTAGCAGGTATGACCACAACTCTAGGTCAGACCCTGCCTCAATGCCAGGCCCAGTGCAGACCCCAGCATAGTTACTGGCTGGTCCTGCTCTACCAGGCCCCCAGCAGCCATAGTCCAGTTGCACCAAGTCACTTTGGCCTCCATCATGAATGGCTATGAGAGATGCAACAAAGGTGCAGCCCAAGTTATCAGGACCCTGCTGGGAACTGCTGACAAGCACAGAGTGGAAGTCACCAATTGCTTTTCAGTGCCAATGAGTCAGAAGAAGAGGTTGCTGTTGACATGGAATTTGCTAAGAACATGTATGAATTGCTCAGGAAAGTCCCTCCCAAATGAGCTCATCCTGAGCTGATATGCTACAGGCCATGATATCACAGAGCAGTCTGTGCTGATCCATGAGTACTACAGCTGGGAAGCCCCAAACCCATTCACCTCATGGTGGACTGGAGCCTCTGGAACAGCCGCATGAACATCAAGACCTATGTCAGCACTTTAATGGGTATCCCTGGGAGGACCATGGGAGTGATGTTCCCACCTCTGACCATGAAATATGCATTTTTGGACACTGAATGCATTGGAGTTGACCTGATCCATGAAGACCTGCTTTAGCCCCAACTGGATAATTGGACTCTCAAGTGACTTGCAGCAAGTAGCAGAGTCATTGGCTCGCATCCCGGATGCCCTAAGCACAGTGTTGCAGTATGTGGAAGACATACTGTCTGGAAAGGTGTCAGCTGACAAACTGTAGGCTGCTTCTTGACTAGTCTAGTTAACCGAGTATCCAAGCCAGTTCCTGATGACATCAAGACCATGCTCAACAGCAGCATCAATGACCTGCTGATGATGACCTACCTGGCAGTCTCAGACTGCCTTCAATGAGAAACTTGTAAACCTGTGAAAGCAGCACCCTTGCTATGCTGGGCCCCAACCTCAGGACTCATAATGGAATGAAGAAATGCCTTCTTGTTGTTTGAGTCACACTGACCCAGTCAACTGCTTGTGACTCTAAATAAACATAGCCTAACTTTTCTAAATTAAAAAACCAAAAATCCTACAATTAAAAGAGCTTAAACTGCATCCATTTAAAGTAAGGTGCGTATTTCTGATACAGAAAGCCTTCCAGGATGCAAGTATTGATGGAGAGGGGCATAGAGAGTGCCCTGGCACAGAAAGAGGAGTAAGAGGCTGCAGGGAGCAGTGGCAGGACTGCAGGGAAAGACCCCAAGTTTGGGAGACATATCTTCACCTTTCTCTTTCTACTGTTGGTCAGGCAAGGCTAAAGTATTCTCCAGATCTTGACTGTACAGGGTATTGCCTTCATTTAGTACCCCAAAACCAAGATTTCTAAAACTTCAGCGTGCAGGAGAATTAATTGGGATTCTTGTTACAATGGAGATTTCCAGACATCACCCTGAGCTTCTGGTTCGAGATATCTAGGGAGAGCTTAGGAATCCGCCTGACTAGGGAACTTACCACTGAGGACGTTCTGAGCTCGAGGTCCCAGGGCCCCATGTGGGAAGCCCTGCCTCATACACTCCTGGTAGAGAGGTGAGCACATGGGAGAAGGGATCCAGCTCATGAGGAACTGGGCCCTAGGCCTCAATCTCCTGTCCCAGACTAGGAACTAAGCCAATGCCTCTACAATTTCAAAAGTAAGAGCAAAACATAGGGACTAAGCCTATCTCACAAGTTGTTTACAAAGGACTCCAAAAGGGTCCCTTTAAATAGCAAGTCTTAGTACAGAGAAATACGAAGTGAAAAACATGGCTTTAGAGGAAGTTATTTTCAAAAGGGCAGGCATCTATAAGGATTGATGTGTCTTCCCATGTGGCTCGAATTGGGAAACGAGAGAATTTGAGTCAGAGAGACCTTCCTTCAATGCTTATCTAATACTTTGCACCCTCACTACCTGCTGAACGTGTTGCCTTAGAATACATCATTCTGCTTTACTTGTTTATCTTGTTCCTTGTCCCTTTCCCAAGATGAAGGGAAAGAAGTGCATCTGTTTTCTTTACTTCCTAGAATCCTTCTTGGCCCATAATCATAGCTGCTTTTTGAATGAATGAATGAATAGAATGAACATTATGCCCTATTGGTGGGTTAAGGTCTTCCAAAGGGAACTTGATGCTGGGACCACAACATTGTTATATTCTGGGAGGAAGGGAGGAGAGGCCAGGGACGGGGCCCTGTCCTATGCAGCCACTCTCCTTCAGTCGGAAGCCCTGCCTCAGAAGCAGTGGGAAAGCATCAGCACACCAGGCTGTCAACGCTGCCTTTTTCTCAATGTTCTGGCCTTGGAGTTGCATGATTTGGGACTATTACGATTTACTTTATAGCCTCTGAGTTCTTAGTTTCTTACAGAATGAAGGCAGGAAGTCCTCAAATCTTAAGGAGAAGACAATTCTTAAGTTCTTTCAAGGTGAAAGGAAAGGAGCAAAAGTTTAAGGCCCTGGTCCCTGGCATGTAGATCTTGCTAATTTCCACCCAGGGGTATAGAAATCTGGAGAGCAGACACCATTCTGCCTCAGTTTCCACAGGCAGCATTTTGCACAGATCAGTGGGAAAGAAAAACCTATGGGGACCAGAAGAGGTTAGTGATATGAAATATGCACAAGAAAAGACCCTTAAATAAAACAAAGATGAGTTGACACTTTTGCTCCAAATTAAAAAAAAAAAAAAAAAGGTAATATAATTGGTTCACTGGCCTTTCTTATTCAATGATGGTTCCCAAGGAAAAACATTAATGTAGCTGTGTCCCCACTATTTATAACTTTGAGAACAGTTGTTCTCAAAGAAGACAACTGCAGCCCCAAAAAAACACAGAGACCTTTTCTGCTTCTGCTTTAGAAATTTGCCTATTGCTTCCATTTGAGGTCGCCTCTCCAAGATTCAGGCCAAAGGCAATCTCTCTTGGGGCTTGGACAAAGCCATGTATGTGAGTAGGACCTCTGAGTGACCTGCACTAATGGAGCTGCTGATGAGAAACAGAAAAGCTCTAGCTTTGTCTATTTCAAGCCACTCTTTGCTTTTGTATTCTATGACAAATTCTAGAAAATAAACCAAAAGAGCAAACAAAAAAGCATAATAAATAGACTTCCCATTGTGACAAGGCAGTTGGAAGTTTGCATTCTGAGATGGAATCAGCTACAGAATACAAAGGCCATGTGTGTCCTTAGGAAATTTTGAAACTTAGGGCTTGATACAACTCCAGGATAAGTCTATATTTTCGCTTGCTATCACTTTCCACTCTTTGTGGCCATTAATTAAAATGACATTTACCAAAGAGTTTAGATAAACCATTCTTTCTTTCACCCCCTCACCCCCCCAAAAAAAATGTTACCAAGCCTTTTGTGTACCAGGTGTGAGGATTCATTTAAGAAGTATCTGGCAGGGTCCCTGGAGTTGAAGTCCCTGGTCAGGTTCACCATACCAATCTTTCCTCTTATCACTGTCCACCCCGGCCCTCACCAAACACAGACATGCATACAACTCCATCAAGTTATTTGCAAACTCCTCTTTTCCCTGGCTACATTTTGCTCAGGCTACTTCATTTCCTGACATGGCATAGCCCATAACTATCATAGCCCTTCTCACCCTGGGGCCCCAGTAGAATCCCACATCCTCCCAGGTGACCTTCTCATATTCCCCCAAGAATGTACCTTTGTCTCTCCCTTACTCCCAGGCTAGAGTCACCCTCTTATATGGCCCTTTCACACCCTCATTTTTTTAGCCCTTGATAATGTCTACCAGATTTGTACTCATATCTACATATGTCTCCTTCCCTAGATTATGAGGCTGCGACCCCAGGAGAGTAGAGATCAAACCTCTCCACTCTCACCTCTCTTGGGCAAGTCGTAGTGATCACAGGCTCATCAGCTGGGGCTGAATACATGTTTGCTCAGTTTATATTTTATAGCTCTTAAATTCTTCCAAGAAAAAGGCAGTTGGAATAAAGGTAGTGGTGTTTAAATTGCACTCCAGTTGTCAATTTGTTTTCTTTGAGTATCTGGACCTGTTGACACTTTAAACATCATGATGTGTGCTTGTTTAATTAAGCAGTGGCACTAAATGTTTAGTTAATCTCATTCCTAATTATCTCTTCCATGTCTCCGGAGAAAAAGAAATTATTTAATTTCTTCCACTGAAACTTGAAATATCCGTTCCCTGTGGTAGTACTTGCAGATCCAATTATTAAATTCCCTGTAACATTTTGAGGTTAAATAGTCAGATAAGAAATTATATTATAATTTCATCTTTGTCCCTGAATACTTTTAGGTAACAGTTTTTTCCATTTGCATTGTCTACTCTTCACATTTAAAGCTAACTTATATGATTGTAAGTCAAATAACAGTTTGGCTTATTAAAATATGTTATTTGGTGTTAAATTAAAATACTGATTAAACTTCAGGAGATGGTCCTTGCAAATTGCTTCTATTATAGGCATTTTTCACTGTTGAAGACATCTACACCTAAAAGTAGAGTTTTACTTCGGCTCAGAATATCAGACTGCTTCTGAGTCTGTGGTTGGCACAGCTGGGCTGAAAAGCCATTGAGGATAATGTATTATGAAGTTTGGGGAATCAAAACTGTTGAACCCTAAGAGCAGAAGCCTAAAATGAATGACAATGCCACGCTTGTGAATACCAGGGGCTCATGTTCCTTGCTGCGAAGGGCCCATGCAGTGCCCACAGGCTGAGCCCTGCAAGCTGGCCCATCTCAAAGCTCAAGGACAGCTAAGGACATGTGGTACCCAGGACTGCACCAGAGACCACAAACCCTCAGCCCCCAAACCCTCAGCTTTCATCTCAGAAACTTTCCTATTGGCACCTGAAAAAAAACTAGGTTTGGAACTAGTCCACCCTCCCATCCCCACCCAGGCTGTCATCAAACTTTGAACAGGATCTGCATGTCCTGTGAGGGACCAGACCAGATAAGTGTTTGAGGAAGACAACTGTGGGAGGTCACAGGGACATCAAGCAGGATAGAAAAGGTACACAGGCTGGAAGACTCCCAAAGCTTGGGGCACAGAGGCAGCAAAGGGAAGTCAAGGAAATGTCAAAGAGCAGAGACAAGACACAAATGGCAATGCCTGGATGCAGAGACTCCAGGTAGACATGGTTAAGGATGTGCAGGAGCAATGGGGACCCCAACATCCCAGTAATGGGAAGGCGGCGGCTTAATTTATAAACCGCACAACCAATGTACAGCAAGTAACCTGCCAACACTGAGTGTGGAGAACAAACACAGGGTCACAAACTCCTTCGTGTCTGCAGGGACAGAATAACAAATGTCTTCAGAAAGTATCATTAATTGCAAAGACATTTTAGCACAACTTGCTATACATTATTTTGCATTTATTGGAGAGACTTGGCCCCCCTTACATATAAAATCTTTACCTCATTTCAAAAGTGACTTTGGAATTTACCTGAACAAGAACAGCTTGTCTCAGTCTCTAGGGACATATGATCCCAGGTTTTATGACAGAAATACTAAGTTGATGGACTCCACTACTTAAAAAGCAAAACTGTTAGCTATTTCTTTTGGCCTAAGGCTACTAAGAACCAAGAACACTTAGAAATCTCTGCACTGGTCTATCTATGATACCTTCCATTCAGAAACCTTTGAACATCCCCAAAATAAATAAGACACCTCCTGAAAGAGAGCGATGAAGCTGAACAGCTTCATCTCCCAGTTGGAAAGTACCCAAACCTCTGCTCATACTCCCTTTGTTTCCATCCTGACTTCCTTGTTCCACCAACTCCAGCCTTGCTGTACCTCCAAGTGTTGGGTGCAGGGCACTCAGGATCGACCTCCCTGCTATCCCTGGGTTGGGTGGGTTCCCTTGTTATGTCTCACCTGCAGTGGAGCCTATACCTGCATTCACTTGCTCATGATGAATGAATGAGAAGCAGTTACCTTGGGATGGCTGCCACTGGAGTGAGGACACAGGGCTCACCGGGCTGTAGGAATGGAGGTGAGTACACCTCATTCCTCCCTGGAACACTGTCTGGATTTCACACAGATTGACCTGGAATCCTGGAGAAAAGCTGCTGAATGTATCCTTACCCTCCAGTGCTGCTTTTCCACTAAGGACACTTGACCTTCTCCAGAACTCAAGCCGAGGTAGCTTCTCCTGCTGTCTGAATGTTGGTGTTTCCCAGGCCTCCATCCTTGGCCCTGCCTTTTGGGGATCCCACCCACCCCCCATGGTTTCACCTGCCTGACCCAGAAATCAGTTCTCAGTAGCCAGATCAGACAGGAGCATTAGTCCCATGTACCTAATGGACATTAGTGCATGACGGCCTCCAGTCATCTCACTCTCAATCCTAAACCTCCCCTATGGAGCAGCTCTATTTCTTGTGGTTCCTCTGTCAACTGTGGGTACATGACAGGTGAGGCATGACAAGGAAACCCTAGGTGTCACCCAAATCTCTCTCCCTTGCCTACATCCAGTCAACCCTAAAGGCTTCTCATTTGACCTCTTAATGTCTCTCCATCCCTACTGCCAAATTTAGTCCTCTGTCATTTCAAGTGTTGGTACTATAAAAGACTGCCTACTCACCCTCTAGTCTGATCTCCCTCAAATCCATGTCCCAAGCAGCCAACAGAGGGATCTAGCAAAAGATTTACTCACGGGCTTTCCATGGCTTAAAGCAGAGATTCCCCAAACTGCCTGATGATAAAATACTCAAATTCCATCCCAGACCAGACAGACCAGAGTATCCTGGGCATCCGCATATTTGGGAATTCGCATACTAACAGTGGCCCCAGAGATGCTTATTATGAGGTAAGGTTGAGAATACTGGCCCACAAAATGAAGTGTAAATTCCTTAATATTTGGTACAAGCCCTTCCGCCATCAGCCCTGCCTCACTCCCCTAGTTAATCATAGCTGCTTTTGCCTCCCAGCACAGACTCCAACAGTCCTGACCCACTACACACTGAGATGCCTCTCCTTCTCTTTCCCTGCCCTGTGCAAATGGCCAGTGTCAGCTTAAGCACAGCCTTCTCCCTTATCCTTGGGGCCCTCCTGTGTGTTCCCATGATGCCCTCTTTGCACCTTTATTACTGCACTTACACTGTAACATCATATTTGTTTGTGCATCTGCCACCCCTTTGGACAGATCCACACATATGCCCCCAAGTTTTCAGCATAGTGAGGGCCTGGTGCAGAGTGGGTGCTTGATAAAATGCCCACTAAGTGAAGGAATAAATGAATCCACCGAGCACTGCTGAATGTACTATAGCTGATATTATTTTCCAATGCAATTTCTTCACTGAGCCCAGCGAAACTTCCTTAGCTGAAATGATCATGTCTCTGAAGGCTGCCACTCATTTCCTTATCATTTTTGCCACTCCTCTCTAGTTTGAATCTATCTTTCTGGAAATGAGGTTCCCAAAACAGACTGTGTAGTCCACATTAAAGTCTCACTAGCACAGTACACACAACACAATCGCCTTCCTTCTCAGGGACACCAGGCCAATTTGCACATGGACGGAAATGACACCGGCTGTTTGTGCTGCCATATCACATTGCAGATGCACATCTAATTCACCACTGTCATCACTGAAGTCCCTTCACAGAAACAGCTTCTTAGCCTCCTGTTGACTATCCGACAGTGCCTGTGATTCATTTTCCCAAAATGTATTACTTTGCCATTTTCCAAATTGAATCTCATTCTGTTATTTCCTGCCTGTATTTCTTACCTCTCTGGATTCATTTTTATTAAGTTTTACTTCTCACTGACGTTAAGAACATTTCCCAATTTTGCATTTTCTGTAAAGTTCATTAGGGTGCCATGTGCTCCTTTTTCAATGTCATTGATAAAACAATTAAATGAAATCAAATCCAACATTGACCCCTCTGGTATCCCTTGTAAATCTCTCCAGAGGGTTCCAACGCCTTGTGTCACTTAGGACACTTCGATTCATTTTCTCTGCAGGCAGGGTTTCTCACTCAGTGAAATGGTAGCATGGCACAAGCAAGCGAAGAAACTGTGTAACATTCTTTGCCTTTCCTTCTACTCTGTGTTATAAAAATGACATTGACAAGTTCATCTGATATGACAAATTCTCTAAAATATGCCAAGCATGACTCCACTGTCATCTAGAGGGTCATATATTTTCATTCTTCATTATTTATCATTTCTTTTTGTGCTACACGACACCAATAACCCTATAGCCAGGAGCTATACATAATGGTTTGCAAATAAACCCCAATTTAATACTTCCCCTTTCTTCAAAATCCTCAATTTTCTATCATATTTTAATAATTTACACAGTTAAAACATAAAATAGCAACTTATGCTTTACCCCAAATTAACACAGCCTACATTTCTTAGCCAAATGCTTTCAGGGGTATCAAAAGGAAAAAGCTATGACTAATTCATTTATTAGTGTAATTTTTCACAATAATTTGCAACTAATTTTTTTTTGTCACCACACACATATGCTTAAGTATAACCTCATTTTGGGGGAAACTCAAAAATATATAGAG
Source organism: Pteropus medius (assembly GCF_902729225.1). Lineage (NCBI taxonomy): Eukaryota > Metazoa > Chordata > Mammalia > Chiroptera > Pteropodidae > Pteropus > Pteropus medius. The sequence goes on from NW_024344378.1 coordinate 59,403,157, forward strand.
CAAAGTAAAGCATATAATATAATATGCATATAGGGTGGGTCAGTTAATTGGTTTGGTCTTAGGTTTTTGTTCTGGTTTTTAAATTTTTCATGACATTGATAATGCATTTTACAAGCACATATCTAATGAGTTAGACTTTGTCAGGAGCTACCATCTTAGGTACACTGAATGAAAGTGACAGGTTGCAGGTTATGCCCAATTCACTGGACACTTTTTGTAAGTCATCCCTTTCTCTGATCCTCCAAAGAGCAAAGCCAAGGATAAGTGATATGGACTGGTGTTATGGTAATAGACTTGAATCCACTGTAATATATACAAACAATTTAAAGATGCTAGACTCTAATCAGTGTCCATGACAATTTAGTTGTAGCACTCAAATAATATCTATGAGCTTAATTTATTCAACAACCTGCCAAGTGAACTTTCTCAATAATGACCTTTGTAGCTGGTGGGCTCATTGACCACATTCTCATCCCTTCCATCTCAGAGAAGAAGAGTTTGTGGCCTTTTTAAAGTGGTGATCATTCACAGGTCATAAAGAACTCCAGCTGAGTGAGATGTATCGGAAAAATAAAAAAATAGAAAATACCAAATTGCTAGAGTCATGCAAGTGTCTTGATTAAAAAAAAAAAAGTAGGTTTTAAAACTATAGGCTAATGAACTTTATGTCTATCTATAACAGGTTTCTAAAATGGATTTTTTATTATTATTAAGACTATTTTTTAGAGTAGTTTTAGGTTCAGAACAAAATTGAGGGGAAGGTACAGAGATTTCCCATATACCCACAGACCCCGCAGATGCAAAGCCTCCCCCATTATCATCATCTCCCACTCAACTGGTACATTTGTTATAATCAACGAACCTATATTGACACATTCATATCACCCAGAATCCCCAGTTTACGTTTAGGGTTTGCTCTTGGTGAACCCTAATGCAAGCTCTTATAGTACCATACAAAGTGTTTTCACAGTTGTAAAAATCATTTGTGCTCCCCACCTAATCATCCCTCCCTCTTATCTAACTTTGGCAAACACTAATCTTTTTACTATCTCCATAGTTTCACCTTTTCTAGAATGCCATAGAATTGTTATCACATAGTATGTAGCCTTTCCAGATCGGCTTCTTTAACTTAGTAATATGCATTTAAAATTCTTCTATGTCTTTTCATAGCTCCATAGCTAATTTCTTTAGAACGAATTTTTAAATAAAGGTTTTAAGAAATTAAAAAAGGAAAAGGTATATTACTAAGAGACATTGTCAGGCCAATCTAAATTGCTTTTTTGATAGGTTTTACTAGTGAGAATCATGACAAAGTCACAGATATCTCAAAGCTGGCTTTTTAATGAGAAAAATAACAGTTTCTAATAGTAGCCATGTGGGCTAGATGGAAAAACAGTCAAGATAAAAGTCCAAATGGTAAAGTTAAAATTCCTAGTACTGTTAACAAGAAATACACAGGTAGATAGATAATTCTCTGCCTCTAAAATAATGGCCAATGCAATAAGCTTAGAAAAAGTAACAAGATATATATTTGTAGACATCATTGAGAAGCAACTGAAAAAGACTAAATTCAAAAAATTAAGATAACTCATTATGTTGCCAAATACAAGTCAGCAACTTTTCTATAAACCAGGAATAACCAGTTCAAAAGAGGTATGTGTATTTGTGTGCGTGGAAAGAAAAGGGATAGATCCTAGACTTCCAATCAAGATGGTGAGGTAGGTAAATGCTGTACTTTCCTCCTCCCATGACCACATCAAAATTACAACTAAATTATAGAACCATGTTTAAGAACCACCTGAAGACTAACTGAACAGAACTCCTATAATTAAGGACATAAAGAAGCCACATCAAGACTGGTGGGAGGGCCAGAGATGCAAAACGTGTTGGTCCCCCACCAATTTGTAGTGAGTAAGAATCGGGAGGGATATCTCGGATGCAGAGGTCCTCACTGAGGCATCCCAGCCGGGAGCACCACTGCCGGGAAGAAGAGCCCCACAACAGATAGCTGTGAAAATCAGCAAAGACTCAGCCTGGGTGAGATGGAGTGCTGCTGTAGACCCAGACTTTTTCTCAAAGGGCCTGAGCACAGATTCACTTGCTCACAAACACTAGCCCTAAGCTCCAGTGAAGGGACAATAACTCAAAAAGTTCCAGGAATATATGCAGTAGAACAGAATTGTCTTCAGTGCAAGGGCTGGAAGGGCGAATCTCTCCAAGACTAAAGTGTTGGTAGGTTCCACTGTTCCTTTGTTGAGCCCTCCCACCACACAGCCTGCAGGCACAGGCAGGTGCCAAATCTGAGCTTTTCATTAACCAAGCTAACATCCATCACTGGTAATTCTCTGAGACCTGCCCCAGCCAATCATGCTCCCATCACAAACCTCTTTCAAGAAGTTAATCCACACTAGCAGCTGGACTGGGCCCACACTGCAGACTTTCCTAATTCTCTCAAAGGTCAACAAACCCCAATAAGCAGCAGCTGGCCCTGATGTGCCTTGTACCTCTTGCCAAGTAGCCCCAAATGGGGGCGCTAGTGGCATCCAGCCTCAGTTCACAGCATAACCACTCCTAGATGCCTCCAAGCCCAGAACAGAGAGCTACCAACCACAGATCACTTTGTAGCTATTACCAGGTTGGCCCGGGCCAGGCACAGGAAGCAGCAGATCATGGTTTGCACCTGAGCCCCTCCCCAGAGGCCCCAGAACCAAAACACTTGGTGGTCAGTTTCAGACCATACCAGAGCACCACCCAATTAGTACCACAAATGATACACCCAAGGGTGGACTTGGCAAACACCAGATCTCCACTAAAGTGAATCCTGCTCCATGGAGTCAGCTCCTACACAACAGCTTATCCATTGTAGTCACGGCCACTACATGTCAGCAGCAATCAAGGCTCAACTAAACAGGAGAGTACACACAATCCACACAAGGGACATCCCTAGAGCACCCACCCTGCTCAACTGAACTGGGAGACTGCGTCACTGGGCCCCACAAGACACCTACTATATAAGGCCACTCTGCCAAGACTGGGAGACATAGCAGATCTACCTAATACATAGAAACAAATGCATGGAAGTAACCAAAATGAGGAGACAAAGACACATGTCTCAAATGAAAAAAACAGGACAAAAGTCCAGACAAAGAACTAAACAAAATGGAGACAAGTAATCTACCAGATGCAGAGTTCAAAATAGTGGTTATAAGGAAGCTCAATGAACTTAGAGGAAGAGTCAATGAACTCAGTGAGAACTTCAACAAAGAAATAGAAAACATAAAAATGGAGATAGAAAATGTAAAAAAGAACCAGTCAGAAATAAAGAATACAAGAACTGAAATGAAGAGTACATTACATGGAATCGACAGCAGCTTAGATGAAGCAGAGGATGAAATCAACAATTTGGAAGACAAGGTAGCAGAAAACACACAGTCAGAACAGCAAAAAGAAAAAAGAATTGAAAAAACTGAGGATGGTTTTAGGGGCCTCTGTTGGACAACATCAAGTGTACCAACATTTGCATCTTAAAGGTACCAGGAGAAGAGAAAGAGCAAGAAATTAAAAATCTATTTGAAGTAATAATAACAGAAAACTTCTCTAGCCTAGCAAAAGAAAAAGACATATAAGCCCAGGAAGCACAGAGTCCCAAATAAAATGAAGAGGACCACACCACGACACATCATAATTAACATGCCAAAAGTTAAAGATGAAGAAAGAATCTTAAAAGCAGCAGGGAAAAAGCAGTTAGTTACCTAAAGGCAAGTTCCCATAACACTGTCACCTGATTTCTCAACAGAAATTTTGCAGGCCAGAAGGGACTGGCATGAAATATTCAAAGTAATGAAAAGTAAGGACCTGCAACTAAGATGACTCTACCCAGCAAGGCTATCATTTAGAATCAAAAGACAGATAAAGAGCTTCCCAGACAAGAAAAAACTGAAGGAGTTTATTATCACCAAACCAGTATTATAGGAAATGTTAAAGAGACTTCTTTAAGAAGAAAAATATTTAAAAAAATCAAAAATACAAATAAAATATTGCAAAGAAAAGATCATTTTCACTGACTAAAGGCAAACATATAATAAAAGCGGTAGATCAACAAATACTAAAGTTAACATAAAGATTAAAAGGCAAAAGTAGGAAGATCATGTGAATTATAAGAGTAAATTAAGGGATACACACCAACAAAAAAGAATAAAAAAATAATGACAAAAAATAAACATGGATGGGATGAGTAAAACGGGGTGATTTTAGAATGTGTTTATACTTAAATGACCATCAACTGCTATAAACATAGTTTGATATATGTGAAACACATGGTAACCGCAAACCAGAAATCTATGTAGACAAGAAATAAAGATTAAATCTATGTAGACAAGAAATAAATTAAATCTACATTAAATCTACATTAAATCTAAATTAAATCTACATTAAAAATCTATGTAGACAAGAAATAAATTAAATCTACATTAAATCTATGTAGACAAGAAATAAAGATTAAAATAAAATAAAGATTAAGTATAAAATGTGTTTATACTTAAATGACCATCAACTGCTATAAACATAGTTTGATATATGTGAAACACATGGTAACCGCAAACCAGAAATCTATGTAGACAAGAAATAAAGAGAAAGGAATCCAAACATAACACTATAGAAAGTTATCAACATAGAAGAGAGCAAGAAAATAAGAAAAGAACAGAGAACTAAAAAACAATCAGAAAACAATTAATAAAATGGCAATAACTATATAACTATCAATAATTACTTCAAATGTAAATGTATTAAATGCTCTAATCAAAAGAAGAATGGATAAAGAAGATGTGGTACATATATACAATGGAATATTACTCGGCCATAAAAAAGAATGAAATTTTACCATTTTTGACAACATAGATGGATCTTGAGGGTATTATGGTAAGTCTAATAAGTCAGACAGAGAAAGACATACCACTTGACACATGATTTCACTTATATGTGAACTCTAAAAAACAAACAAAAACAAACAAAACAGAAACAAACTCATAGATACACAGAACAAACTGATGGTTATCAGATGAGAGAGGTGATGGGGGACTGGGTGAAGAGACAAATGGATTAAGAAGTACAAATTGGCAGTTATAAAATAGTCATCGGGATGTAAGGTACATCTTAGGAAACATAGATAATGATACTGTAAAAACTTCATATGGTGTCAGGTAGGTATAAGATTTATCAGAGAGATCACTTTGTAAGCCATATAAATGTCTAACCACTATACTGTACATCTGAAACTAATACAATATTGAATGTCAACTGTAATTTAATTTTTTTAAGTGTAAAATACCTAATATAAACATAATAAAGATGTTCAAGATTCAAATGAAGAAATCTTTCCTTCAAGATTTTATAAAACCATCCTGAATGCATGAAGGAACACAGCAAGTCCCTGTATAGGAACATTTAAAATCATAAAGATGTATAAGATATGTATACTTGCCCTAAAGTAATTTATAAAGTCAATAAAATCTCGTTAAAATCAAACCCTAATATAATTTTGGCAACTCTAGGCAAAATCTATCTTTGCAAACATGGCAGAGTGAGAGACGTCCTCAGATCTCTCCCCTTGAAACGACAATAAGCTGAACATCTAAAACTCAACAAAAAACACCCAAACTGCAGCACCAGCATGTCTGAGCATGGGATCTGCACATGAGAGCTACCACAGGTCATAATCTCGAGTGTCAGGTGATGGACTGGGAGAAATAAAGCAGCAGCCTCTCGCAGCCTGCAGAGCTCCCTGCAGGAGGAGGAGAAGGAGTGAAGGTGCAGGACTTCCCTGAACAGCCCTGCCTGGGACTGCAGTGAGCTCTCCATGGCAGACAGACAGCAGGGCTCAGTCATCAGGGCAGAACAGAGAAACAAGACCACACAGAAACAACAGTTGATTTTTACGGGCTTTGGCTGAAAAACCGAGGCTGAGCCACAGCCCTAAACTCTCAACCCAGAGGGCCCCTCCACCCAGATCCTCCGACCCGATCACTGCGAAGCACCAGGAGAATCTGAGCAAACGCTGCTGGGACTGTTGATGACACTGACAGGGACTGAAACTGAGGGAAGTGAATGTGATTAAATATCTACAAGAAAATTTAAAAAGCATTATTAAGACTTCATATAAAGCAGGGATTCAAGAGGCTTAGACACCACGTACTGGAAATCAAAACGAAAGCACCTTCTTTGCAACAGGCTAAAGAGAGACCTTTATATAATAAATCTTTTTTTCTGGAAAAACAGCAGAATACACTTCCATTAATGCCCAGGAGGAGAAATAGTTCATTAAACACCATGAACAACTAAGGTGACAAGGCATCTCAGAAAGAAAGAGAAAAATCTCCAGAAAATAAGCTTACAGACATAGAAATATGCGACAAATAACAGAGAATTCAGGATGGTACTTCTGTAAAAACTCAATGAGATCCAAAACAACTCAAATCAACAATTTCAGAAATTGAAAAAACAACTAGATAAGCAGAGCAAGGAGATCAAAACCCTCAAAAAGAACCAAATAGAACTTCTGGAGATGAAGAACACACTGCAAGAGTTGAAAAATGAAACAAGCATGGAAAATAGAGTCAACCAAATGGAGGAAAGGATAAGTGATATTGAAGACAGAAATCTAGAAATAGAAGGAAGAAGAGAAAAACTAAAGAATGAAAAATAATGAAAGAGAAATTCAAGAACTAGCTGATACCATCAGGAGAAGAAACATAAGAATAATGGGCATTATCGAAGGCAAGGAAAAGGAACAGGGATTAGAAAGCATTTTCAGACAAATAGTGGATGAGAATTTCCCAAATCTAAGGAATGAGCTGGAGCTTGAAATTCAAGAAGTCAACAGAACACCCAATTATCTCAACCCAAAAAGGCCTTCACCAAGACACATTGTATTAAAATTATCAAAAATCAATGACAAAGACAGAATTCTCAAGGCAGCCGGGGAGAAAAAAAAAAACAGTAACATAAAGATAAACCCTTTAGATTATCTTTGAACTTCTCAGCACAAACCTTATATGCCAGAAAGGAATGGAATGAAATATTTAAACTATTAAATGAAAGGAACTACTAGCCTAGAATAATGTATCCAGCTAAGCTCTCCTTTAGATATGAAGGAGAAATTAAGATCTTTCCAGACATACAAAAATTGAGAGAATTCTCCACTACAAGTCCTGCACTACAGGAAATACTGAAAGAAAATAGTTCACCTAAAAGAAAATGACAAAAAAAAATAATAATACATAATTAGGAGTAAAGTGACTATCAGGCAAATAGAAGCAGAGGAGTGCAACCCTTACTAAGAACAGAGAATTGTGATAAGAGAATTGTTATAACAAGGTAGTAATGAACGTTCAGCATACATAGGAACAAATTGAGATAACAATGACTTCAAAGGGGAATGGAGATAAGGCACGCACAGAAGAAAATGGACGACTGTGTATATATATAAAACTATCCTTTACATGTTCATAATGGCAACCACATGCCAAAGATTCAGAACTGTTGTATATAATACAAAACAAAAGACTGGAGGGAAACCCCACAAAACCCAGCCAAAATAAAGAAAACAGACACAAAAGGACAAGGAAGCAATGAAAACACTGAGCTACCAGAAAGCAAAAGATAAAATGACTATAAAATACCTCATATTTCAATAATCACCCTAAATGGACTGAACTCACCAATAAAAACGCACAGAGTTGCACAATGGATCAAAAAAACAAAACCCAACCATATGCTACCTTAAGTAGACACATCTCAGCTCCAAAGACTTTTATATGGACTCAAAGTGAAAGGGTGGAAAATGATATTTCAAGCAAATGACACTCAGAGAAAAGCGGGAGTAGCGGTACTAATATCAGACAAAATAGACTTCAAAATAAAAAATGTAAAGAAAGATACTGATGGACACTGCATAATGATAAAGGGAATCATGCACCAAGAAGACATAACATTTATTAATATCTATGCTCCCAATCAGGGAGCCTCGAAATACGTAAAGCAATTACTAACAACTAAAGGGAGAAACATACCAAAACACTATCATAGTAGGGGACCTAAATACCCCACTGTCCGATATGGACAGATCATCCAGACATAAAATCAATAAGGAAATAACAAGCTTAAATGACACATTTGACCGGCTGGCCATAATTGATATATACAGAGCCTTCCATCCCAAAACAGCTGCTTATACATTCTTCTCTAGTGTGCATGAAACATTTTCAAGAATTGACCACATACTGGGACACAGAGATAACCTCAACAAATATAAGAGAATTGAAATTATACCAAACATCTTGTCTGATCATAATGCTTTGAAATTAAAGATCAACTGCAGAAAGCAACCAGGAAGAACCACAAATACATGGAGATTAAACAACATGCTATTGAAGAATAACTGAGTCAGAGAAGAAATAAAAAGAGAGATCAAGAAATATATATAAATGAATGATAATGATAGCACAACATATCAAAATTTGGGGGACATGGCAAAAGTGGTCATAAGAGGAAAGTTCATATCATTACAGACCTATCTCTAAAAACAAGAATGAGCCCAAATAAACAACCTAACACTTCATCTTAAAAAAGTAGAAAAGGAAGAACAAATGAAAGCTAAAGTCAGCAGAAGGAAAAAATAATCAAAATTAGAGCAGAAATAAATGAAATTGAAAAAAAAACAATAGAATAAACAAATGCTGGTTCTTTGAGAAGGTTAAAAAAATTGACAAATCCCTGGCTAGACTCACTAAAGAAAAAAGAGAAAGGACACACATAAAATAATCAGGGATGAAAGGGGAAATTGCGACTGACATTGCAGAAATACAAAGGATCATACAAGAATACTAAGAAAAAGCATATATCACCAAATTTAATAACCTAGAAGAAATGGACCAGTACTTAGAAAAATACAACCTTCCTAGACTGAATCAAGAACTGGGAAATCTAAATAGACCGATCAGCAGTATGGAAATGGGAACAATCATCAAAAACCTATCAAAAAGGAAAAGTACAGGAACAGATGGCTTCGCCAGTGAATTCTACCAAACATTCAAAGAAGATTTAATACTTAGTCTCCTCAAACTTTTCCAAAAAATTGAAGAGGAGGCAATACTTCCCAACACATTTTATGAGGCCAATATTACTCTGATACCAAAATCTGATAACGATAACACACACACACACAAAACAACAGACTAATATCTCTCATGAACACAGATGCAAAAATCCTAAATAAGATACTAGTGAACTGAATACAGCAACATATTAAAAAGATTATACATCACAGTCAAGTGGGCTTCATTCCAGAGGCACAGAGATGGTTCAACATACACAAATCTAATGTGATAAACCACAGATAAATTAAAAAATAAGAATAATATGATCATATCAATAGATGCAGTAAAAGCCTTCGACAAGATACAGCATCCATTTATGATCAAAACACTTAACAAAATCGGAATAGGAGGAAAGTACCCTAACATAATAAAGGCCATATATGACAAACTCTCACCCTCAATGGTGGAAAACTAAAAACCTTCTCTCTAAGATCAGGAACAAGGCAAGGCTGTCCACTATTGCCACTGTTACTCAATGATATTGGAGGTCCTAGCAAGTGCAATCAGACAAGAGAAAGATATTAAAGGTATCCAATAGGAAACCAAGAAGTCAAACTGTCACTATTTGCAGATGACATGATTCTCTATATAGAAAACCCCAAAGACTCAACAAGAACAATACTAGAAACAATAAGCAAATATAGTAAAGTTTCTGGATACAAAATCAATGTTCAAAAATCCATAGCATTCCTATACTCTAATAATGAAATGTCAGAAAAAGAAGTGGAAAAAATAATTCCTTTTGCAATTGCACCAAAAAGAACAAAATACCTAGGAATAAATTTAACGAAACATGTGAAGGACTTATATAATGAAAACTACAAGACCATATTGAAAGAAATCGAAGATACAAAAAATGAAAACATACTCCATGTTCTCAGATTGGAAGAACCAACATAGTTCAAATGACCATATTACCTAAAGCATTATACAGATTTAATGCAATTCCCATCAAAATTTCATCAGCATTTTTTAAAGAAATGGGAAAAAAATCATCAGATTTGTATGGAAGCACAAAAGTCCCCAAATTGCAAAGCCATCCTGAGAAAAAAGATCGCGGCTAGAGGCATCACTCTGCCCGATTTCAAATTATACTACAAAATGACAGTAATCAAAATGGCATGATATTGGCAGGAAAACAGACACATGGAACAGCGGAACAGAATCGAGAGACCAGAAGTAAATCCATATTTATATGGGCAAATAATTTTTGACAAAAAAGGCCAAAACCATACAGAGAAAGGAACGCCTCTTCAATAAATGGTGCTGGGAAAACTGGAAAGCCACCTGCAAAAGAATGAAACTAGACTGTTGTCTATTGCCACACACCAAAATTAACTCAAAATGGATTAAGGACCTAAATATAAGACCTGAAACAATAAAGTGCATAGAAGAAAACATAGACACGAAACTCAAGGACCTTGGACTTAAAGAAGATTCTATGAATTTGACCTCAAAGGCAAGGGAAGTAAAAGCTAAAATAAATGAATGGAACTATATCAAAATAAAAAGCTTCTCCTCAGCAAAACAAACTATCAACAAGGTAAAGGGACAACCATCTGAATGGGAAAATATATTTGCAAGCAACACCTCCGATAAAAGCCTAATATCCAAAATATATAAAGAACTCATACAACTCAATAACAACAAAAAACAAATGATCCAATCCAAAAATGGGCAGAGGATCTGAACAGACACTCCTCCCTAGAGGACATACAAATGGTCAACAAATATGTGAAAAGATGCTCAACATTGCTAGCTATTAGGGAAATGCAAATCAGAACCACAATGAATAGCTATAATAGCTATAATCAACAGGGCAAATAATAACAAATGTTGGAGAGCATGCAGAGAAAAAAGAACCCTTATCCACTGCTGATGGGTACAGCCACTATGAAAACAATATGGAAGTGTCTCAAAAAACTAAGAATCGATCTACCATACGATCCAGCAATCCCTCTACTGGGTATTTACCCCAAACACTTGAAAGCCCATATCCGAAAAGATATTTGCACATTGATGTTCATAGCGGCATTATTCACAGTGGCTGGGACATGGAAGCAACCAAAGTGTCCTACAACAGACGATTGTCTAAAGAAGCTGTAGGTACATATATACAATGGAATATTACTCAGCCATAAGAAGAGATGAAATACTGCCATTTGCAACAACATAAATGGACATTGAAATAATCATACTCAGCGAAATAAGCCAGACAGTAAAAGTTGAAAATCACATAATATCACTTATATGTGGGATATAAACCTAAACAAATGAACAGGACAAACAGACTCATGGACATGGACTATAGACTAGTGTTTACCAGAGGGTAGGTGGTAGGGGAGGAGGGGAGAAATAGACGGAGTAAAGGGTATCAAATATTGGGGAGAAGGGGGAGGGTAAAGTGGGTAAAGGGGATCAAATATATGGTAGCTGAAGGAAACTGGACTTTGGGTGGTAAACACATAATAGAATATATAGATGTCAAATTATAATGTACACCTGAAAATTTTATAATTGTATTAACCAATGTTACCCCATTAAACTTAATTAAAAATTTTAAAAAAATAAAAAAGAAATAAAATTAGGCAAAATCATCTGAAGGGAAAATTAAATGTATATGAGTAGGCAAGACATGTATTTAAAGAATAATAAGGAGACTTGCCCTATTCTGTAATAACTAAAATAATGCTATATTGGTGAAGTAGGTAGAGTTTACATTTAAATGTAGGAATTTAGCTTATGAAAAATGTGCCAATTCAAGACAGGAAAATTTTATCTGATCATCACAGAATGTAGGAACAACAAAATAGTCATTTAGAAACAAAAAGTAACTTAGCTACTCCATACCTTATATAAAAGTGGATTCCAAAGTGATAAAGGAATAAAGCTTTCTTTTAATCCTTTAAAAATATTGAAGAAAGAGTTGGCCCTGGACAATGGTGTAGATGATAGAGGCCTTGTTCATCCCTCTTGTGACCAAATCAAAGTTGTGACAGAAACACAGAGCAAAGAGCAAGCAAAGTTGCCTGGGATCTAGACAAACAGAAGCCGTACAACTAGGGAGAGAAATAATTAATCAACCTGGGATGGTAGACAGTAGGAGGAGGCAAAGATGTGAGACTGCCTAGTCCCAAGTGGCTGAGTGGGACAGAAGCTACTGCACCGGCAGCCAACAGCTTAAAGGGGCTGTGTCCATGAGTGAATTTTTGTAGTGACAGACCTGCTGGCTCTGAGCACCAGTGTCTGGTCGGCTGCTCGGGGGCACCAGGGACTTACAGGGGGACACTGAGTTGTCAGAGTGAGGGACGGAGGCGAGGCTCTCTCCCAGGCAGAAGTGTCAGGGTATCCATTTTTCCTCTGTTGAGCTCTCCTCTCACCCAGTGCATGGACCCAGCGCCGCTGTAGCTGAGACAACATCAAACTGAATAATAGAGTTCGCTCAGCCCAGAGAATTCCCTGAAACTCCACCTCTCCCAACTCGCGGCTCCACCCAATCCACCTCCAGGTGTGGTCTAGGCGAGTCAGGTGCTCCTTACTGAGCACATCGAGACACACTGGTAACAGCTGACCATGGTTTCTGGCATGGCTTCTTGAGACAACTATAAGCACAGCATCTGTGGATTGCTTGATGAATCTTAACAGGCAGCCCCAGAGGGGCACAGCCTGGGCTAAACTTGGCCTGCAGCTGAACTTCTCTCAGGACTGTGCCACTGGACACCTACCACACAAAGCTGCACTACTAAGACCATGAGACTTAGGAACTTTGCTTAGTACATAGAAACAGACACAGAAAGGCAGCCAAAATGTGAAGACAAAGAAGCAGAAACCATAGGAGAGAACAGAACAGAGATCCAGGAATAATTGTGTCAAGCAATCTAACAGATGCAGAATTAAAAACACTGGTGATAAAGATGCTCAATGACCTTAGGGGAAGTGTAGATGAATTTAGTGACAACTTTAACAAAGAGATTAAAAAGAAAAAACATAAAAATTAAATTGGAAATTATAAAAGAGAACCAGTCAGAAATGAAGAACATTATTTGAGATGAAGAGTACATTAGATGGAATAAAGAGAATGTATAAAGAAGAGGATCAAACCACTGATATAGAGGATGGGGAAGTCAAAGACAGTCATAAGAATGGCAAGAAAAAAGAAGCCAAGACTATAATAATAATTTAAGGAGCTTATGGAACACCATTAAATATAAAAATATCCATGTCATAGGGGTACTTGTAGGGAAACAAGATGTTAAAGAGCTATTTAAATAATGATAGAAAAGATGTTAAAGAGCTATTTAAATAATGATAGAAAACTTCCCTCACCTGGTGAAGGAAATAGACATACAACCCCAGGAAATTCAGTGTCTCAAGAAAGAGGAATCCAAAGGGGCCCACATCAAGACACATCATAATTTAAATGCCAAAGGTTAAATACAAAGAGAGAATCTTAAAAGTAGCAAGAGAAAAGCAATTAGTTATCTACAAGGGAGCACTCATAAGACTGTCAGCTGATTTCTGGAAAGAAACTATGTGGGACAGAAGGACTTGGCGCAAAATATTCAACGTGATGAAAACCCAGGATCTACAACCAAGAATACTTATCCTGCAAAACTGTCATTTAGAGTCAAAGAACAGATAACTTCCCAGACAAAAATAAGCTAAAGGAATTTATCAGCACCAAACCAGTATTACAGAAAATGTTAGAGGGACTTCTTTAAGAAGAAAAACCACGTATCATAAGCAGGAATAAAGAATGGTGATAACTACATTCCTATCAACAAGTACCTCAAATGGAGAAGATTTAAGTGCTCCAACAAAAAGATAGAGTGGCTGAATGGATAAGAAAACAAGACCCCTATGTATGCTGCCTACAAGAGACTCACTTTAAATTAAAAGACACACATAGACTAAAAAGAAGGGAATGGAAAAAGATATTGCCTTGATGGACCTAGAGGATATTCTGCTGAATAAAATGGGTTGGATAGAGAAAGACAAATATCACATGATTTCATGTTTATGTGGAATCTAAACAAAATAAACAACAACAACAAAAGTAGAAATAAACTCATAGATAAAGAGAATATTTTGAGGGCTACTAGATGGGAGGGGAATTGGGAGAGATGGCAAAAAAAAGGCAAAGAGATTAAGAGGTACGAATAGACAGTTGCAGAATAGACATGGAGATGTAGAGTGTAGCATGGGGAAGATGGTTAATAATGTTATAATAAATATGTAAGGGGGAAGAATAGTACTAGATTTAGTGGGGTGATTGTTTTGTGAGCATATGGATCTCTGATCACTATTCTGTACAACTGAATTGGCATATTATTGTATGCCAACTATAACTGAAAAAAAACTTGTTAAATTGTACAATGTAAATATGAGCAACTAATTGTCTATTACATTTCAATAAAGCCAGAAAAAAATATTGAAGAAAAATATGTAAAACACTTTATAAGCTTAGGGTGAGAAATACCTTCCTAGATAAGATATAAAATGAAGATACTATGCAATTTATTGAATATAATTTATATCTCAATAAAATAATACAACTGGAAAAAGGAATACCATAAAGGGAAAAAAATGACAAATTTGACTACATAAATATCCTGAAAATGTAAAATATTTATATGGTAAAAACAAATAAATAAAGCATAAAGACAAATAATAAATTAAAAAATTGCACCATATACGATAGCTAACTAATTAATGATCAGAATATATATATATATATATATATATTTATATATATATATATATATATGAAAAATACAGGATGCAGTTGAAAAATAGGCAAAGGTTATGGACAGGCAATGGATAGAAGAAAATTTTTCATAGTCATTAAACATGAAGAGATGTACAGCTTCACTACTAATTGAATACAATAATTTAAATTAAATTGTATTGAATATAATTGAAATTAAAAGAATCAAATATTTTTCTCATCATTGTGATAAATAATGGAAAAGATTAATAATATTCATAGTTAATAAGGCTTCAGAGAAATAGATATTATCATGCAAAGATGATCAGAGTATAAATTTGTAAAGTCTTTTTGGAGAGCATTTTGGCATTATTTATTAAAAATTTAAATATGCATAGCCTTAGGCCCAGCAATTCTTTTTCTAGGAATATAACCAACAGAAACACTTAGAAAAGTATACAAAAATGTTCACTGAAGCACTGGTTGTGTTAATAAAAAATTAGAAGTTCCTTAAGTTTTCATCACTGAGGAATGGTGGGATGTAGTTTGGTATTGTCTTGCTATATAATATCAATTACAAAAAAGTACATATAATATCATCACCAATACTTATAAAGCATTAAGTGTAGTGTTGTTAAAATATATGTCTGTGGGTATGCATGAATGCCAATAGGAGAGGGATTTGAAAAATTTAAACCAATAATTGATAATGATTACTTCTGGGAATGGCAATGGAAATGATATTAGGGTATAAGCAGGGAAAAGACTCACATTTTAGTTTTAACACTGTTTGAAACTTTTACATATATTGTCTTTTACATCATCCCTGTGCCACAGCAGCTTACAAAAACACTGGTATGACTATACAATGTTGTATAAACAGTGCTAAAACAGAAGCCATAGGACGCCATAGGTGGGAGAGGTGAGCCTCCCTTGCTGTGTCTGCTGTGCCACAGAACTTCCTGTTCCTCACACTTCCTTAGCCTCTGGCAGGGCCATGGGGAGGAGGAAGAAGACAGTGGAGGGCTGGGAGGAAGAAAGAGGAGAAGGGAAGTGGAGAGGAGGAGAGGAAGGGGATGTAAATGTTTTATTTCCAGTAAACTCTTATGAACTACCTCAGCTTTCTGGAACAAGTACACATCTAAATGTTCTGGAAGGAATCTGCTTTACTCACTGAAAGTATATTCACATTAATGAACTAAATGACTGCATTCATTTGAATGTAGGGAACCTTTTTATCTATTCTAATTGACAGAGAGCCCTTACTGCTGAGAGATTTAGTGTGCAGCTCCAGAATATACTGTGACATAAAAATCAAAAGGACATATATACAATCTTATATTTCAGAGCCAAGTGATCTTCAGAGTGGATTTCCTCCTCAGCTTTTGGTCATCGGATGTATTTTTCTGTTTTCTGTGCCAAAATATATATTTATATTAATACTCATTGATTCTCTTGAATTAATTGGTTTAAGGAGAAAAGGCACACAACATTTCAGATAATATATCATTCTGTGCTTAAGAACATTACAATAAGCAAACTCCAAGGACAAAGTTTGACTGCTTAAAGACTATGCAAATTATTAACTTTAACATGTACTTTATTCATATAGGATATTAAAAATACTTTTCATGAATGAGCTTTATTCCTTGAAAAAAGCTTATCAAAACAACATCACTAATGCCTTTAATATTGTATATAATAAAATTAGATTATTTTTCATATTTGGGACTATCAGCTTTATTTTATGATCCTCTGATCTTGTGCCAGACTAAATTCAAAGCAATCAAAGATGTAACTTTAGCACACAATAGCAATTCTTATTAAAACTGTGAGACGCATCTTCTTGGATAGAACATTTATGATAAAAAATGATAACCTTCAAATATGGCACTTGGTAGCTATGATATTCCAGAACACGGCCCACACCTTCTATCTTTCTCCAGGAAGGGAGGGCAATCTCTGGTCCTTTGCCCACCTTTGGGTGAATTTCTCAGTGAGCTATTACAGCTTGGGTCTTCGATCAGTTCCTTTGAGCAACAGATCAGAGCCACCAGTCTTCCCTGCTCGGAGGCCTGGCAACTGACATCAGGACCTTTCAATGGGTGCCACCTCCCGTGGGTTCCCAGCACCCCATGGCCAAAGCAATCAAGGCTGCATAGACTTAAGCTGGAGATGAAGCAGACGGCCAGTCGCATCTTTCAGAATTGAAGGAGATTTTGCTTAGAGGGTGGACAGGGCAGCATGGGGCTAAGCTCTTGTTCCTTTCTGTCCTGGCTTTCACATCTACAATATGAGTCAGCCTAGCATTCACAAAAAAAATCTTTCCTCACCTCCATGGCCTAGCTCATATGGTTGTGGCCCTCAGAGGCCAAGAAGATGTGTTCTAGCTCAGCAGAGCCATCCTGGAGGCCCCTGCTTGGCTGACTATAGGGAGGCCCACTGACCTGTTCCCAGCACCTCTCCGCAGAAAACAGATGCACTTACCTCTCATTTCCATCTCTGAGGAGCCATTAGACCAGGCCGTCCACTTATTCCTGTGCTTGCTGATTTCCTGAACTTTGCAGACATAATGTCCTTGGTCCGCTGGTTGAAGGGTCAAAATGGAGAGCCTATAGAGTGCCCCACGCCTCTCCTCCAGGAGGCGCAGCCTCTGCCGATAGGTGCTGCGGCTGAAATTCCCATAGTACTGCACTATCCGGAGCTTGGTCATCTTAACCATCAAGGCCTCTTGGGAGTCAGGGCGTGCAAAGAACCAGCGTACAGCCAGCAAGCTGTCCTTCCGCCTCTTCTGAGAGACATGGCAGAGAAGAGTGGCATTTTCCCCCTCCAAGTAGTCAACCACGGGCCCTGGGGACACAGTGACATTGAGGGCCCCACAGACCTCTGCAGGAAAAAAAAAAAAAAAGGAAGGAAGAAAATGAGAAAAGCCACAGCATTTCTACAGGTTGATACACAGTGCGTCTTTTCCTCAGGAGCCAATGTGATCTGCATGGCCAGAGAGTTAGGCTGCCCCAGCCCCTCCATGCTCAACTTCTGCCTTCACGATGGCCAGAAGGAGAGTTCCTTCTCGGGGAGCCTCTGTGAGCACCCATGTCCTCTTCTATGAGGGGATCCCACTCACGTGGGTTGCCATTGACCACCTGGCCCAGAGGTATTTAACTTTTTTTTTTAATTATAGTTACTGATGTTTAAAATTCAGGAGATTTTACATAAATATTTGGTTTTTGGAATATCTTAAACATTTCCAGCCCTTGTCCATCCCCCTTGCCCTCCTCCCCAAAGCCTGCTTGGATCAGTTTCACAAACTACCTGAGTGGGCAATGCCAAGTGCTGCCTTTCTAAGCCCTTTTCCTATCACAGCTATTTCAACTGTCAACAAGGCAGATTAGCAGCATTCACTGGTTAGCCATGAGTTCAACTAGTACTGGGAACTAGAACCGCAGAGGTTTCTCAGTTTCTTGCTCTAAGTCTCTTTAGATTCAGAGTTGAAGTGCAGGAATAAAGAATGATAAGCCCAAGAACAGGGAGGGGTGAGAAAACTTCCCAACCCCACAAAAGATGCTCCAGAATTCCAGGCCTTGTAGACCATTTCCTGTTCTTTGCTTAATTAGACCCACTCAAAGGGCTGCCCTTCTGGATTGTGCAAGGTAACTACTGGGCTGCCCTCATGGGTGGCGCCATTCTCTGGCAGTAAGAGCCCAGAAACGATGCTTTGCACAGGATGACCAGAAACAGCTCTGTCCAAGTAGGACTATCTTCTCACCAGGTTCCAGATCTTCACCCCTGTGAGGCCCAGTGCACAATTCCAGGAAGCACCATTCCCTGCTTACCCCACTGCAAAAGCAAATATCCTGGGGTCATCTCAGATTATAAATGTCTCTCAAAGATTACCTGGTCAAAAGTAGAGGCTTGGGCCCTGATGTCAGAGTCACCAAAATCTCTGAACCTTAGTCAATGCTGCAGGTGAGTAAGGAGAAAGGATGACAAAGAGATCAGAGAACTGAACCTTACACTATGAAGAGGCTGTGAGTCAACAAGGTGAGGCCTTGTGTGTGTCAGAGTGGGGTGGGGGTGCCAATAAGCTCCTCCTCTTGTATGGTTTCCACTATTGATTTAATAAACTGAACACCTTGAGAAACATGACTTGAAGGTCAATGTCCTTTAATTTTCTCATCTCTTAGAAGCCAGGCCTACCAGAATTCTACAGGGACACTACATGGCCCTTAACTTAATCACATCATGAAGTGCCTTTTGCTATATAAGGTAACATTCAGTTTCAGGGATAAGGGCACAGACATCTATTCAGCTTACCACACCATGACAGCATTTCATTACCTTAAAAAAATAGATGGAAGTAAATTCAGAAGAAAAGAACTGATGCTCATCTAGTCTCTAAGCAGCTTGTGAATAAGAGTGAGGTTTTCTGCCTACAGTGACAAAAGACAAAGCTGGCCCAGGCAGCTACTCCAGGAATGCAGATCAACAGATGACCAAGTAAGGCACACACTCTCTAGTAACAATCTCTAACAATCTCACTGTCCACACAAGTCACTCACCCAGGACAAAAGGGAAGGAATTGCCCCAGCTTGCCCACCTGAATCTCACCTTGCCCATACACCATATTAAATTAGTCCAAGAGCATTCTCCCTGGCTGCTAAGGCCCTCTCCCATGATGGGCAGGGGCAAGGGGGCTCCTGGTGAGTAGCAACACAACCAAGACACCAGGCTGACCCCATTCTGACAGCTGCCCAGGGTTCAGCAGGCGGAGAGCAGCAGAGATGCAGCAGCTGGTTTCTAGAACTGAAGTCCAGCTCCACCCACCCCCAAGGGCTCCCCACTGGAAGCAAAGAAAGCTGGGGAAGGCAGGAAATTGAAACAATATGGGTGGGATGAAAGCACTGACGGCCCCACATCCCAGTCTCCTCCTATTAACACTGCATGAAGGAGGGATTATTTATAGTCACTCAAACCGGGGGAATGTGCCAAGTTCTCGAGTCCCCATGGGAGGCCAGATTCCATCCTGTAGGCAAACCAGTAACCCTTCTATTTCTGTAGCTCAGGCCAGAATTCAGCAGCTCCCACAAAAGAGAATGGGTTCATCCTAAGATGAGCCCTCCTTTCCTCTTTGCCAGTGTGTCTCTCTGCCTTTGTTCAGCTCCATGTTCTCACAAATGGCTTCACCACGTTTCTCCCACTGAAATGCAAAGACCCTTGTTATGAACTGAATAGCATCCTCTCCAAATTTGTGTATTGAATCCCATACCCCAGGGCCTCAGAATGTAACTATATTCGGAGACAGGGCCTTTAAACAGGTGATTAAGTTAAAATGATGCCATTAGGGTGGACCCTAATCCAACACAATTGTTGTTCTTATAAGAAGAGGACATTAGAACACAGACACACCCAGAGGGAGGACCATGTAAAGACACAGGGAGAAGATGGTCGTCTACAAGCCAAGGAGAGAGCCCTCAGAAGAAACCAACTCTGCCAGCACCTTGATCTCAGACCTCTGGCCTCCAGGAACTCTTGAGTGCAGAGGTTCCCTGGGGGAGTGGAAAGGTCTTCTTCCTCTGCTCTCAATTTCCTGTAATGCAGGGTCACAAATCAAGAAATTTAGTTCTTCCCTGGGCCAGAATGACTTCCACGATTCTCCTTCCTAGGCCAGGAGAGGAGAGACTCTGCCCTGCCCAGGGCTAATCCCTTACCTTACCAGGTGTAGGTATCCTGTAGCTGGCTTGGTCCAGGTTTCTTTGGCTTGCCCCATGCTTTGCAGGGTGTGCATGTGCTGTCACTCAGACCTCCACTGCTGTGCTCTCTGCTGAGCCACACAAGGCCTGATGACTGTGGTGCAGCAGAAGCTGTGTGCCTCTCTCTCCTAATATTTAACTAAACATCCAGCTCAGCTAACATTAACCCTCCTTCCAACGGTACTTCCTCTCATAGCCACATGCACATAAGCTGTGAGGTTTGTATGCCCTAAGAGCTGGGAAAGTAAGAGCAATAGAAAGTGACACACATGCTGTCCTGTCAATAGGGAGAGCTTCCTGGGTATACAAACTGGGTATTCAGTCACATAGAGCCCTATGCTTGGAAGGGCTCCCTATTTGGTTAATCTTTGCTGTCGCTCTCTGGAAGGTTTAATAATTTTTGAGTAACGGGTTCCACATTTTTATTTTGTACTAGATGCCACAAATTGTATGTCCGGTCCTGGATAAGATTAATGGAGTCTAACTTTCCTGTTCTATCTGGATAATGTCATGAAAAGGACTAACAGCTCAGAAAACAGCCTAAAAAGGACATCAATGTAGTGAAATAGTACACAACCTACTCATCTAGGATACTAACTCTTCATCCTCTCTCTCTCTTCTTCTAATGCTCATCGTAAAGTGGAGGATGGCAACTTCCAGACGCAGGGAGGACCATGTGAAGACACAGAGAGAAGATAGTCACCTAGCAGGGTAATGTAGGACTTCTAACAGAGACAAAGCACCTGCCTTGCCTGGAATGCAGAGGTGGGTAAAACCCAGGTCCCTCTGTTCCAGCTTGGCCAGTGATGTGCTAGTGGTTCTGTGTCCCATACTTCTTTTCTATCCTGAGAACCCTGCCCCACTCACTTCAGGGAGCCAGGAGCCTCTAGGTTTATAAGAAATGCTACTTGTGTGTACCACCCTGCAACGGAAATCTCATTCTTATTAAATGGGTACTCTAAATTCATGACAAATAAATCTCTGAAAATAATACCATTGCATTACTTAAAAACCCATGGCACTAGGAGCTAGTGCTTACCAAGCACCAAGCAGAGGTGCTACCAAACCTAGACTGTGGGGTGATGCATTCATAATAAGCCTATCATCTGAAAACAGCTCTCATCAAGGAAAACACATGGCCTTGACCAGTGATAAAGACTAACATTTGCTGGGTGTGAACTCCACTTTAGATATATTTTCCCAATTTACTCTCATATTATGTTTATCCCCATTTTACAGACAAGAGAGCTGAGGCTCAAAGAGGCTAAGCCACTTGCTCAAACTCACAGAATGTGGCAGTGCTGGAATTCAAACCTAGGCCATATGGCTTCAGAGGCAACTCTCAACCACCACTCTGAAGAATGGCTTGGTTTCTAGTAAATATTTTGCCCCTCAGTTTGCTCTTCCGTAAAATGAGAGGTGGGACCAGGTGATTGCTAAGGTCCTGCTCTGTCCCAAAATAGAGAAGTAGAAAAGTTCAGGGGTTAAGAGTCCAGACTTATGTATAAAGTGGCTCTGCTAGGCCCTCCCTTGGAGGATGGTGACAAGGAGTCGTAGGTGAAAACTTTAGAGGAATGGATGGCACATGGTGAGTGCTAGACAAGTGGGAACTGTCATCGTTATCGAGGCATAACCTTAGGCACAGCCAGGGCAGACTCTAAAGAATCCTGAATTCCAGCTCTTAAGGCTCCTGATGTCTCCTGGAACATGAGAATGTCCCTAACCCCAAAAGTCACTCTGTGGGGGCACCCTCTCTGACAGTACCTACAATTAGGAAGGTATTAATGGAGCCTGGGAGACAAAAACCTGGCCCATCCCAGTCAAACCTGCAGCCATTGTCAGGTAAGACAGTGGCAATGATGAATGGAGTATTTCCCACAGTGCTGATTTCAGGTTCACTGGAAACCGCACTGCACTGGTACCCAGGGGATAAGGGGTGAATTTCTTCCCACCCTGGTAATCCAAGTCACTCCTCCCCAGACACTGATCTATGCTGGCTCAAAGGCCAGCTCCACCACTTGTAGCTGGGTCATAATTGGGATATTACTTAACTCTGAGCATCAGCCTTCTTGTTTACAAAACTATAGCAACAAAGCTTAGCCAGTATGGGCAGAGTCTAGAGCTAGGTTTCCTGGGTTCAAATCCCAACTCCACCACTTACAAGGCTTGTAACTCAAGGCAAGTTAATTCACGCGGTGCCCCAGTTTCCTCACCTACAAAATGGGGACAATAATAACACCTCCCTCAGAAGTTATTGGCAAGTTTAACCGAGTTAATGTTTCCAAAGTACCTGGATATAGAAATATTTGCTCCTCATTATTACTTTGAAGTTTTGTTGTGATTAAATAACTGTGCAGCACTACACCTGGCAACCAATAGGCTCCAGGCTCCTGGGAAACATGAGAGACATTGATACACTTATTATTACTATTATTCTAGCCAGCATGACCCCTTCAGCCCTGAGGAATAGAGAGAAAATTCTTTAGCAACTTAAAAATGAGAGCAGAAACCCTGAAATGAAAGCCAGCAGTGTGGTTAGAGGCTGCCCTTAAGGCAGGGTGCTTTGTAAATGGCCCCATTTCATCCAGCAGTGGATACTCTATCTCGCCAGGTCTGGTCATCGCACACTGCCCCAGTCCCCAACACCATCCAGGAGATCCAGTTCCTTCAGACAGAGTCTGCTAAGGAGAGCTCTGAAGAGAGTTAAAGAGAAGTTGCTGCTCAGACAAACCTGCCAACAGTTGTCGGTCTTAACTGTTTTGGAGAAAAAAGAAGACAAACCAACAACTGGGCTCGCTCGTTCTGGCTTAAATCTTCAACTCAAAGGCCTGGCCCTTGGAAGGGGGCTGTTCTGAGCCTCTCTGAGGAGCACTGGGGCCCCGGCCGAGGAGGGAAGAAAGGGGGCCGCAGTCTGCGCCCTCTGTCAGGCATCCGCGCGGCGACAGGGACAGCGCAAACCCGGGCCCTCCGGCGCGCACGGGTAGAGGGAGGCCCAGAGGCGGCAGGCCCGAGCCCCGAGGCCCAGCCGCCCAGCCCGCGGGGTCGCGGAGCCATGGTCTGCCTGCCCTGCCCTCCCGGCCCGCCGCGCTTACCTGGGGACGGAGCCCGCGCCAGCAGCACGGCCGCGGTCAGTGCCAGCAGCCGCATCTCCCCGCCGCGGCCCGGCGCTGTGACGCGGAGCCGCGCCGCCGCCCGCCCTGCCTGGCCTCCCAGCCCGCCCCGCGCCCGCCCCCGGCCCCGGCCCGGGCCGGGCCCGGCCCGCCCCGCTGGCCGGACTTCGGTGTGCCTCCGGCCGCCCTGGGCAAGAGCGCGCTCCCCGCGATCATTCTCTCGATATCTGCGGGTGTCTCATTTTCATCACTCCCATTTCACAGATGAGAAAACTGAGGTTCTGAGAGGTGATGACTGGACACATGGAATACACAGCGATAAAGGGATTCGCGGTCTGTTTGCATATCAGACACAGATATTGCTAAGGGGAGGGCATCATGGAGCTTGCCTATGGGGTGGGGTGAAACTACCAAACGCAGTGGCTGCCGCCCTGTGAGGCTAATCTGCTGCCTGGTGGACCCTTGCCATCGCTCCACAGAGAACTTTGTGAGCCAAGGAGCAGCTGAGGGAGAAGTCCTCTTCTGCTGCCCTGAGCTGGGCATGGGGGTTGTTAGGTATGGGGACCCTTGCAAAATTAAGAGGATCCACAGACAAGTTCAGAGTAGGTGGATACTATTAAAAATAGTGATCACTCAGCGTGCCCTCAGCCATAACCTGGACTAGGTACTTGGTACCGTGTTACTGAATCCTGGCACTGTGAGACCCTGGGACAGCTCCTTAATCTCCATATGCCTCAGTTTCCTCCATCTATGCAATGGGGAAATGGACACGTGTCTCATGAGATGTCGAAGAAATTCAGGCGAGACAGTTCTAGTTAAAGCCTATGAGTGTCAATTATCATTAGTGTTATTTTAGATAAGGAGGCAGAGGCAGGGAGATGAAAGAGCTGACCTAAGTCACACAGCCAGGGAGCAATGATGAGGTCACTCAGCCCAGATCACTCTGAGGTAATGCCTGGTCTCTTCACCATGGTTCTGAACTTGGGGTCTGAGCCTGACTAATGTGTTAGCCCAGTTCACATCTTGCTCAGGATCTCCAGAGCAAGAACAGTATATGTTAGTTATGTTTTGTGTGTGTCTACAAGGAGAGGTCTTTGAGGAGTTTCAGAAAAGATGGGTCCTGCTTAAGACTTGGTCCCTGGAGGAAGAGGAGAACAGGGTCCCCATCTCCTTCCTTCTAAAGGCAGTGATGAGGGTGAGGAAGGCATAAAGAGATAGGTGGTGTTGCCTACTAGTGCTGAGCCCCAGGGCATGTCCCAGAGGAACCAACCACCCCTACAGTCCAGGCCAGTGGTTACAAGCCTTTGTGATCTCTCCAAATCCTGGGGTCCTGGCACCCATGGTCTTCTAGTTGCAAGACCCTCACATGGACCATGTCTCTGTAGAGACTGGGCTGACCGTCAAGGCAGCCAGACTGGAGGGAATGGCCCCACTTCTCAGCCAGGCTAGTGAAAGGAACTGAGAAGTCCAGGGTGAGCTGTTTTCAAGGTCCATAGATCTGATGCCAAAGACTAGAAGTGAGGACAAGAACTGGTGTCAAACTGGAACCTACAATTCAGGAATAGAAACATACCTAAGAGACTTCCAGACCAGAACCTGGAAACCACTTTGCATGTGTGAGCAACTAATCCTCTTATCTAATCCTGTGAGGTCCTAGGCTCCATGTTACAGATTAATAAACTCAGGCTCAAAGAGGACCAGAGACCTGTCCAGGGTTCTGTGGGCCACAAGGTTTCTGAACTGGGAACTCAGATACGTGCCAGAAGAGGAGAGCTGTTTCTGAAAGCAAATTGGCATCCCACCCTAGGTAACCATTGTGGGTACTCTGAACTTGATTTACCTGATGAAGGTGACGTGTGTAAAATGACATGTCAGCACGACTGCACCTGGGCAGGTTGCTAAGGAAGCAGCAGGACTGTTTGGTGTCCTCCGTGACCTCCTACCTCAATTGCAGTTTACGCTCTCAGTTGGTGGAAAGTAGAAGGGGCCCTTTACATATATTGGCCACACCTGGAGGAGCCAATTCTCACTTTGGTCATTGTATCATTTTTTTAAATATATATATTTTTTTATTTTTCAATTACAGTTGGCATACAATATTATATTAGTTTCAGGTGTACAACATGGCGCTTAGACATTTATATAACTTATGAAATGATCATATTTATAAATCTAGTACCCATCTAACACCATACATAATTATTACAATATTATTGACTATAGTTCTTATGCTATACTTTACATGTCCATGACTATTTTGTAACTACCAATTTGTAATTCTTAATCCTTTCCCCTCTTTCGCCCACCCTCAACCGTTCTTCCATCTGGCAATCATCAAAATGTTCTCTATATCTATGAGTTTGTTTCTGTTTTGTTTATTTTGTTCTTTAGATTTCACATGTAAGTGAAATCATATGGCATTTGTCATTCTGCGTCTGACTTACTCCACTCAGAACAAATCCCCACTAGGTCCATCCATATTGTTACAAATGGCAAGCTTTCATTTTTTTATGGCGCAGTAATATTCTACTGTATAGGTACCATCTCTCCTTTAT
Organism: Pteropus medius; assembly: GCF_902729225.1. Classification (NCBI taxonomy): domain Eukaryota; kingdom Metazoa; phylum Chordata; class Mammalia; order Chiroptera; family Pteropodidae; genus Pteropus; species Pteropus medius. Next base: position 59,429,431 of record NW_024344378.1, read on the forward strand.
CCATTCATCCATTGATGAACATGAGGTTGCCTCCATATCTTGGCTATTGTAAATAATGCTTCAATGAACATGTAGATGCGCATGTTCTTTTGAAGTAGGGTTTTGGATTTCTTTGGATAAATACCCAGAGTGAGATTACTAGGTACTTCTTTGTCTCTTGTTATAGCCTTTGTTTTAAAGTCTATTTTGCTATGGCCATGCCACCCTGAACGTGCTGATCTCATCTGATCTCAGAAGCTAAGCAGGGTTGGGCCTGATTAGTACTTGGATGGGAGACCAGCTGGGAACATCGAGTGCTGTAGGCATTTAAAAAAAAAAATAATAATGAAATCTATATTGTCTGGTACTAGTATTGCTACTCCAGCCTTTTTTTTTTTTAATTATTATTATTTCTGTTTTCATGAAACATCTTTTTTCATCCCTTTGCTTTCAGTCTGTGTGTCTTTAGATCTGAAATGAGTCTCTTGTAGGCAGCATATGTAAGAATTTTGTTTTCTTATCCATTCAGCCACTCTATCTTTTAATTGAAACATTCGGTCCATTTATATTTACAGTAATTGTTGATAGATAAGTAGTTACTGCCATTTTATTATTCATATTTTTAATCTTTTTTTTTCTTCTTTTTCAAAAGTCGCTCGAACATTAGAAGCTTTTTATCAGTCCTTCCATTCTAAATGATAGCTTTCCTGGGTAAAGTAATCTTGGTTGTAGTTCCCTGCTTTTCATCCCTTTGAGTATGTCATGCCAATCTCTTCTGGCCTGCAAAGTTTCTGTTGAGAAATCAGTTGACAGTCTTATGCTTGTGGGAGCTTCCTTATAGGTAAATAATTGCTTTTCTCTTGCTGCTTATAAGATTCTCTTTTTGTCTTTAACTTTTGGAATTTTAATTATGATGTGTCTTGGCATGGGTCTCCTTGAGTTCATCTTGTTTAGGACTGTCTCTGCTTCCTGGGCTTGTATGTCTATTTCCTTTGTCAAGTTAGGGAAATTTTTCATCATTATTTCTTCAAATAGATTTTCAGTTCTTTACTCTCTCTCTTCTCCTTCTGGTATCCCTATGGTGCAAATGTTTTCACACTTGATGTTGTCTCAAAGGCCCCTTAAACTATCTTAATTTTATGTATGTATGTATGTATGAATGTATTTATGTATGTATGTATGTATTTTGCTGTTCCATTTGGGTGTTTTCTACTATCTTACTTCTAAATCACTGATTCGAACCTCTGCTTCATCTGATCTACTATTGATTCCCTCTAACATATTCTTCATTTCAGTTATTGCAGTCTTTATTTCTGACTAGTTCTTTTTTACACTTTCTATCTCCATTTTTACATTTTCTATCTCTTTGTTAAAGTTCTCACTGAGTTCATTTACTCTTCCCCTAAGTTCACTGACTATTCATTTGCTCTTCCCCCAAGTTCATTGAACATCTTTATAAACGATGTTTTGAACTGTGCATCTAGTAGATTACTTATCTCCATTTTGTCTACTTCTTTTTCTGGATCTTTGTTCTGTTCTTTCATGTGGGACATATTTTATTGTCTTTCCATTTTGGCTACCACCCTGTGCTTGTTTCTATGTATTAAGTAGGGCTGCTATGTCTCCCGGTCTTATTAGTGGCCTTATTAGTAAGTGTCCTGTGGAGCCCAGTGCTGCAATCTCTGAGTTTACCTAAGTTGAGTGCTCCAGGTATGTCCCTTATATGAGTGGTGTGTACTCTCCTGTTGTAGTTGAGCTTTGGTTGCTGTTTGCACATCAGTGGGAGGGATTGACCCTTGGACTGATTGGTTAAGAGGACTGGCTGTTATTACAGTGGAGGAGCTATTGTTCAGGGTCTGACCCTATAGAGCAGGATTCAATTCAGCAGGGTGCCTGCCAAGTCTATTCTTTGGGTGTGTCATCCCTAGATGCACCCCAGGTGGTGCTCTGGCTTGGTTGGTCCCAGCCTGGGACCTCCTGGGAGGGACCCCGCTGCAGGCCAAGTTTAGCCACAGCCTAGGCTACCTGGCATGAGCCACAAGCAATCCATAGATTGCTGCCACCTGAGCTTGGCTTAGAGGTCCCTCCAGGAGCCAACTCATGAACCTAGGTTGGCTGCTGATAGTGCTGTGCTTGGGGGTGCTCGGCAAGAGGTATGGGGCACACAAAGGCCAAATGCTGCTTGTCTGGGTTTTGTGAACCTTTGAGACATTTTAGAAAAGTCTGTAGCATGAGCCAAAGCAGGCCATTTGTATGGAAAAGCCACTGGAAGTAGCTGGTGTGGGCCCTCAAGTTGGGTGGGGTGAGATTTCCTGGTATCATCAGGGCAAGGTAACTGGTGTTAGCCAGGCTGATGGAAATGCAGATATGACAGCCACCTGAGTCTGTTTGCTGGGAGAGGGAACAGCTCAATAAAGAGACGATAGATTCTGCCAACACTTCTGTCTGAGAGAAAGCTGCCCTTCTAGCCCTCACCCTGAAGCCAGACAATTCAGTTCCTCCCCATATGTCCATGGCAGCTTTCAAAGTGCTGCCTTAGCCCTGGAGCTCAGAGCGAGTGAGTCCATCAGCAAGTAAGTCCATGTGCAAGCCCTTTAGGAGCCCTTTAGGAGTCTGCAACTCCCACCACCCTCTGTCTTACTCAGTCATAACATCCACTGGTTTTCACAGCAAAAACTTATTGGGACTTCTCTTCCCAAGGCTGGAACACTGGGCTGGAGAGCCTGGTTTAGGGCTGGGATCCCTTACTCATCAGGGGCACCTCCACAGCCAAGATATCCCTCGAGATTTTTAACCGCCATATGCAGAGGTGGAACCATTCCATTCCATATCTCCACCTCTCCTACTAGTCTTGACATGGCTTCTTCTGTATGTCCTCAGTTGTAGGACTTCTGTTCAGCTAGACTTCAGGTGATTCACAATGATGGTCGTTCTGTAGTTTAGTTGTAATATTGATATGGTCATGAGAGGAGGCAACATAGTGTTTGCTTACTCCACCATCTGGACCAGAAATTCCATTGTATCATTTCTGTTTTTCCTTACAGAACTAAGCAGACATTCAACCTAGCATTAAACCTAAATGCCCACCCTTTTTCTGGCATTTTTTTTTTTATTGCCAAAACTGATTCTGTGCTGTAGATTTAGGGCTGGACAGTGCTTTCCTTGCAGTTCTGTGACACATAACATTATTCTGTTTGCAGTTGTGTGCTCTCTCAGTACTTTCAGCTTCCCAAAAAATATACCAGACCATCATGGTAAGACCTTTGTTGTATGATGCAGGAACAGGGAAATATACCCAGTCTCCAGGGGAGATGCAGCCAAAGACCCTGATGAAACTCAGTATTTCAATTGCTGTGGGCTACAATAGCAAAGGCCTTTGCCTTGTCACCTACCCTCACTCACCAGCTTAGGACAATTTGAAAGCCTGCTACTGATTTTTTTGTCTATCTTCTGGCTCTAACAGGCCTGTGTTCTGAATTAGAAGAATAATACAATCTTCCTAAACTTAAAACTCCAAGGAAAAGTAAACACCTTCTTCTAAGGTATTCAGTGGATTACTGTGTAGCTTCTTAAATTTGAACTTATACAAGTAATTTCTAAGTTTTCTTCTTCTATATTGCTCATAAGCATTTTCCCACTAAAAGTAGTTCCATGCTTGAATTTTTATGAAAGGGGAGTGATCAAAGAGTGACTCTGGATTAAAGGATTTTCAGTTCTAACTGATAGAGGGAGAATAAGAGAGAAGAGATCACAGTTATAGAGGACACGTCCGTCCAATCAGAAAAAGCCATGAGCCACCAATGGTAGAACTTTTATGAAACCTGCGGCATCTTTCTGTTGCACAACTGGGGAAGGCGAGTGGAGTGTGTTGTTTTTTCCCCCCTAAAGTTAAGGAAATATGAAGCTGTAAGCCTGACCATACACCTAGATAAAAACAGCTTCTCCAGACCAACCTGACTGGTGACTCTGATAAATTGGTGCCATTTCACAAACTTAGCAGTTTTTGTGAACTTGGTGTCAGGGGACTCTGCAGGCTTTCTAGATGCAGAAATAAATGGCCCTCAGAAGGCTCCTGATGGAAGGAAATGACATAAAGGAGAAATTACTAACTGAACAGGTTATATTACTGATCACAATGGAGGCCATGCCCACCTCATTTTCCTAGTTGTGCTGGAAACATTTACAATGAAGATAGCCCTTGAACTGAATCTTAAAGGATGCTTGGAGACTCCTGAAAGTAGACAGTGTGAGGCAGGGAACAATGTATATAGAAGCCCAGAGGCTAAAGGATATAGGACTTTCAAGTTTCATAGAAAGCTTCTGGGGGACTTAAAGGACCAGTTGTGTCTGGTGAGTGAGAAATGGGTGGAGGGGCAGATAATAATGAAGTCCTAGAGGCCCTCAAATACCTGGCCAAAGAGCTTTTATTTCATTCCAATGATGGTAGGTTTCACTGAATGAGGGGAGATGTCACAAAGTGTTGTGGGGGATCAGATCTAGTTACCCCAAGATGTGCTTCTGTAGTATGAGAATCGTTTTGAGCTGAGGGCTCAGGAGAAACTTCTGCCCCTCCTTTGATTACCTGGAAAAACTTGAACTAGGCCTTGCCCATAATGAGACATTATCAGAAATAATCTCTTTTGACCTGTCTGTAAGGCAGGGCAAACTTCTATTCACTAAACATCTGCTCTTCTTATCATCATGCAATGACCCTTTGAAGCCCCCAAGGCACCTTACCTCATCCTGAGTTCAGGATTTCTTATATACCTTTTATGCATGTGGGGGTCTCTGACTCTCTCATGTATGTGGGGTTCCCATACATATGTATGTATGAAATTTGATTATATTATTTTGCTAATCTGTCTCTTGTCTCTTTGATTATTAGACCAAACAAAAGAACCTCGAAGGTAGAGGAAAGTACCTTCTTCTGCACAGTGTCCCTTGGGCATCACAGAGCAGGGGACCACTAAATGAAGAGTAGATTTGGAGGAAGTGGCTATGTTACTGGAGAGTGGGGATCCTCTCTCAGTGTGTCGTCCAGGTTCTTGGTGTCTTGAACAAAGAATTGAGCAAGACACCAAAATACAGTAGAAAAGAAGTTTTATTAGAAGGGAAAGTACACTTCCAGAAGTGGAAGTGGGTCTGAGCAAGAGAAGCATGACTAAAAAGGCCCGGTAACAAAGCCTTTGGGGTTTTTATCCCTATTTGCTGTGGGTGGTTACTTTTCTTAGAGAAATGGGCTTCCTTATTGACAACTAAGATTGATAGGACTCAGTGATTCATCATTTGCTTTCCGTGCGTGTTCATTTCCAGAATTCAATCTGTTATAATGATATTAATGAACTTCTGGGCAAATGCATCATATTATAATGATGGTATAATGAGGTTCAGGTGAGTTGAAGGTTGTTGGGGGTCTTCATTGTGCAAGTGCAAGTGACTGGCTTAAACTGGTACCTAATTCTGCTTGTTTCTTTGTGTGAGTTTAAAAAATGCCTTTTGACTTGCTTAATTGTGGGTGGATTAGGGCGGACCCCTTCTAGGATAGGATGACCTCAGTGTCTTTGCAGGCAGACCCAAAACCCTCTGACTTTCCTGCCTCTTTTCTAAGAGCCATGAACCCCCTTATTATTAGTATGGATGTTGAGGGACGGGAGGTCTCTTCTTTCATATCTGCTTCCTACTGAGAAGGGCCGTTGTCCCTGTCTACTGGGGTTTCATGGAGCTCTTTCCCTTTCTGCCCCTGTCAGGATGGGGTCTTGGGTTTCCTGCTGAAGTGCCACCTCAGTCCCTAGACAAGGAAAAGAAGATACAAACTTGTTATTTGAATCATATATCTATTAATTTCTATTATAGATTTGCCTATTAAGCGAGTAAAGAGAAACAGGCTTGGTTAATATATTTCTTAGAGAAAAAAAAAAGACCTTTGGCCTAAAGTCCCCTCCCCTTTCAGACTCCAAGGGCCCTGTATGGCTTAACATTATTTCTGCTAACAATGGGCAGATGACCTTTATCAATAGCCAGAGGATCTGAGTCACCAGTTTGGGGGCAATTATTGAGATTTAAGGAACAGGGCCTTTTTCTCAAAGGAAGGAGGGAAGAAAACTTAACTAGATTTACTAAAAAGATTAAGAACTCTGCAAGAGATGTCCCATTTCATTTCCTGCTAAAAGATAAGAATTTTACAAGTGATGTTCCATATCAGTTACACTGAGTCTAATATGTCCAATACTGTTGGCAGAAGATCTAAGAGAAATGTTGCATTTTAAAGTCTGCGAGGGGGGAACCAGAGAAAGACAACTGAGTCATCCTCAAGCCTATGAGGGATGCAATGGGAAGGAATGCCATTGTCCAGTTCTCTGAGACGAGAGAAGGTGAGTACTAAGCCCTAGAAAATCTATTCCTAGTCACTGAGCAGCACATGGATGGGTTATCAATAAATATTTAGGGGTGCATCAATGACTTATTAAATAGAGAAAGAAATGAAGGTATATGAGTTTCCTGGGGATGCCATAACAAGCTACCACAGACTAAGGGATTTAACAACAAATTTATTCTCACAGTTCTGAAGGCTGGAAGTCTGAGATAAAAGTCTTACCAGGGTTGGTTTCTTTTGAGGCCTTGCTCCTTGGTTTATGGATGGCCATCTTTTCCGTGTCCTCACATGGTCTTCCCTCTGTGGGTGTCTGTATCCTAATCTCTTTTAATGAGTACACTGGTCATATTGGATCAGGACCTACTCTAAAGACCTCATTTTAACTTTATTACTTCCTTAAAGACCCTATCTCCAAATAGTCACTTTTTGAGGTACTGAGGGTTAAGACTTTAACATATAGATTTGGGGGAACACAATTCAGTTCATGACAGGAGGGAAGAAGGGAGAGATGGAAGAGGAAGGCAGGTATTATTTGAGAGATCTGATGAAGGGGAATGACAAATAGAGATTTGATTTGGGAGCCAAGAGATTATTGTCCCCTGGAGGCCCAAGTCACCAAGGTCAGCCATCAAAGAGAAGGGAAACTAATCCCAAAACAAAAGGCAACAAGAGAATCAAGGAAACTCCTAATCCTTTCATTTTAAACTGGAATTTCAAAACAAAGAGGAGCCTGGGAAGAGACACATTTCCCATGCATTTCAGGTATTCCAAAATAATGGCCTTTATTGGGAGACCTAGAGTCAAGAGCAGCTTTCATGCCAGAATCCTGCCCCTCATCTCCCTCATACTCCTCCCCTCCACAATGCTCCAACTCCACTGTGCACTGTGGATGCTAATGCTTTGGCTTAATCAACTAAGAAAGTTTTGATGTGAATTTGGCCAGGCCTATCCTTGGAAAAACATAACTGGCACCCTTCAGTGGGCAGCACCCATACCCTCAACCCTCTAGGAGTCCTTGGAAATGTGTGGGGCATTTTTGATTATTATAACAATCTTGGAAGTGGGGGCATAACTAGCATTCAGGGCAGAAGCCACAATGTGAATGTCCTACAATTCAACTGCACAGGAAAGTGCCAGTTGTGCCCACACTGAGAAACAGAGAGACAGGTGAATGGAAGTTACAGACACAGCACTCTGGGTCAACCAAAGGCTTCTGGGGTTTTCTGAGAAGGTTTACAAGATACAGCAAGTCATGTCCAAGTACAAATTGACTATTGATTGTCTTCTAACAGCTCCAGGTGATCACGCTGCTGGCACCCACCTTGAATGCTTCTCTCAGAAGGCCACTACCAGACTGGCTTCTCCCTGGAATATATTCTGCTTTTGCAGAGGAGTAGTTTCCCCTCTGGATCCAGCCAGGGCTAGCTGAGCACTGCTCTCAGCTATCCTGGACCAAGAGCGAACAAAGAAAATCAGATTCGGGTCTGCTTAGGCTCCTCCCAAACACTGGCCCAAATAGACCCAGGGCTGGCCAAAGGAGAAGCCAGACTGCAGAAGCCCAGGCAGCTGCTAGACCTAAGCTCAGGCCTCCATCACAAGCAGGCCAGGTCGCTCTTCCCAGACTTCCTGTCTGGTTAAGGACAGAATTCATGGAGCTAGTCCTTTTGCAGCACCTAGAGTAACCTCCTTTGGAGGTAGAGAAAGCTGAGACTGCTCATTAAGTGGGAAAACATCCCATCCTACTACCCTTTTGCTTTCTATCTGCTTGCACACATGCACCCACTCTATACCTGGATGAATGACGGATGAGACAACTTCAAGAGTGTTCCCTCTTCTTGGCACCCACCCCTAGGCAGGTAAACTGCAGGATCTGGCCCAACTGCTCTTCCACAGTCCCACCCAGACTCCATTTCCATTCCCTTGGGAATTTTCTCTGAACCTATAGCCAACTGATGAACTAATTTATGCTAAGATGGGAAAGGCTGGTATTATTTTATTATACGAGTTTTCCAAAGGTATTAAAATATTAAAATAGAGGAGGACAAATTTTTAGTCAATAAATGGCTCTATAATGATGAAATTGCTGAATCATTAACTGCTGGAGAAAAAGATTGTAGTGACATGGGATGAGCTCTCTACAGGACAAATAAACCCTCTTTCCCCAGTTCATAAGTATAGCCTTTTTTCTAAATATACAGAGATCCAGTCCTAACTCAACTTGGGATGTCTGGCTAACTGCCCCTCCAGGGGGCTAGTAGGCTTCTGTCCTTTCAAGACTCAGCAAGAAAGAACATCACCTCTTCCAAGAAGCCTTCCAAGCCCCAAAACGCTGAGTTAGGGCCTCTCTTCTGAGCCCCCAGTTTCCTGTACAAACCTCTACATACAGCACTGTTGTTACTTAAGTAAATGTCCCTGCTGGACTGTCCGACCCCAAGGTCAGCCACTGGTTATTAGTCATCTTTGTGTTCCGTCTGCCTGAGCCTAGGCCCTGGGCTGGGAGGAAGTGGTGGGTGAATGTCTGTAGAATGAAAGAAGGATGTTCCATATGAGTGCTCCCAGGTTGTTTCTCAAACAGGGGTCCCACGAACAACCCCAGGGCTCTTCACGATCCCTAATGGAATTCTTGATGCATTAGGAAGATCCAGAAATATTTTTAAAGCACATTGATTATCTGAATAGGCACCATATAAATACCTGGTGGCACCTGATTTCTGTGCCCTTTTTTGCATTTAGGTTGGAAATTTAGGGTGACCTCAAGTGTTATGGCTTTAAACATTCATACTGGTAGATTGGTAGATTGTGTCATCTCAGCCCCTAGCAATGAAGAGCAATTACCTCAAGAAGAATCTGCTTCATATTCAGCCCCATATTCACTTAGGAGACAACTTGGTTTTGTAAACACCAAACTCAATAGTCACATAAAATTAATGTTGTTAGTTTGAATTTTATTGCTGTTGTAAACATGTTTGTATTTAATTTATAAATTTGTTTTTATTTTATTGTTTTAAAGCAACTACAAGCTCGAGTGTTTTATTTGTGTTAAATCTTTGTTTAACAGCAATAACTTAAGTCAGCACAGGCTCTATAAGAATGTTCTTGGACTTTGAAAGGATAATACTCAGGTTTGCAAAACACTGTCAAGAAGAATTGTCATTCTTTTCTCTTAAGACTGGTGGTACCTCAGCTCTGCACTTCCTGGGTGAACGCTGGAGGTGGGAGTGGGGGTGGGGGGACTGCCAGAAGTCCAGCAGCAGAGCATCAACAAGCCTTCAGAGGGGTTCAAGCATCATTCATGGACCTTCTCTCCAGGTTCTTGTGCTCTGCCCCATGCCAGGTACAGCAGGACCCAGTATAGAGCAGCACATACCACACATACACATACATACTCATGCTCATGCACATACACATGTGTGCACATGTGGTCTGCTCCTGGTGCCAGACTTTGAGCTCTAGACAGGGTATTTTCATTAACTGCTTGTTCCATTTTTCCTACAACTCAGTACATCCAGGTCCTCCTTGTCCCTGTGCCCAGCTCATTCTCCCATGGGGCCTTCAGGTGAGTCTTAGAAGAGAATCAAGAAGAACATATTATGTTTTCTTCACCAATCTCCATGCCATCCCACACTCACACACTAGATTCCTTCTGTAAAACTCTCTGTGTTTGCCCAAAGCACTCTGAGTGCTCAGGGCCAGTAGGCCATTCTGTGGTTGCCAAAGGTCAGCTGCTTGTTCCCAAATGTACTTATGCCATTCCGGCCATTCAAATCAACAAAAACTGCTTGAGCACACACTATATGCTTGCTCCCTTAAGGACCTAAGACCAGGAAGACTCTATACTGAAAACATGGACCTACTCCAGCCTTGCTGGTTGCTGCCTTCCTGCCTCTGGTTTCTCTTCTTCAGCATCTGTATTCATTTCTTAGGGTTGCTATAACAAGATACTGCAGAGTAGGAGGCTAAGACAACAGACATTTATTGTCTCATAGTTCTGAAGTCCAGAAGTTTAAGATCAAGGTGTTGGCAGGGACGACCCTAATAATCTTATTTTATTTACCTTGTTAAAGGCCCTATCTCCAAAAATGGTCATATTCTGAGGTACTAGGGGTTAAGATTTCAACATATAAATGGAAGGTTGAAGGGAGCACAATTCAGTCCAAAACAGCATCCATTTCTGTGCACCTCAGAGACCGCTGACTCCTATGGAAGATGAATCAGGGACCCTTTTCTTCCCCATCGGCCTTCTACCTGGACCTCCTTTGTGATGTCACATTCCCCAGTCAATGTATTATCCTTTAACATCTGCCATTTCTCTCTTTCCTCTTCTATATTTCTTCTCCAACTTCCTCAACTTTTCTTCATCTTCCTTCAACTCCTTCCCCTTCTTCTTCCTGCAGGGCCCTGTTTTCTTTCCCAGTTTCACTTTCTTTACCCTTTCTCTCTCCATTGAGCTCCTACCACCATTCTTTCTCAAGCTCTCCCTCTCACTCACAGTTTTAAACCTTTTTAAGAAATGAGGACACACCACAAAAAGAGTTTTGTAATTTAACTATCTTGAGTTAGCTTTGTCTTCATCCACTATAAGTATACTTAAAATCAAAGCTAACTTAATTCTGAAGGACCAAGGATTAAGATATTAAGAACTGGGGTTCTCAAAATGTGGTTTGTAGACCACAAATATGGATGGGAAAGGCCTCTAAAGTCATTTCTAACCTGTGGTAATGTTCAATTAAATGTTTCATTGCCTTTTTATTATAAAAGTCATACTTGATAAATATATAAAACTCTAAAAAAATACTGCAAATTACAGAAAAATAAAAAATTATCAATAATTTTCAGCTAGAGCTAATCACATTGACATTTCATTGCATTCATAGTATTTCCAGGAATATGTTTATTTAGTGAATGGAATACTTTCCATATTATTTTCTAATAAGTCACATCTATACAAAAGAAAGCTTTTGATATCATGTTATATTCCAATCCTTTGATTACCTCCCCCCACAATAATTTTTAGTTCATTTATTTGAGTTTTCAAGATAAGTATATTGTCTTTTTCTGAAAATCATAACTTCTTGTCCATTATATATAAAATTTCTGTCTTTCCAGCACAATATTAAATAAAAATTATAATCAATGATGTATTTTACTTGACTTCAGTGCTGTTTAGTTTGAGATTAATACTCCATATCATCTGAAGAAAATTTCTATTCTTAATTTCTAAAAAGTTTATAATAGGAATGATTGTAGTTTTACCACATATCTTTTTAAATTGAGATATATTTGTATACCACAAAATTCAGCTTTTTAAAGCATATGATAGAGTGATTTGTAGTTATTCACAAAGTTGTATATCCATCATTGTCATCCAGAATATGTTCATCATCCCAAGAAGAAACCCTATGTCCATTAGCAGTCCCTTCTTATTACTTCCTTTCCTTGAATTTCTGGCAATCACTAATATGCTTTCTAATTCTACAGATTTCCCTATTTGGATATTTCATATAAATAAAATCATACCTTATATAGCCTTTTGTGTCTGGCTACTTTCACTTACCATAATGTTTTTAAGGTTCATTCATGTAGTAGCATGTTATCAGGGCTTTATTCTTTTTTATAGCTAAATAATAGTCCATTGATGGATGCCACATTTTGTTTATCCATTCATTATTTGATGGATGGTAGATTGTTTTTACTTTTTTGTATTATAAATGATGTTGCTAAGAATATTCATGTACAAGTTTTTGTGTGGACATGTATTTTTAAGTATCAGATTGCTGGGTTGCATGGTAACTCTATGCTTAACTTTTTGAGTAACTGCCAGAATGTTTTCAAAAGTGGCTGTACCATTTTACATTTCCTCCAGCAATGTATGAAGGTTCAAATTTCTCTACATCCTCACCAACTCTTATTATTATGTCTTTTTTTAATTCTAACCATCCCAATGGGTATGAAATTGTTTCCCATTGTGGTTTTGATTTGCATTCCCCTAAAGACTAATGATTTTGAGCATCTTTTCATGTGCTTATTGAACATTTGTGTATCTTCTTTGAAGAAATGTCTATTCAAATCTTTTTCCCATTTTTTAATTTTCTTGACTTTTTATTGTTGAATTTTTTATATATTTTGGATACTAGATCCTTATCAAATGTGATATGAAAGCATTTTCTCCCATTTGGTGGATTGTTTTTAACTTTCTTATTAATGTCCTTTGAACACAAAAGTTTTTAATTTTAATAAAGTCCAATTTATATATTTTTCCTGTTGTCTTGTGCTTTCAGTGTCATGTTTAAGAAACCATTGCCTAATCCAAGGCCACAAAATTTGCATCTATGTTTTCCTCTAAAAGTTTTATAGTCTTAACTTTTACATTTAGATATTTTTCATTTTAATTTTTATATATGGTGTGAGGTAGAAATCCAACTTCATTCTTTTGTGTACAGATATCCAGTTGTCTTAGCACCATCTGTTGAAAAGATTATTCTTTCCCCCTATTGAATTATCTGGGTACCTTTGCTGAAAAATAATTGACTATAAATGTGTAGGCTTATTTCTGAATATTGTGTTTTTAGTATCTACTGAGATGATCATAAGATCTTTCTTTCAATATGAAGTATTGCAAGGTTTAATAACTTTTGTCTTTATAGTTATGAGATAACCCTAACTCGATTATGGTAAATTGTCGTTTTCATACTCTATTAAATTCAATTAGCTATTACTTTGTATTTATAAGTGAGATTAATATATTGCTTACTTTTTAGTGCCATCTCTGTCAGCATTCTGTAAGGTTCATAAAATGAGTTCCAAATTTTTCTATTGTTTGAGATAATAAAGGGTCTGAAGTAGTTCAAGATCTAAAATGTTTGAGGTCCCTTGAACCCTCTGGAAGATTTCCCCTTACACCCTGATACTTGTCTTATTTGGTGAAGGTCCCAGGTCTCTGCAAAGTGATACGTTTAAATCATAAATGAATACTTAAGTCAGAGTTTAAGTTATGTTTTAAGAACAAGTTACTATCTTAAGGACAATTGTACCCTCTCCTAAAGTTATCCTCTACATTAAAAGTTTCTTTACACAAGGTTCTTGTCATCTTTCATTTGTCCTGATTACCCACCATTTCCACCTGATCTCCAGGTGCTGCTACTTTAAAGAAAATATGGCCAGTGGAATTGACGTTTGCTTTTCTAAATACCTTGCATCTGTCTTTATGTTAAAATTTGACTTTTCAAGTGATGTTTAAAGCATAGGCTCTGGAACCAAGCTGCCTAGCTGTGAAGGCTTATTCCACTGTACACCAGCTGAACTATCTTTGCAAGGTCTTAGCTTATTCAACTATAACACAGGGCTAATCATAGGAACCACCTCATTGGATTGTGGAGAGCATTACATGACTTAATATTTGTAAAGTGTTTAGAACAATGCTTGGCCCTTGAAATATCACAGTTTAACACATTTGTCTTTTAAAGACTGAAATTCCAGAGCTAAGATGCTATGCCTCATTTCTGTTCCCTTGCATACTGATTTCTAAATGGAAGTGTTCTCCTCTTCACTATTTCTGGCTCAGCTCCTCCACCCTCCCTTAGACAGTTTTTGGATTCTACCTGCCTACTGAGCTCCTTCAAACACCAGATGCTCTTCTGAGTGGAGCTTAACAAAGTTTGGGCCATTGCCCCATCTATTTTCTCTTCCCGAAGATCCTCCAGCCCTTTTCATGGTGATTTTAGAATGTTTGACTCTGCAGCATCTTGAAAATGGCTGGTGTCCATTCTAAGATGATCTCATGGCTTCCTGTTGCACCGGGACCAACAGAGAGAATGCATCCAACATGAGGCCCACGTAAATATTCATGACATTAGTTAACCACACAAACGTAGGTGACTGCAAATCTGTCTTCATTCCATTTAACGCCCTCTAAAACCCTGGAATGTTTCTACCACAAATTGAGCTTATTCAAAAGTGTACTTATTGGCAGCCCAGAAAATCTTTGCCTTCAGTGTTCCATATCTGCAAATGGCACCAACATTCAATCAGCCACCCAGGTAAAAAACCTGAAAGTCATTCTGGACACCTTCCTCTTACTGCCCTCATCAAACACTAGCCAAAATCTAAGATGTCCATTTCCTAAATAGCTCTTGAACTTATCCTACCTCCAACTCTTTAACTGCACTATTTGTCACGAGTAATTCTCTCTCATCCACTCTTGACTTGGCTCACCAGTGCAACCTTTTATGAAAGCAAGCCTGACTTGCTTAAAATTCCTCAGGAGCTCCTTACAGTTTTTAGGGGAAAAAAATCAAGTTCCATAATTTTGGCTCCAAAGTCCTACTTGACCTAACTGCCCATCTGAGCAAAACACAGAACACAAAGGTGCTTTTGTCAAGGGCCAGTTCCTCCACATCTGTTCAGGATTCAACCCACTCTCATCTGCTGACTCCTTTGATCTCCCCACTTTTTTCTTGCACTCTCAGTCTCCCCATCTCTACTGCATCATTCACATTAGCCTATAAACTCACTTTCTCCTGCATCTTTGTCTTTTTGTTTCCTTTTGTCCAGCTACAGCCATTGTTGCTTTCCTTTATAAACCAACTTGCCAACAGAGTTGTCTAACGCTTGTCTCCAGTGGTTTGTCATATCATGCCCGTCTGACCTCTGCCCAACTCGGGCCCTGAGACTACTCTTATCAGAGGTATCAATAGCCTCTATGTGCCAAATGAAATAAAAATGTGTCATCAGCTCACTCTCACTCTCCCATATTTAACACTGCTCACCCCTCCTAGAAACAATCTTTCTTAGTTTTGTTGACTTTGAAGAATATTCCTGAGAAATGCATCCGCCATCCCCATTTCTCCTTCTTTCAGAGGCCACACTCTAACTCTGCCCCAGCTCCCTAGTTAGCCTCGTCCCCCCACTATTGTGGTTTTAAATATGGTACCACCCATGTGCTCTTAGCTTCCTAATTTATATTTCCAATCCCGACTTATCTTCTGGGTTCTAATCATAAACCACTTCCCACTTAACAGCTCCAATTGGATGTGCCGTTAGCACTTAGAATTGACCATGTCCTGACTAACCTCTATCACCCTCACTCCCAGCATTTAGGTCTGTATATCCACATGCAAACATACACATGTGCGTACACACTCACACACATATGTTCACACACACGAATGTACATGTATACACAGCTGATCATCTTCCAAAATTTCCCATGTCAGGTAATGCAAAACCATCTACCATTTTAATAAAAGTGTTTATTGTGTTCTGGAAAAAAATTCACCATTTATTCCTGCTAGGAACCTGGAAGTCCACCTTGACAAGCTCCTTTTCCGCACTCCACATCCACCCATCAAGCCTTTTGGATCTATTTTCCAAATATGTCTTGAATGCATCTACTTTTCCCCATCTTGGCTTGTGACCAGCCTTATCCAAGCCACATTGTCCTTCACCTGGAACAGCCTAAGTGACCTTCCCACTTCTTTCTTCTTTTGCCATTATACCAATCCATATTTCATATACAACTAGAGTGAGCTTCTTAAAACATAAATCTGATCATGTCATTCTCTTTTTAAAGCCACTTGCACTTAAAGTAAGTCATACAGTAAGGTAGAATGATTTGAAAAAGTGACAAAGCTGAAACCTCAAAGAGGAACAAGGGGTCAGCCACAAGAGCAACAGAGAAGAGAGCAAGTGTAAAGTCCCTGAGTATGAAAACTTAGAGCATTTAAGGCCAATGAGACTGGAGTGAAGTAGTAAATGCTAAGAATGATAATGGAGAAGTTAGCAAAAGCTAGGCCATGCAGGACCCTGTAGGTAATGAAATGGGTACTTTCATAATTATTTCCAATAATATGTAGTCTACTCTTGCCCACTGGCCATAGCACCACAGAGAAGCATCTGTGCCTCTTTTGTTCAATTTATTCCCCATGCCCAGAACATTGCCTGTCACATAGTAGGTGCTAAATCTCTGTGGAGTGCATGAAAGAAAATATGTCTCAAACATTCCAGCCAGGCAAAATGGCTGGCAAGTGCCCAAATATATTGTGCCATTCCCTCTTCAAAATCTTCATCATTGTCTAGCTTCGTTGAATGATTCTCAATCGACAGGCAATTTTGCCTTTAAGGAACATTTGTTAATATCTGGAGACATTTTTGATGGGCACAATTGTAGGTGAGGAAGTGTTACTGACATCTGGTGTGGAGAGGTCAAGGATGTCACTAAACATCTTACACTGGGCAGAATAGCCACCACCACCGTCCCCAAGACAAACATTTATTCCACCTAAAATGTCTACAGTGCTAAGGTTGAGAAACCTATTCTCTAAGCCTTTGTAAATATCACTTCTTTTGGAACGTTTTCCTTCCTCAACAACAAGCAAGAGTTTATGTGATTCATCCCCTTTGCATTGCAATTGCCTGTTCTATCTGCCTCACACTGGAAGGTTGGAGTGTATGTTTCATCAGCATGCCAAACACACAGTGGGCCGCCCATGTATTTTCTTAAATGAATACCTCCTCTCTCTTTAGCTAGAAATGATTAGGAGGGTGAAGAAAAATTTTGTAGCAACATTTTAAAACATACAGTTGACATATCTGAACTCATGGGTCTGCAGGACTCACCCAGCCCCCATCTCCACCTATGGAAAGCTGCCTGTCTTCAGGTGTCTGTGCTAGCGTGTAACCTACAGAAATGGCAATTTCCTATAGGTTCAATCTAATAACATGGTTCATTCAATTAGTCATTGCCATAAATTATGAGTTATTAAAGTTTAATCTTACTATAATAAGACATAGAACTAGGGACTATGATAGGTTCAAACAATGAAAATATTAGGGCCAAAGCTTCATTTGCAGTTGGCTCTACTGTGAATCATGACCTGCTTGATCCACCAGCAAAAATAGAAATCTCCATGGCCACATGCTATGGGCTTCAGATCTTGCATCTGCCATCAGAAACACTTGAAGCTCTCTCCTCTTTGGATTCAGATTTTGAAATGGACTCTTGAAATGCTGTGCCTGTTGGAAGGGTTCCTTCTCCTTTCCTTGTCATGGCCCTCCCAGCTCTATGTTCTGCTGGTTCCTTCTGCCAGCCCTCTTCCTCTCTTCCTGCCCCAGTGGTGGCTCTGATCCTGCTGGCTGAGGAAGGAACAACCGAGATACAGGAAGTAAGGACAGGGCTAGGCACATCACCTTCAGCTCACTGCTTCCGCTGCTGCGATGGAAGCACCCTTTTGTGGGGCTTTGGACGTTTATTGCTGTTTGAAGAGTTCTGCTCCTCCTCTTCCTCCTGTTCTTTGCTCTGGGCCCGCCTTCTCTCTAGCATCTCCTCAAAAAAGATCTGGCAGCTGAAGCCCTCCTGGATGCCATACTGGGCATGTTGCAGCAGTGCCTCCAGCGTGGGGAAGACCCGGCAACAGGCCACACAGCGCAGCCCATAGTTGGTGGTGACCAGCCAGTCCGGGGTGTCCCGCAGCTCCTGCAGGCAGCTCTCCAGAGGTCCCAGCAGCTCTGTGTCATCCTGCTCTGCGCAGCAGTTGTTCTTGCTGGCTTCCAGATCCCAGTGCAGGTCGGTGTTGGAAGCTACCTCAAAGGAGGAGCCTTTCCTTCTCTGCCTCTTGATGAACTCGGCTTCATGAATGCGGGGCTTCCTGCTGATGGGCTCAAAGCCAGCCTCAGTCTCCCAGGCCACGGCCACACCCTGCACTGTTTGCACGTGGGTGTAGAAGGCACACATACTTTGCTTGGTCGTGTCCTCATTGCCGTACGGGTAGGAGCAGCAAGACTGGTACTGGGAATAGGACTGATACTCAGAGGAGGACTGGGACGATGGGGAGCTGCTCCAGCTCAGCATCCCCTGGGCTCTGGAGGTGAAACAGATGTCCTCCTGGTGGGGAATAGCTGGCCCCAGCTGTGGAGATAACTCCTCCCTCTTTGTGCTCCCTGAAAAGTGAAAGAAGATTTTCATCAGTGTCTCCAAGAGATCAGCGCCAAACCCACCTTCAGGACTCTGAAAAGATCCTGGCTCCAGGAGCCCTTAGGCAGGTAACATCACCTCCCTGTGCCTGTTTCTTCATAAAATAGAGGTGATAACAATGCTGACCTTATGGGGTATTGATAGGGATCAAATAATGTATAGACGGATGTTTTATAAATTACAGACATGATGACAAAGATCAAATAATGTATGAATGTAAAAGCCCAAAACTTAACCAACCTCAAAAAGGCCATTGACTAGTGAATAGACAGATTATGGTACAATGCAAACTTATTCAGTGACCAAAGGAAATGAACTACAGATGCTCGCAAAACATCAGTGAATCTCTAAATGCACTCTTCTCCATACAAGCAGCCAGGGTAAAAAAGCCATAGAGTATATGATGCTATTGAGTTGACATTCTAGAAAAGGTAAAACTATCCAAAGAGAGAACAGATCAGAGGTTACAAAGATGTTGGGCAGCAGGGGAACTGACCATAAAGGATGACAAGGGAACTTTTTAGAGTGATGAAATGTTCTGTTATCATAATTGTGGTAGTGCTTACACAAATGTACACATGTCAAAATTCTTCAGATGGTACACTTACGATTGCTGAGGTTTGTGTATAGAAATTACAGCTCAGTAAAGCCAATTTAAAAAGGCATGAGAAGTGCTTTGGCCAGGCCGACCAGCTCCACCTTCCCCTTTAGCATTTTTGATGTGTGTCCACCTTAACCCAGGGAGCATCTTGCCCTCTCCTTGAACTCTCATTGTATCCTCATCACCATGTAAGTGTTTGCCATGTTTTAACTCCTTTAAGTACTCAAAAAATCCTAAGAAATTGCATTGTTATAATTCCGACCTGACAAATAAGGAAACAAACACAGAGCATTTAAATGACCGACGGAGCCAAAGCTGGTGGTGCCAAGCAGTTCACCCCGAGAGCCTGTGTGTTACCCTTAGGTGTTGCCCATGGTCACTTCACAGATGTCTTCGAATTGATGTTCTAGATTAACTTTAATCAATTTATTATAAAGGAATGTTCTATATCACTGCCGAAATCATAGGATTGACATGTCAACTCAGTTTTTCCAATGCACATTAAAACACATAATGATTAACATTTTACATCTTCATCCTCATACCTCCTGAAATCACCTCATACACTCACATTGGCCTCAGTTATACTCACCACCTATTTTAATGGCCAAAGCAACAATCTGATAGCAGTATCAAGGAGTGACCTGGCACCTAATCTTCTTCCTCCAGGACCTCCCTCCCAGGGAACACACCTGCCACATTCTTTAGCTCTTTCGTTGGACTTACCTGGCCAGCATACTTCCACGCTCTCCTCTGTGAGCTCCAGGCTGGCCAAGCTGAGGGTGGCCCCATCTGTTGGTGACTCTTCTCCCTTATGGTCTGTAAAGTGGCGTTTCATGACTTGACACCAGGCCCAGGGGGTTCAGTGTTCCAGCTGTTTGTTGAGAGTTGGCTTGGGTTGTGCTGAAGCCCTCCACTGACCCCAGCCTGAGTGATCACTGGGGCCCCCATGGTCACTAGGATCCCAGCTTTATTCTGTGACCTCATCAGTGACATTGTTCTGTTCTATGACCCATGGCAGAGACAGAAACCCAGCTAGGATTCCAGGAGAGGCTTCCCACCAGGTTCTCATTTCCCGTTGGGATCTTTTCTGCCTTGTATATTATAACGACACACAAAAACACAAAGCACAGACATAAGTAAACATGTAATACGTAAAGACACAAATGCCTAAACACACCCACGTAGCTATTTATATAAACATACATATGCTCAATCACACTGACACACATACATAGTCAGACATGCACACACTCAAACATGCATAAAAACACACATTTAAACTCACATACTCACGCACAGATACACACATATCATTCAACTACTTACATGCATGCACACAAATTCACACTAGATTCACTAAACCACACGTACACTCACATACACACTGTCATCCCCCAACATCAAAATAGGCCTACTTTGCACTGGGGAAACAGTGTGCAATGAATAATCTTGTCTCCTCCACATTGTTCCAAAGTTCCCACCTCTGCCTCACTTAGGCCTCTTAACCCTCCATGGCCTGGGTCCCCAGGCACGTCTCGTCTTTCAAGTCCCCTCTCTGGATTCTCACATTCGCCCAGCACACAGGATGCTCCTTCCTGGGGCTTTTGCACTTGCCCTTCTGTCTGCCAGGATCCCTCTCCCCTAGGACTCCTGTGGTTTACTCTCTTACTTCAGTCTCTGCTGAAACAGCACCTTATCAGAGCAGCCCACCTGGACACCCTAAAGAAGACAGCACTCTTTAGCTTCCATCTTCCTCTGTCACCTTACCCTTCTTTATTTCTCATTATAGCATTTATTACCCTCAGATGCGTGTACCTGCATGATGGGCTTCTCTGTATTCATTGCCACTGCCTTCAATGTAAACTCCATGAGGAGGCTTCATTTGTTTCCCCTATTATATCCCTAACATCTAGAATGATGTTTGACACATTAACAAGCACTCTAGAAATAATTGTCAAATTAAGGAACAAATAAATGAATACTTAGGAGCTGTTGACAAGGATGTGCTTACCTAGTGGCGCTGCCTTCTCTCTGCACCTCAGATCTCTGCAGCCCTGGGCAAGCTTGTTTTCACCCTACCACTCTGATAATCCCCTGCTTCTCCACCCGCACAAACCTCACTCCAGATACATCCCACCTGCCATCTGTCTTTGCTCCAGGATATCCTAGTGTTTAAATAGTTCAAAAAGTGATGGAATAAAAGTTATTCCAATATTTCAAAAGTAACATGACACCACAGCCAGCACCTAGGAACATATTCCTCTCCAGAATGAGAGGCCACTGTGTGGAGGAAAACCCCACAGAAATTTACAGAGTGATGAAATTCACATACACCAACAAAGACAGCGTTTTCTTGTGGGAAGAGGAAAATACTGGAAATGTGTTATTTCTTACCAAATAAATCCAGAGATTTGTCTTATAAAAACAAGGAGGTACCAGCAGAAAAAAATAAATAGATCAATGGAAGATAAAGGTAGCCCAGAAAAAGATCGCATTATATATTCAAGTCTTTAACAGAGAAAGTAAATAAAAGTCTGAGAGGAAAAGAAGACTCAGTCAATAAATGAGAATGACAATTCTTATTAAATCAACTTTGATCTCATCTCATATGAAACAACTGAGAATATTTTCATATGGTTCAGGGTTATGTTTTAATTTTAAATGTTTACAAAGATGTAAACAATAACATAAAAGAGGCCACTTTAAAATGAAGCCAGAGCTCCTGTGCCAGAGGAATTGCTTTCCCTGTCTTATGCCTCAAACCTTGGAATGTTAAAACAGGTCAAATAACCTTTCTACTAGACTAGGCTTAGGTCAACTTTGTGTCCCAGAGAACTTTTTGCAAAGACAACAAGAAAGCAGTTATTGTGACTACTGCACTGATGGCTACTGGACTGAAAATTAAAAACATTGTTTAGAATTAAAATCACTATGTTATATTATCTGCACCAATAGAAATGCCTTCCTTCTATTGATGTAATTGTTCCCCTTTCCTTTCTCATAAATAACCCTTGCCTTTGTTTTCTGATAGGAACATTATTTGGGCTTCTTCCTTAATTAATGATTCCTGTAGCTATTTTTATTTATCTCAAATAAAAGCTTGTTTGCTTCTCACTTTGAAAGGCCTTTATATTTTTAAGTAGGCAAAGAAAGTAAAACCTAACATTCGTAATGAAAGTGTGTTTTTCTATACTTAAATGATATCAGTCTTCACAAACATCTTTTAGTCTTCGTTATCTTCTTTTTAACTTCATTGCTTAAAAAATCTTACTGTTTCAATTGGCATTTCTCTGATTTTTAGTCAAACTGAAAGGAACAGTTCAGTAAAGGAAATGAGAAAGCAATTCCCAGGAGAAGAAATGCAGATGGCTGATAAACATATAAAATGTTCAACCTACTATAATAACGAAACTACAAATTAAAAATTCATGATATACATGGTATCATTTTCGCCCATAAAGCAAGAGTTAAAAATATTGACAATACTGCATCCTCATGAGGACATGAGGACATAAACATTATTGCATGCTTTTGATAACAGTATAACTTGTCTTTCTCAAAGGGAATGTGGTACTACCTATTAACATTAAAAGTGGACATACCCCTTTTTCAGCACTGTACTAGTCAAGTATTTCCTGAGAAACATTTACATTTTGTGCTATGTGAGTAAAATAACACGTAGAGAAATATTTACTGTAGTATTGTTTGTAATAGGAAAAAACAAGAAACTTTTCAAAGGTCCATCAAAAATA
Source organism: Pteropus medius (assembly GCF_902729225.1). Lineage (NCBI taxonomy): Eukaryota > Metazoa > Chordata > Mammalia > Chiroptera > Pteropodidae > Pteropus > Pteropus medius. The sequence continues at coordinate 59,452,107 of NW_024344378.1, forward strand.
TAAATTACAGCATAACAAAGCTGTAAAATATTATATAGTCACAAATAGAAAAAGACCTACATGTACTAATAAATTCTGTTAAGTGAAAAAGATGCAAGGGAATCTCACTTACATCTAACTCCTCCCCACCAAAGCCCCAAATGAAATTCTATATTACTTATGTATGTAAAGTCACAGAGGAGATATAAAGAAATGGGAGTAATGATAACCTCAGGGAAGAAAGATTAGGCGGGGCTGTAGGAAATTGTATTTTCTAAAGGTGGCCATCCCAGTATATCTTCCATCCCACATGCTCTTCACAAGACGTGAAATCGTGAATTGATACTTCTTCGAGAGACAGGGTTTCTCTTCCTGAACCAGGATGGATTTGCCTCAACCAACAGGATGCAGAAGAGTGATGTTTGGAGATAGTTGATTCTAGATCATAAAAGATATGACTCTCTCTCTCTCTCTCCTTTTCCTCTCTCTTCCTTTCCTTTGTCTCTGCTCTCTCCTTCTCTCCTGCCTGCTCTCTTCCTAGGTCTCTGTTCCTCTCCTCCTATCTGTCTCTGCCCCTACCTCTGCCTCCCCCATTCTTCTCTTCTCTCTCTCTGTCTCTGTCTCTGTCTCTCTCTCTCTGTCTCTCTCTGTCTCTCTGTCTCTCTCTCTCTCTCTTTCTCTCTCTCTCTCCTCTTACTCTCTCCACTCTCCTTTGGACTCAACCACTATGTTCTGAGGAAGACCAGGTCACATGGAGAGGCAACATGGAGGTGTTCCAGCCAACAGCCCCAGCAAAAGTTCCAACCAACTACCAGAGGTGTGACTGAACGAGACTTTCAGGAAATTTTGCTTCCTGCCTTTGAGTCTTCCAGCTGGATCCCCAGACAACTTAGAGCAGAGACTAGATATCCCTGCTGAATTCAGCCATCTGCCCTGACTGAAGTCTTGATTCTCAGAAACTACGAGCATAGTAAAATGTATTTTATTTATTTTTTTAATTGTTAGTTATTTACGTTTAAATGGAGAAATGATTAAAATCCCCCCCACATCAACTTCTTTCCTCTCTCCCCTCCATCCCTCCCCTCTGGTAACGACTAGTCCATTGTTCATGTCTATGAGTCTCTGTTAATTTGTCCTGTTTATTTGTTGCTTTTAGGTTTATATCCTACATATAAGTAATATCATGTGATTTTCAACTTTTTCCGTCTGGCTTTTTTTGCTTAGTGTGATTATTTCAAAGTCCATCTATGTTGTTGCAATGGCAATATTTCATTTCTTCTTATGACTGAGTAATATTCCATTGTATATATGTACCACAGCTTCTTTAGCCAATCATATATCGTAGGACACTTTGGTTGCTTCCATGTCCTGGTCACTGTGAATAATGCTGCTATGAACATCAGTGTGCAAATATCTTTACGAATATGAGTTTTCAAGTCTTTGGGATAAATACCCAGTAGAGGGATTGCTGGATCATATGATAGGTCAATTCTTAGTTTTTTGAGGAACCTCCATACTGTTTTCCATAGTGGCTGTACCAATTTGCAGTCCCACCAGCAGTGTATGAGGATTCCTATTTCTCCACATCCTCTCCAACTTTATTATTTGTCCTGTTGATTATAGCTATTCTAACAGGTGTGAGATAATATCTCATTGTGGTTTTGATTTGAATTTCCCTAATAGCTAGCGATGTTTAGCATCATTTCAAATATAAGTTGGTCATCTGTATGTCCTCTAGGGAGAAGTATCTGTTCAGGTCCTCTGCCTATTTTTGGATTGGATCGTTTGTTTTTTTGTTGTTGAGTCGTATAAGTTCCTTATATATTTTGGATGTTAGGCTCTTATTGAAGGCATTGCTTGCAAATACATTTTCCCATTATGATGGTTGTTTCTTTGTCTTATTGACTATTACTTTTGCTGAGCAGAAGCTTTTTAGTTTAATGTAGTCTCGTTCACTTATTTTAGCTTTTACTTCCCTTGCTTTTGAGGTCAAATTCATAAAAGAGTCTTTAAGTCCAAGGACCTTGAGTTTAGTTCCTATGTTTTCTTCTATGCATTTTATTGTTTCAGGTCTTATATTCAGGTCCTTAATCCATTTTGAGTTAATTTTGGTGTGTGGTGATAGACAACAGTCTAGTTTCATTCCTTTGCAGGTGGCTTTCCAGTATTCCAAGCACCATTTATTGAAGAGGCTTTCCTTTTTCCACTCTATGTTTTTGGCTTTTTTGTTAAAAATTATTTGCCCATACAATTGTGGGTTTACTTCTGGACTCTCGATTCCATTCCACTGGTCTATGTGTCTGTTTTGCTGCCATACCATGCTGTTTTAATTACTGTCCCTTTATAGTATAATTTGAAGTTGGGCAGAGTGATGCCTCCAGCCTCATTCTTTTTTCTCAGAATGGCTTTGGCAGTTCAGGGTCTTTCGTGCTTCCATACAAATCTGATGATTTTTTTGTTCCATTTCTTTAAAAAATGCTGATGGGCTTTTGATGAGGATTGCATTAAATCTGTATAATGCTTTCGGTAATATGGTCATTTTAACTATGCTGATTCTTCCAATCCAAGAACATGAAATATCTTTCCATTTCTTTGTATCTTCTTCAATTTCTTTTAATAGGGTCTTGTAGTTTTCCTTGTATAGGTCCTTCACATTTCATTAGATTTATTTCTAGGTATTTTATTTTATTTTGTTGCAATTGCAAAAAGAATTATTTTTTTCCACTTCTTTTTCTGACACTTTATTATTAGTGTATAGGAATGCTATAAATTTTTGAACATTGATTTTATATCCAGAAACTTTACTGTATTTCCTTATTGTTTCTAGTAGTGTTCTTGAGGAGTCTCTTTGGTTTTCTACAATGAGAATCATGTCATCCACAAATAGTGACAGTCTGACTTCTTTGTTTCCTATTTGGATGCCTTTAATATCTTTCTCTTGCCTGATTGCACTCACTCACTAGGACCTCCAATGTTATATTGAATAACAGTGGCAATAATGGACAGCCTTGCCTTGTTCCTGATCTTAGAGGAAAGGTTATTAGTTTTCTACCACTAAGTATAATGTTGGCTGAGGGTTTGTCATAGATGGCCTCTATTATGTTAAGGTACTTCCTTCTATACCAATTTTGTTAAGTGTTTTGATCATAAATGGATGCAGTATCTTGTCAAAGGCTTTTTCTGCATCTATTGATATGATCATATGATTCTTATTTTTTAATTTGTTGGTGTGGTGTATCACATTAATCAATTTGCATTTGTCGTACCATCCTTGTGCCTCTGGGATAAAGCCCACTTGATCATGGTGTCTAATTTTTTTAATATGTTGCTGTATTTGGTTCACTAGTATCTTATTTAGGACTTTTGCGTCTGTGTTCATGAGAGATAATGTTCTATAATTTTATTTTTTGTATGTTATCTTTACCAGATTTTGGTATCAGAGTAATATTGGCCTCATAATGTGTTGGGAAGTATTGCCTCCTCTTCAATTTTTTGGAAGAATTTGAGGAGAATAGGTATTAAATCTTCTTTGAATGTTTGGTAGAATTCAGTGGTGAAGCCATCTGGTCCTGGACTTTTCCTTTTTGATAGATTTTTGATAATTGTTTTAATTTCCATACTACTGATCAGTCTATTTAGATTTTCCAGTTCTTCTTGATTCAGCCTAGGAAGGTTGTATTTTTCTAAGTACTAGTCCATTTCTTCTATGTTATTAAATTTGGTGTCATATGCTTTTTCATAGTATCCTTGTATGATCTTCTGTATTTTTGCAATGTCAGTCGTAATTTCCCCTCCTTTATCCCTGATTTTATTTGTATCCTTTCTCTTTTTTCTTTAGTGAGTCTCACCAGAAGTTTGTCAATTTTTTCAGCCTTCTCAAAGAACCAGCCAGCTCTTTGTTGCATATATTTTTCTATTTTTTTTTCAATTTCATATATTTCTGCTCTAATTTTGATTATTTCTTTCCTTCTGCTGACTTTAGGCTCCATCTGTTCTTCCTTTTGTAGTTTTTAAAGATGAAGCATTAGGTTGTTTATTTGGGCTTGTTCTTGTTTTTGGAGATAGGCCTGTAATGATATGAACTTTCCTCTTATGACCACTTTTGCTGTGTCCCAAAAGTTTTGATATGTTGTACTCATTATCATTCATTTCTATGTATCTCTTGGTTTGTTTTTCTATTTCTTCTCTGACCCAGTTGTTCTTTACTAGTATGTTGTTTATCTCCATGTATTTGTGGTTCTTTCCGCTTTCTTTTTACAGTTGATATCTAGTTTCAAGTTGATCTCTAGAGAACATGGTCAGTATGATTTCTGCCCTCTTATATTTTTTGATGCTATCTCTGTGTCCAAATATGTGATCAATCCTTGAGAATGTTCCATGTGCTCTAGAGAATGTATAAGCAGCTGTTGGGATGGAAGGCTCTGTATATGTCAATTATGTTCAGCTGGTCTAATGTATCATTTAAGGATGTTATTGATTTTCTGTTTGGATGATCTGTCCATATCTGACAGTGGGGTATTTAGGTCCCCTACTATGATAGTGTTTTGGTCTATCTCTCTCTTAATTCTGTTAGTAATTGATTTATATATTTTGGGGCTCCCTGACTGGGAGCATAGGTATTAATAAGTGTTATATCTTCTTGGTGCATGACTCCCTTTATCACTATGAAGTGTCCCTCAGTATCTTTACATTTTTTATTTTGAAGTCTATTTCGTCTGATATTAGTACCGCTACTCCTGCTTTTCTCTGAATGTCATTTGCTTGAAATATCATTTCCACCTTTTCACTTTGAGTCTATATTTGTGTTTGGAACTGAGATGTGTCTCCTGGAGGCAATATATGGTTAAGTTTTGTTTTTTGATCCAATGTGCAACTCTGTGCCTTTTTATTGGTGAGTTCAATTTATTTACACTTAGGGTGAGTATTGAAATATGAGGTCTTCTTATAGTCATTTTATCTTTTGCTTTCTGGTAACTCAGTGTTTTCATTGCTTCCTTTTCCTTGTGTTTCTATTTTCTTTATTTTGCTTGGCTTTTGCGAGTTTTCCCTCTGGTTCTTCTCGTTTTATGTTATATACTTCGGTTCTGAATCTTTGGTGTGTGGTTATCATTATGAATATGTAAAGGATAGTGTGTGTGTGTGTGTGTGTGTGTGTGTATGTATATATTTATTTGTTTGTTTTCTTCTCCATGTGTTTTATCTCCATTCTCCTTTGCAAATTTGGATCTTCGAATCCTCCCTTTTTCAGTCATTGTTGTCTCACTTTGTCCCTATGTATGCTGAATGTTCATTACTATCTTGCTATAGCAAATCTCTTCTTATTCTTAAGCTTATAATGCCCTGTCTTAGTAATGGTTGCACTCTTCTGCTTTTATCAGCCTGCTAGTCACCTTACTCCTAATATTTTTGTTTGTTTGTTTGTTTTTGTTTGTTTGTTTGTTTGTTTGTTTGTCATTTTGTTTTAGGTGAGCTGACCCCTATTAGTATTTCCTGTAGTGCAGGTCTCGTAGTGGAGAATTCCCTCAATCTTTGTATGTCTGGAAAGGTCTTTATTTCTCCTTCATACCTAAAGGAGAGCTTATCTGGATTTATTTTTCTTTGCTGGTTGTTCCTTTCATTTAATAGTTTGAATATTTAATTCCACTCCTTTCTGGTTTATAAGGTATTTGCTGAGAAGTCTGATGATAATCTAATGGGTTTTCCTTTGTAGGTTACTAACTTCTTTTCCCTGGCTGCCCTGAGAATTCTGTCTTTGTCATTGATTTTTGATAATTTTAATACAACGTGTTTTGGTGAAAGCCTTTTTGGGTAGAGATAATTGGGTGTTCTATTTACTTCTTGAATCCAAGCTCCAGCTCATTCCTTAGATTTGGGAAATTCTTGTTAACTATTTGTATGAAAATGCTTTCTAATTCCTGCTCCTTTTCCTCCCTTTCGAGAATGCCCATTATGCTTATGTTTCTTCTCCTGATGGTATCAGGTAGTTTTTGTATTTCTCTTTCATTATTTTTCATTCTTTGGTTTCTCTCCTCTTCCTTCTGATTTATTTCTAGATTTCTGTCTTCGATTCACTGATCCTTTCCTCCATTTGGTCGGCTCTATTTTCCATGTTTGTTATTTCATTTTTCAACTTTTGCAGTGTGTTCTTTATCTCCAGAAGGTCTATTCTTTTCTTTTTGAGGGTTTCAATCTCCTTGCTAAAGAATTCATTCTTCTCACCTAGTTCTTTTTCAATTCCCGAAATTGTTGATTTCAGATCTCATTGAGTCTTTTCAGAAGTACCATCCTGAATTTTCTGTCATTTAAGTTGCATATTTCTATGTCTGTAAGCTTATTTTCTGGAGATTTTTCTCTTTCTTTCTGCTTTCTGAGATGCCTTGTAACCTTGGTTATTCATGGTATTAATGCCTGGGCATTAATGGAATTGTGTTCTGCTTTTTTTTTTTTCCAGAAAGAAGATTTATTATATAGTGGTCCCTAGCCTGCGGCAAAGAAGTTGTTTTTCTTTTGGTTTCCAGTAGGTGGCATTTAATCCTCTTGGATCTCTGCTTATATAGTCTTTTTTTTTCTTTTCTTATAGATGTTTAATCACCCTCACTATCCTCAATCTCTGTTCCTGTCAGTGTTAGCGACAGTTTCGGTAGTGTTTGTTCATATTCCCCTGGAGTTCTGCAGTGATCTATCTTGAAGGGTATGCGGGGAAGGGCCTTCTGGGTTGGGGAATGGGGGTTGTGGCTCAGCTTCAGTTTTGCAACTGTGGCTGGCAAAAATCAACGTTTTTTTTTTCCTCTGCCATCCCCACATCCCTGTTTCTCTGCTTTTTGCCCTGATGACCCGGCACTGCCGTCGGCTGCATGGAGATCACAGTACTCCCAGGCAGGGCTGTTCAGGTAAGTTGCCACACCTTGTCTCCTCCCCCTCCTCCTGCAGAGAGCTCAGGCCGCTACGAGAGGCAGCTTCTTTATTTCTCCCAGTCCATCACTCGATGCCTGGGGTTCTGACCTGTGGTAGCTCTTTTGTGCAGATCCCATGCTCAGACATGCTGGTATGCAGTTTGGGTGTTTTTTGTTGAGTTTTAGATATTCAGCTTATTGTTGTTTCAAAGGAAGAGATCTGGGGACGTCTCTCACTCCATCATGTTTAATCCAATGGATAAAATGTATTTTAAACACTACATTTGGGGACAACTTGTTATATAGTCATAGTAATTTGATGGACTTTGTCCTTGTACTGTTTAAATATGTTCTAGTGAGGCAGCTCATTGACCAGCATCTGTACTGTCAGTGTGCCTTTCTGGCCCACCTGAGCACTGTGGTTCCCCACCACCCACCAGCATCCACTTATTTGTTCAATGCCAATATTCCTATACAGCAATTCCTATACAGAATTGTTAAATTGCACCCCCATGAGAAATACAGTGTTTACATACAGTTACTTTGGTCTTTAGCCTTACAGTTCCTAGGCAAAGCATCATTTTCCAAAGTTACTTGGATCAGCTTCTTTTTTCCCCCAGAATTTACGTATGTTCTTTCCAACCTTCTCAACACTTCTGCCAGGTAGGCACTGTTAACTCTACCTTACAGAGGGATGTTGAGGCTCTGAGAGTTAAGTGATGGAGTAGGTGAAAAGGATGAGGCGGGGTGCTAACATCTCAAGCCCAGAGGCATGGCTACTTTTGTCAGGCTGCTTTAAGCTGTCTCCTTGGGCTGCTTTCCAGAGGTGGCTTAGAGCAAAGCCCCACCAGGTGTGCAATGTCCTTCACCCTCATATAGCCTCTGGGCTGCTTCCGGCCTTGGCCACTGGAAGACCCTCCATCCTAGCCCTTCCTTTTGTTCCATGCAGATATATATCAGAGGCCACCCATATAGGGTTTCTGCCCACCAAGGGAAGGGAGGGGAGGCTGGTTATGACCCAAGCCAGCCCAGCCCCCTGCATCCCAGCCCCCGCAGTTTTCCAGCTGGTTCTCCAGCTTTGCCAAGAACTTCCATGCTTCACTGCTGCAGCCAGCAGGGATAGTGTGCAAAATCCCAAAAGGACCAACACAGCACTTTGTTAGAGCTCTTGGCCAACTCATTTCACACATCGCATGCGAGCCCTAAACCTCATCAAGAAGACTGGAGTATTTTCCAGTCTTAATTTTTCTTCTAAAACCTAATCTTCTCAGCCTCTGTTTTTCTCAGTTGGGCAGAGGCTAACAGGAAACAAACCAGCCACAGACACAGCAGGAAGCAGAGACACCACCTCTCACTTCCCTTAACTTCTCACTCCAGAATTTGGCTTGTGCCACAATCAAGGCTACAGGGAGAATCAAAGCATTCATCCCAGAGGCAATGAGCATCCAGAAATAGCCAAATGTCCACTTGGCCAAGGAGCCTGATGTTACCTGGGTCATGCATAGGTGGTTGCATTGACGTGGCTGAGCCTCTGCGTCAAGTGTTTTAAATGGGCAATGCTCTTCTCTTCACCCTGGAGAGGGAGTTAGGAACCAACCACTCTGCCATTCCCTTCCTCAAAGAACTCCTGTGATCAGACTTAACCCGAGAGAGAGAAATAAGTGGCGAGCTGCCAGATGCTACCAGCCAGGTATAGGCTAGGCTCCACAGTAGAGAATTTCTCTACTATGTGAAGGTCAATCTTCAGGACTTATTGACAACTGCAACCTTGTGCCAAGCCTGCAGAGAAAGTGCCAGAAGCTATCAGACACCTTGAGGATTAGAGTACGGAAGTATTACTCTTTTCTGTTGCTTCTTGTAACTATTTAAAAAGAAGTGAGTCAGTGGACCATGTAAGGAAAAACTCAGCCACAGAGAAATGTAATACGAAGGGCTCTTCTTCAGGCTCCCCAGGCAGATGGGGACGGGAGTTTTGCTTTTGTTTTCTTCTGACTTAATAACAGGCTACTTTTTCTCGTGGTTTGTTTGGAGCTGTCTCAGGGTTTTGACCTTAACCTCAAAGTGCCCACACAAATAGCTTAGGCCTTCTCTGTCATCAGGGAACAGGGAAAGGGCGCCCCTCAGGCTAGGCCCTCGAGCATGTCTGTGGCTGAGCTCCAGGCTCCAGAGCCCCAACCTGGCCCAGAGCCTGCCTCTCTTATGTTCCACTCTGGCTCAGTGGGATGGCAAATGTTCAACGAGATTTCTGGATGCCGAAGTGCCTTTTTCCAATATATGCTTCCTCAGAAGGGTGATCTCATCTGGGAGGTAGGGCATCACTCTGGAATCCACACATGTGACCCAGGAGCTCCAGTATTCCAGCAGGCGGCCACACCCTGCACATGTTCTTAGCCATGCTGAGAACTCTGGGAGAAGAGGAGGGTCTTCCCTTGCTCCATGTCCAAAATGTGCTGGTCATAGGCTAACCTAGACACAGCTCTCAGGCCACCAGTTGCTAACTCATCCTAAGTGAACTTCTGGAAACATTGGCTCCAACTTGGAAAGTGAGGTCCCAGGACTTCAAAGGCCAACAGTGAGTTACCATGATTTCTAAGTGTTCTGGGCTTGGTCCTGTGCAGCTTTCAGCTCACATCCAAAGTATTATCAGCGCCCACTGGAAAGTAGTATATGTGCTCACATATAACCAGAACAAAACTGGGGGGATTTCTTTTTATCCCCATAATTAGAATGGCTATTGCAGACCATCGTCTTCTGACTGCCTTCTTCCTGTTCAGGCCTTTAGAGAAAATTTCTCTTTTGTGAGATGATGCAGTCCCTTAATAAATGGCAGAGAAGATTAGCCACTGTCCGTTCTCCAGCACACCACCCAAAGCCTTGTATCTGATTCCAGGCCTTCCAGGAATGAAGTAGGGGTGAGGTGGGGACTTCTGGGAAGGCTAGATTAGGCTGCATGAAATTCCCACAGGAAAATTCCCAGGAAAGGAATCTGAGGCCAAAACTTAAGAGCCAGATGTGAGGCAGCCCATTCAGCCACACCAGTCTGCTGTCAGCTGCACCTCTGCAGTGTAGTGAAACTGGCTCTAGCTTTCTTCCACACCAGGGTTAGGAGGGTATACTTTTCAGTGTACAAATCTTGTCCTTTCTTAGTTGAATTTATTCCTAAATATTTTATTCTTTTTGATGCTATGTAAATGGAACTGTTTTCTTATTTTTTTGATTGTTTATTACCGTCATGCAGAAGTAACTTTTTTGTTATTCAATTTTGCTAAATTTGTTTATTAATTCTAAAGATTTGGTGGATATTTTAGAATTTTCTATATATAAAATCATGACATCTGCAAACATAGTTTTACTTCTTTTTTCCAAATTGGATGCCTTTTATTTCTTTTGCTTTCCTAATTGCTCGAGCAAGAACTTCAGTACAATGTTGAAATTAAGTGGCAAAAGCTGGCATCCTTGTCTCGTTCCTACTTTTGGGGAAAGTTTTCAGTCTTTTATCATTGGGTATGTTGCTAGCTGTGGGTGTTTATATATGGCCTTTTTCATGTTGAGGAAATTCCCTTCTAAACTGAGTTCAATGAGTATTTTTATCATAAAAGGATGTTGGGTTTTGTTGAATGCTTTTTCTGCATCAGTTGAGATAATTATGTGTATAGGTTTTTTTCCCCTTTCATTCTATTAATGTGGTGCATTAAGTGGCGTGATTTTCAAACGTTGAATTACTCTTGCATCCAGGATAAATCCCACCTGGCTTTGCTCCAGTAGGGGGGTCTTGTTCTAAAGGCCCTTTTTGCTCCCTTTAATAAGTACGTTCAGGTTAGCGGAGTGAGAAGAGCTCATAGCCAGGGTAAATGGCTTCGATGAGGCAGAACTAGGCTCTGACATGCCCACAGTGCACAGGGAATGGGAAGAAGGTGACTAGAGCAGTGTGCTTCCCTCCTGGCCACCTGTCACCTGAACCAGCTACCAGTATGGGCACTATGGACACCCACTCCTGGGGAGGAAAGAGATGCCCTCCCTGCCTGTGTTGGCGATAAGGTCGTCACCTTCACTTGATTCACTTTACAAGGGAAAGATGGTTATCTTCAGAAGCAGTCCCTCATCCACCTGGCTGTCAGAAATTTAACAACTACACTAGTCCCCCCTTATCCATGGTTTTGCTTTCTGTGGTTTTACTTACCCGCAGTCAATCGCAGTCAGAAAATATTAAATGAAAGATTCCAGAAGTAAACAATTCACACGTTTTAAATTGCATGCTATCTGAGTAGCATGATGAAATCTCATGCCATCCTGCTCCATCCCGCCCAGGACATGAATCATCCCTTTGTCCAGCGTATCCATGATGTGTATGCTCCTCACCCATTAGTCACTGAGTAGCCTTCTCGATTATCAGATCTCCTGTCTCAGTATCATAGTGCTTGCATTCAAATAACCCTTATTTTACTTAATAATGGCTTCAAAGTGCAAGAATAGTGATGCTAGCAATTTGAATATGCCAAAGAGCTTCCTTTAAGTGAAAAGGTATGTATGTATAGGAAAAACAGTATATATAGGATTCGGAAATATGCAGTTTCAGAGATCAACTGGGGGTCTTAGAACATATCCCCTGTGGATAAGGAGGGACTACTGTATGTTAAAGATCAAAGGTGAGCACGTATGAATTATTTATTATTTATAGGAGAAGACTATAAACATTTGCATATTATTTAAATTTTAAGTTTTAAAATAATTCCCAAAACTTGAAGATAACCCAGCAAATTCATTATTACTTTATTGGATACAACATATAATAGGCTATTTACAAAGCACAAATTCACAGGCAATGGTACATTCCAGTGAAACATCACTGTATAGGCCAAAAAATTTTTTTACATTATTTATCTGCTTTAGTGAAAATGGCATGAATGGTTTATTGAACCACAGCGCATATACAAATTCAAGTTGGCTTATTGGAAAATTGTAGTCCACAAATATTAGTGATAAGGAACAGTCACACTATGAGATTCACTACCCAACCCACAGCAAATTAAGTTGATCACAATAAAGCCAAACTAAGAAAATTAAAAGGCAAGAATAGCAGCAATTGAAAACTGATCTCTTAAGACCTCACTGATGAGGTTCTGGAAACAAAACATGCTTCCCCAAATTGCCAGATTTCTCTCCACACAAGTCATGTGCTTGGGAACTTGGCTGCATTGCATAAGAGCCAGACATCTTAGCAGGCCCCCAAATTTCAGTTCTTACAAAGCCTGATACTGGACTATTTTAATATACAATGCCAAATGTTTGAAACCAAAATAATTCAGGTTGCCACTGTGTAGCCCTCAGTAAAATATAAAAAAAATGAAATCAGTATAAACATGAATTATTCTTCCGTGAGGATGGAAAAGTGACTTTAATGAGTTCATGGCCAAGAGGGACCTCCAGTGCTATGATGGGGCCAGCTAGCACTAGCTCTGAGAGCCAATTGTTAAATCTTTTAATACCTTTTTGCAAACCAGTTGCTAAACGTGGTCATTAACAAAATTAAAATCATGTAAATTTACAATCAAATTATATTAAACACAAAAGTAGTAAATACTTAAAACTCATCAATTCCTAATTATTTTATTACATTTCGTGACACTTTGGCAGCTTATAAGAGTGCTTAGAGGAAAGACTGATGCAATGGTCCTCTGCGAAGGCTAAAACCAAGGTCTTTCTAACCCTGCTCCTAACCCCAAGCAGGGAAAGGGTTGAGAAACATTCACACATTCAGATCACTGGGGCTCATACAGCCAGTTCCAGGAGCCCACAGTTCTGGCTGTGAAGACAAGCCCTTCAGGAAACTCCCCTGTTCCCCACCAACTCTAACCTTCTGGAATTAAGTTTCCACAATACAGGCCGCATCTTAATTCTTCAGACAAGTGCTCAGGTCTCTTCCACCTACAAGTGGATTATAATTTAGAAAAGGCACTCCCATCCATCATTTTATAATTCCACAGCAGCTTAGAAATGTGGGTAAGGGAGTATTCTTTCCCTTTTAATAGATGAAGAAACTGAGCCTCAGAAAGGTAAAGGAGGTTTCCTGGGTTCACACACTCTGTAGGATGGGAACCTAACTTCCTTGACTATATTAACTAGATGAAGTGAGCACATTTTATTAAAAAAAATTTTTAAAAAAGAATTAAACACAGGTCTAGCACTGGTATATTCTGGTGGGAAAATAAATTGAAACAGATTCTCTGGCAATATGTAGCAACAACTTTAAACCTGAGATACCATCTCTGAGATACCATCTGTCTTGCCAATCCCACTTCTAAAAATGTATTCTTGAGGAAATTAGAAGTGTGCCAAAGATTTTGCTAGCTCATTTTTAGTAGTGTTATTTATACTCAGAAACAACCTGTGTCCCAAGCAGGAGGAGGGCTAAATTGATTGGGTTTCATCAGCCTCACCTGGGAATTTGTTAAAAATGTAAATTTTCAGGCTTTACCCTAGTGTAGTCCAGCAGTCTCGGTTTAAATAAGCCCTCTCTTTTATTGATTAAGATGCCTGCTAGAATTTGAGAACCCCTGGGGTAAATAAATTATGGGACAACTACACAATATAGCTCATAAAAAACATGGAAAAATATGTTCACAGTATAAGTAAAAACATATCACGTAATCCCAGTTCTATAAACCTAGTGTGTGTGTGTGTGTGTGTGTGTGTGTGTATGCACACTCACACATACATGTAAAGTTTGAAATGAAATGATATATACCAAAATGTGAACAGCATTTATCTTTGAGAAAGGAGTTTTCTCATCTTTTTATTTATCTTTATTTTCTAATTTTTGCACAATAAATATAAGAAAATGTTTTTAAAAGCTTTATTTTATTTTACTTCTTTACTTAATTTATTTTACTTCTAGTTTTATTTAAATACTAATGAAATTAAAAAATAAAATAAAATATAAGTTCACTTTGCAAAGCCCCATGCCCCATGCCCCCTGCCCATCCATCCCTGAGATGCTCCACACCTGGTCCCATGAGCACGTCCTTCAGCCCAAGGCATCAGCCTCTGGGTCAGAGGGCAGCATTGGCTCACTGGGTACAGAAAATAGGGCTGGAGCAAAGAGTAGAAATCTGCTCATGTTCACACAGTGTTAAAATAAACTCGCTGGAAAGAAGCCCCGTGGGAAATACATGACATTTGTTTGCAAGGAAACATAAACAAGAACAATTGGAGACAGAGAAATGTGGCTTAGTAAGAACTTGATCAAAGCCAGCTGGGCAAGCAGGCCTGGCTGCAGAGAAGAGAGACACGTGGACAGAGGCTCCCAGGGTGGGCTGGGCGGGCTCAGAGGCACGACTAGGCAGCCTCTCCATCTGGGGTTGCTGCCCAAGGGAGTGTGGCCTGGGACACATATAGCCTGGGGAAGTCGGATATGATTGGATTTCCAGCACTTTGAGACCTGGATGAGCTGATCCAGTTGCCAGGATAGAAAGAAGTCCCACCTAGATTCTGAATTTTCAGCCCCAAGTTCATAGAACGGAAAATAATCAGCATTTATCTACCTCTAACCATGTGCCAGGCACAGAGCAAGGTGGTTCATTATGTCACTTAATCCTTATGATGATCCTGGAGGAGATCACTGCCCTGATCCCAATTTTCCAGTAGTTCTAGCAAGTTAGTGCTCAAGGTTAAATGGCTGCTGCATTGTAGAGCAGGCTATTAAACTAGGGCCCGTGTCCATCTACAGAGCACAGGTTTTCCTCATCACAGTGAGCCAGATTGCCATCCATGCCTGCTAGAGTCCTCCCAGCGTCCTTCCCATGTCTACTCTGGACACCTGCTCAAGCCCCTCTACCCACTGCCATCCGCCAGCCCTGAGCAACTGAAATCCTTAAAGAGCTAATGAGAACCCTGGCCTTGGCATTACTTCCATCTTGTAGTTAAGATGCGAAGGCAGCTTTACTATGTTTATTTAAAATTGTGCTGGGGAATGCTAAGTGCGTATTGTAAATTATCGCTAATTTAAAGAGACGTTTCTGTCTGGGAGACAAAATGCCCCACAGATTTCATGAACAATAACCGAAGCTTAGAAGTTACAGTACATTTGAGTTTTCTCTATTGGCCGTGGCCTAAATACAATGCTTTGTTGCTTTTCCTCCTTGCTTTTAGAGCACAAACACAGGCTCCCCTCTAAGAATGGGAGAGGCTGTGGAGGATTTCCTTTCAGGACTCCGGTGATGTCTGAGAGTGTGACCACCTTCACCTGTAGATCCCAGGTGTCTGTCATCTCCTATCACCATCCTGGGGTTGTACCTCTTCCCCCATCTCACAGTCTCTTTCCTCATCTGGATGAGTCATTACCATCCTCATTTGGGAGGTCATTGAAAGGAGACGATTTTAGCCTGCCTGAGGCCAAGATATGCCCATCCTGGCTGGCATCCATCTTTCCTTATAGTGACATCAATGGGTTTACATGGCTAAACTTCCAAAAAATCTTCTTTCAACATTATTTTCTTTCTAAAAAGTTTTGTTCTCATAGGAAAACTTTTCTCTCTTTGAGGGCAAATTCCCCTCCTGCCTAGGGAAGTAGAGTCAGCCCCCTTGGCCTGGGGTACTGAGAGGGGAGACATCCCTATAGTTCAGGTGCCTAACAACCTCCATGGGTCCTCTACAACTCTGATCATTCTTTTAGGATTGAGCTGCATAGCCACCATGATGAGGTGAGTGTGTCTGGGCTCTGTGCCTGCTGTTATACCTAGAGAGTCTATACTGATTTAAGGCCTGTCTCATATCAGTTCATCCAACTAGTGAGAATAACAGCCATCTTTAAGCCAGCTACTCCCAAGCCAGAGAAATAAGTGCACCCCTGCCCCTCCTCCAGCTTATCCCACCTCTCCTGACACCCACAGCCCTCCCTGCCGCCATCAGCTTGACTCAACCCTTACCTGCAGCTGTCCTCACAGCATATCCACCCTCCACCTCACCCAGGCACTGGCCTGTCCTTGTTCCTTAATCTTGTTTCCACCAAGTTGCTGCCCTTTCTGCACAGTGGTCTTACAGTTCATTCTGTCCACTTCCTGACCTGGGGACTCTCTTAGCCAAGACCATTTAAGGCCACCTCCTTAGGTGGCAGAAGAGTTTCTTACTTCTCTCTATCCAAGGACAGCCTGGCATAAATGCCAAATCTGAGGTACAAACTGGGATGAAGAGGCCAGAGAAGGGTGTACTTCCATCCAATATGAAAGTCCAGCATACTTGGAGACCAGGCTTCTTCATAGGTCATTTTTTTTTTTTTTTGCTAAGAAAAATAATGTGCTGCTTTGAACCACTTCCCTGGAGAGCTCAGGCCACACTACGAAGGACTCCCACCTGTCCACAGAGTGAGCAAAAGCTGGCTTGTCTTATCTTAGGGAGGGAGGAGAGTGGGTTCAAGTCTACACTTGCCCCAAACAGGGGCTCAGTGCTTTCTTGGTCTCTGTTGCCGATCTAATACTCACAGTGATTGCACGATGCTAACCTGAGTAGCCCCTTACTAATTAGAAATGTTTGCTTTGCTTCATTTTAAAAAGAAGCTTTCCTTTTTATTGAGCTTACTCAGTTCAAACTTAAGTGAGATTTGTCAGTTATCTGGCTAATTTTCTTTATATGAACAATAGTAAAAATTAGTGAACACTTGGTTTATTGCATAATTATAATCAATTTTATGTTAAACTTAGCTTAAAAAGAAATTTATCTTCATGAGAAAGATATCAGACAAGTCCTAGTTGAGAGACTGTCTAAAAATATCTGACTGAGGCTCCTTAAAGCTGTCAAGGCCGCTAAAAAGAAGGGCACTATGAGAAACCATTGTATCCAACAGGAGCCTGAGAAGACATGATGGCTAAATGTAATGTGATATCCTAGATGGAGTCCTGGTACAGAGAAGGAGTATTAGGTAAAAACAAAGAAAATTCAAATGAAGTATGAACTTTAGTTAATAATGATGGAATCATATTGGCTCATTAATTGTGACAAATAAATCATACTAATGTAAGATGCTACATAAGTGTGGGGCATATAGGAACTCTCTGAACTACCCTCACGACTTTTAGGAAAATTTAAAACTGTTCTAAAATAAAACTTTATTTTAAAAATATAATAATATAAATATAATAATCATATAAATATAATAATGATAATAATATAAATAATATAATATAATAATAATATAAATATAATTATATAAATATAATAATTATATAAATATAATAATTATATAAATATAATAATAATATTATATAATTCACTTAAAATTTTACTAAGAATGAAAACTTCCTTAATCTCAATTTCTCCAAATTTTGGAATGGGTAAAAGTTGATCAAAACAAATTATAAGTAACAGACCACATGTGCTGAGTGCCGACTACATGTCAGTGTTCTAAGAGCTTTACATGCATTACTTCATGTAATGCTGACAAAAACTCTATAGGGTAGGGACAACTATTAGCCCATTTTACAAATGGGAAAACTGAGATGTAGCAAAGTTAAATAGTTTGTCTAGATCACAAAGCAGCATTTGTCTGTAGAGCCTACATACTCTACTGCTTAGAAGGAACCATAAATGAAGAAAAAACCTAAGTCAGCTGAAATTCTAGGACCATGAACACTCAGACCCAAAATATGCTACGAGGTGAGGCTAGGATGTTGGAGGCTTGAGTGACTTTTTCTACATACACAGCCTGGGAAATATTCCACTCATTTGTTATCCAGTGATAATGTGCAAAATCATATTCTTTGAAGGATGATTAATTTACCTAACATATCTAAGATTATGACAAATGACTTGGAAGGGAAAGTCAGTCAGCAGCTGGTTCCAGAGCATGGCCCTTTTAGGCTTCATGTCACAGTACCAGCCCCTCTGCTGGCATCTTCAGCTCTGCTCATTTCAGGTTCCCTTTGTCTAAGCAATCCCTCTGCATGCTCCATGTTACAAGGGAGGAGACTTACACTTCTCTAGGCAATTCTCCTCTACTTTTTCTCATGGATCCCGGAGCACATTCTGGAAGAATCTCTAATATGTGTGTTTTAAACTCCAGTTCACACATTTGAACAGCTGTAAGAATGTGGGGTTCACACTCTCCAAATGCAGCCCACCTTTTGGCTCCCTAATAGTTGCTACAACAAACCGAAGACCAGCTGTAGATCTTTCCCAAAACGGATGTTCCCAGGTCCTCCACACCCTGGGCAATGACACCAAACCCTAAGAGTGGTGATGCTGAGTTAGCCCTTCCCTCTCCCCCAGATCTGACAGCAAGTCCTGCATCTCCACTTTCAAACCCCATTTCAAACCCATTCATCCTCTGAATCTTTGCTGTCAGCAATCCAACCCAAGCCACCCTCACATCTTGCTTGTATGGTGCCAGGACATTGAGCAGGATTCTAGGGACTGTAGAATGATATTGACATGTCAGAACTCATTTGAAAAATCACAATAACTCTGACATTTTCATCTTCATCTGTTTAACTTGTTTGTCTACTTCTCAACTATTTCCAAACTCAGATGATGAAATCGGTGTCATTTATTTACTTATCCAAACCCCCATATATTCTATGATAGAATATATTCTAGAATATGTTAGAATTCTATAATATGTATACGTTTAACACATATAGGAGAGTATACATACATATTTATTTAATTTTTAGGTATTGGTTTTAATATATATATTTGACATAAATCTATTTTTAATTTGTAGATGTAAAGATTAATTCATACTTAATTCGTTAATCTTGCCAGATAACCCTCTCCCAGCTCACCTTCCCCTCTTCCAGGTACTGAGTCCTGAGATCAACAAACCCACAGTGATGCCCTTAGATTCTGGCTGGCTGCTGTTATCCGCAGCCTCCTCCCCTCATGCAGGGATGGTTTTTCTTCTGGTGTTTGAGTGCCATCTGCCCCTTCTGCTTTGGGCAGGGTATCCTGCCCACTGAGATAGATTGTCTGGGAATCACATGTGTTGTGGGGGCCCCAGGACCCACTGGGCTTGGAGGGCAAAGTTTATTCCAACCCCTGGCCTCTGCTAGCATGCAAACCACAGGGTAAGATGGTCAGAATGGCCTTGACTCAAGACATTGCACTCACAGACACAATGACTTACTGTGGCTGCTCCCAAACACATCCAAGAAGGCCTGCCCTCTGGAATCTTTATTCCCAGGAGCTGGCCACATGGAAAGGGGTTGTCAAAAACAGCATGAGAGAGCTTCAAGTAGGACTACCACAGAAAGAAGCCACTGAGCTTGGATTTGGGTGTAAGCCAAGGAGAACACATGCTGGGAGCCAGTCCCTTCTGTCTCCTAGGCATGTCAATCTTTATAACCTGAGAAGAAAGCACTGATCTTCAGCGTACTCAAACAAAACCAGAGTGCAGGAATGGTGCTGGGAAAATACGTCATGATGTGGGATGGGAGAGAGGACCCCAAAGTTCTGCCATGTCTATAAAAAATAAAATGATTACTGAGAATCCAGAAACATTCACCTTCAGTTCACAAGTGTCTCTGCTATTCACAAACCAGTCGTC
The DNA here is from genome assembly GCF_902729225.1 of Pteropus medius. Taxonomy (NCBI): domain Eukaryota; kingdom Metazoa; phylum Chordata; class Mammalia; order Chiroptera; family Pteropodidae; genus Pteropus; species Pteropus medius. The sequence goes on from NW_024344378.1 coordinate 59,471,514, forward strand.
TTAATTAAAATGCTGCTAAAAGAAATAAATCAATTGACAGATAGCTTACATGATGGTTTATTCTATCTTACACAGAGAAAATTGCTTATGAGTATCACATTACTGCTTAAGGTTATCAGTTAACAAAGACTGTTAATGAACTACATTGTTATCAAGTCAGATAAAAGACACCTTGGGAATCCAAGTAAATTATTATAACACAGCACTTTGTTTTGAAATATAGCTCATCTTTCATCACACACAAGGCGAGTAACCTAATCCAAGGAGAACCAGATCTTACAACCACCTAGATTTCTGTTGAATGGAAAAGCAAAGCGTACTCCATTATGCAACCCGAGAAATACAGGGTTAATATTACAGGAGAGAGAAATGTTAATGGGGCCTATGCCACAGAACCTTAGGTTTATGGGAATAATAAAAAGATATGGGTTTTCTAAATCTCCACCAGTTGTGTCCTCCATGACAAGGTGTAATGACATTGTAATAATAACCACAAAATCATTCTATAAGCATAACAATAATGGCTTACATTTACAAGGCACAACATCTGCTTTCTCATTTAATCTTTTGTTGGTTCTGTCATTTGAATACCCGAGGGGCTGTAGGCCTATTCTGTGTCCATCAGACTCCTTCCTCTCACTCCGGCCTGCCATTTCTTCCTTTGGATGATTAGTCTTTCATTTAGAGAGATGGAAATTGTTCCATGTTCTCCACATGTTGAGATGCAATGAATGTTTACAGAGAGATTCTTTTGGCAGCTAAAGAGGTGACGCCAACAGTTTTGGAAAATTCCGAAAAATGTATAGAACAATGGTGGTGCTAAAGAAGCTGTGTCTTGACTTTGGTTCTCATTCCATAAGCCATCAACTGTGGGTAGGTCCCATTGACATGTCTTACAAAGCCATCATAGAAGCATGAACAGCTCTGACATAGGGGACCAGGATAGTCAGTGAGGATTTACTGGCTTCCATCCTTTTCTGCTCCTGGATAAATTGATCATGCCTCCCTCTATGGAGCCAGCCTCTTGTAGAAGAGAAGCGATATTTTCCTTCAGGACAGAGGCACTGTAGATTCTGTTTATTCTATTATTTGCTCTGGTTGTTGAATTTCATGTGAAGGTCTATCATCAGCTTTGGACACTCAAATTCAAGACATCCTCAAAACTGCAGTGGACAGTTGTCTAGATTACCAAACCCCTTCTGAAGTGGCTGCTCACTTAGAGTTCAATCACTTGTGCATGTCTGGAAAGGAAGAGAACCATCTGGAAGTCTTACAACAGAGTGATTATGCTCTAACTAATCATGACATGTGCTTATGTGGCATACACAATTAAACAAGAATGAAAAGGCTCATCAGCGAATCTTAGCCAGGTTAGACATTTCCCCTTAAACATAGAAAGGGATCTGAAAATCAGTGGCATCTAGGTAAAGAGGAGAGTTTTTCAGGTAGAGCTCAACCTGTCAAACCAAGGCTACTATACCTCATCCACTTTGGCAACACAAATGGAAGAAGTCATTCTCCAAGGTTAATAGGCATACCTAGAGGAAAGAGCCACTTTGTGTACTTGAAGAGTTTGCACACATCTGGGCAGATGCTACGAAGAACAGGGCAGATAGACCTATGGGAATGTAACTGGAAACTGATACATTCAAGTCTGAACTATACACTGTTACAGACTTCATACTTCTTCATACTTTGTGTATCAGCTTGGGTGGTAGGAAATGGTAGTGTATGTGTGTGTATATATATGTAAAACCAGGAACAGAGAAGAAAATTTGAGATCACTAAACCAGACCCTAATATAATAGAGCTTGGGACAAAAGTAGGGCAGAGACCCTGATGTGGCCCCTTTCAGCTGAGGGCCTCACCAACACCTCCACGTTGAGACTGAACTCACACCAACACTTCATTGTGGTTTCACATAAACATTATTTGTAGTTATAACAGAATGTCATATTTATGCTTACATTGCATACTTGTTTAATGCCATTCCACAGTGTGTATTCAGTTTTAATATCTTGATGTCTAACTAATATCTCCTGTGGGAGAAGGGGCAACAATAGTAGAAAGATGGGTCAGAGTTAACCATCAATGGTTCAAGCTAAGTCAATAGCCCTAAAAGGGATAGCACGTACCTACCTACCCCATGTGTGGAAGACCAAGGTCAAGGTTGGGATCTTAATGACAGAAGATCCAAGATGGAAGACAAGCAAGTTGGAAATAAGCAAGGATAGTAGGAAAGAGAGGTGGAGAAAGGGATTCCAAGAGAGGGCTAAATTCTGTCAGGTGTTTGTGCTTCTTCTTTAAAATATGATGGATCCAGGAGAACATAGAGTTTAAGCTGGTCTAGAGATCCAGGGGCCTAACAGAAAATTCATCCCTCCTATTGTCTTTAAGAAGTCCTGAGTTCAAAGGGCCTCTTCAGGTGTTATTAAGAAGAGGATACAGTGGCTAAATCTAGCCGGTATTTGCACTTGAGTTTCTGATGCTCAGAGAAGATAGGCAGACCAGAAGAGGAGTCTCCTTTCATCCCTGTTGACCAGAGCTGAGGAAGTGGCACCTGTAAGCCACCTCATGGAGGATATTGTTCTCTGACAGGGCAATGATTCCTCTTCAGATGGGTATGTAACCAGCCCCTAGAGAGCAAGGCACAACCTGCAGGAAAAGATAAGCTGGACAGGCGCTGGAATAGCATATTTTGACTGGTTTAGTAGGTGAATTAGGTTGCACACCTAGGCTGGTTATCAAGAGAAAGAAAAAGAGATTTTTGGAAACTGTAGGATTATATTGGCTGCCTAATTCCAAATCTTCTACCATATTTTACAAAAATTATACAAACTAATAAGAAGAGAAGGAAAAAAGAACAAAACAAAACTAATAACAAAGATCCCTATATGTCCTGGTTTGCCTAGGACAGTCCCAGAGGATATCTTCTGTGGTTAATTTAATACCTACTAATGCTGAAAAGTCTTTTGACCAAATTCAACACATGTTTCTGATTTTAAAAACTCAATAAAGTAGGAATTGATGAATTTTTCCATTAACAGTATAAAATACATTTACTTCAGCCCTAAAGCCAGCATCTTACTTAATGGAAACATCTAGCAGATTTTTCACTAAGATCAGGCACAAAACAAGTATATACATGGTTTCCACTATTATTTAGCCAATGCAATCAGAGTGGAAAATCAATTAGAGGCATTAGAATTGGGAAAGAAGATCTAAAATTTGGCAGATGATATGATCATAAAATTTAGAACATGATAAAGGTGGCAAATAAAAGATCAAGAAGAAAATGAACACATACAATAAAAGCATTCAATAAGGCAGCTGCTATAATGTTAACATACCAAAAAGAAATTCGTAAGCAATCAATGACCAAGTAGGAGACATAAGGGAAATTCCACTTAAAAAGGCAATAAAATTATAAAATATTTAGGAATAAACAGGAAATGTGAAAAATCCATGAGTAAAATCTGAAAATCCTCCTGACACAAAAACAGACTTATAAAAAAAAAAAGTCTCTTTTCTGTGAACAACTGCTTAACCTTGTAAGGAAGTCAATTGTCTTCCATTTAATACATGAATATAATGCAATCCTCTCAAAATACCAAGATGTTTCTTTCCCTAGACAGATTCTGAAGTTGATTCTAAAGTTCATATAGAAAAACGAACATACAAGAATAGCTAGGACAGAAGAGCAGGAGTGTGCCCCTGAAAAGAAAACACAGTGGCATGAAAGACCAGCCCTGCCAGATGGTAGAGTGTACCATGAAGCCACCAGAAGTAAAAAGCATGTAGTAGCACCTGAATAATTACAAATACAATTGGAGAATAATATAAAGTCTAGAAATTGTCCAAGTACATCTGGAAATTTAGGGTGGCAAATATAACATTGCAAAAAATAGGGTAGTTTTTAAAAATGATATTAAAATAACTGGATTGCCATTTGAGAAAAAGATAAAATTGTGTCTCTATCTTATACTAGACACCACAATAAATGCTAAGTGGATCAGAGATTCAAATAAAAAATAAACTTGCACAAAAACTGGAAAAAAATTATATCTATGTACATATATAAACATTCTTTTAATTTTATAGAATATTGTATATATGTAAAAATATTTTAATTAAATATATTTTGTAAAACAAACAGAGTAAGGATAAAGCAGAAACTACTGAGAACAGTTACCTCAAAGCATGGTGGACAGGACGGGTATGGGAGCAAGATTTCTCTGAGTTTGCCTGTTTACATATGTTTTTTTCTTTGAACTCTATACATGTTTTACATACTCAAAAAAATAAGTTAAACTAAGAGGATTAATAAGGAAAACATGAAAACAGCATAGAGACTGAAACAAATGTTTCTAACTATATCAAATTGATAGCATAACCACACAGAGAAAAAAATTCAATTTCAACACAATACTCTGTACATATAAAAAGCTAAATTCTAAGAAAAAGAACTGCAAGAAAATCTTTGAGTTACAAAATAAGTTTGTAATTGTATAATGTAATTCTGAAAGTATTTTGTGTGTATTATAGGATAGAGCAAAAGGGTAAAAACCTTTATATGATTGAGAAATAGATTTTGATTTTGGAGAAGGCCAAGTAGACATATGGAATGAGAAAAGTTTAAGAAGAACCTTAAGGTATTTAGTTTGTGATTTAAATACACATTTCTTGACTCTATCCATTGAGGGGGCCTAAAAGCGATAATACCCCAGTAGCCATGAGTACACATTGTGCCTAGATCTTGGTTTCTAAAAACTATTCCAAGTCAAAAAAAGAAACAAAGGAAGAGAGGGAGAGAGGAAAACAGGGATCCTAGGAAAAATGGGTTATTTCAGGTCTGAGCAAGGACAGTACAAAGTGAACCTGGATTATTCTGTTGTGTCAGAAGTCTAGGAAATGCTCAATGACTAATAAGGTCCCATCAAACACCATCAAGAAATGACTTGTACTGGACAAACTTGGATTTAATTTGAATATAAAAAGATACATGATGGCAATGAATTAAAACACATCAGAGTCCATAGGAATAATGTTCAACAACATTATTCCTATGTTGAAAAGAGAAAAGAGAAAGAGAAAAGGAGGGGAAAAAAGTATTTCTTTTAGAAGAATGCCAGCTATTAAATGTAGAAGGAATGCTAGAATTAGAAGCTTAGTATCTTATAATTCCCATAAAGAGATATCAAATCACTAGGTGAAGAATTGTTAGGGGTCAGAATGTTCATATGGTCTTAGTACCACCGTCATATTATTTACTTCAAAGAGTAAATTTTATTTCAACAATGCAGAGATCCAGCTGTCACTTTCATGACCAAGCAATCAAACACAGCATCACCAACAATGAGAAAGCCTGGCATCATATGCCTCTGATGCAATGTAATAAAAGATATGCAATGTCGCCTCTGTGGTATTCTTGACAAAATTCTTAATCTGAATTTACTCAGGAGGACACAATCAGACAATGCCAGAAAATGGGACATCATACAAGACAATGGGCTTAGGTACTTCAAAATTGACAATGCCATGGTGAAAAAAAGGCAGAGGGGTTGTTCAACACTAAAAAAGACTAAAAAGAGACAAAATAAAATACAATGGATCCTGGCTTGGAAAAACAGAGCTATAAAAGATACTTTGAAACAATCAGAGAAATTTGAATATGAGCTGTATAATAGATGATATAAAATGATCACTTATTTTTTAAGGTGTGGTCATTGTATTATGATGGAGTGGGAGATAACATGGCATGTACTTAGGGGCGAAATATCATGGTATCTATTCTATGCTAGTTTTTAAGTGGATTAGAAGAACTATGCATATACAGAGATAAAGCAAATGGGGCAAAATGTTAATTTGTGAATCTAGGTGAAGAGTGTGTTTTTACTACACTGTTCTTTCAATTTTTCTGTGGATTTGAAGATTTTTAAAAAGGAAGATGAGAGCATGTGGGTAGCTCATGTGGTTCGGGAAAGCAGGCCTAAGGAATGTGAATTGTGAATGAAAGATTTGGACAAATCTGGAGGAGTTGCCTCCTTTTCTAGGAGCAGGGCTCCTTCAGCCAGTGACCCATGGCTGTGTTCACCTCCTGCAGGCCCTGCCCTGCGTATTTGTCTTGTTCACTTGAGACCCCAAAGCAGAGGTGAAAAACAGACACTTAGCTAAATGAATAGTTTGATGACGCAAAGAAAAGTTCTGGAATGTTTTTTTCATCCCCTGGACTGAGTTGGCTAATGGTTTGATTTGCCTCTGTCAAGAGAAGATCTTGGTAAATAAAAAATAAAGTTATCTTGCTGTTAAAACCCAGTTTTCTCAGCTCTAATCAGGAAAATGCCCACAGTTTCTTTTAAGATCTTGCCAAAGTACCACCTACTGAGATTTTCTACAAATGTCCCGAAGAGACACTGAGTCCTGGTTTCACTGCCATCCTGACACAAGGACGTCAGGCCCATGGCTAGCAGTCCCCTCCCACCCTTCCTGGAACATGCAATAAATAGAGCTGCCAGCCACTACGGAGAGGGGCTGACTTTCACCCTTTTAACTTACCTTTCAGGATAGTCGAGGTTTAACCTAGAAAATAGGAGAATAGGATATTTTCTAAATCATTCCTAAATGAGAGAAAGCACGTAAAAATTTTTGCTACAGTAGAATGGTTTACTTGCCCTTAGCTTTTTCTTTCGGGTCTAACTTCTTACCGACTCAGCCTGACACCATCTAGTGTTAGTTTTAGAAACTTGAATTGTGCCTTCCTTCTCTTAGAAAATTCCTACATTTGTAGAAGAGCTCTGATAAGACCCAGGCCAAGATCAATTCCAGGATATATTCCCTTGGGAGAATATATCCCCAGGAGAAAAGCTCCAGCCAGCCAGCCACCTCTCCCCTGTCCTTTATTTCTTTCTTCCTTTCTTCCACCAACCTGCCTTCTTCCTGCTCCCTTCACATCTCCATTCCTGTACTTCACTTTCGCAGCATTTATTGATGAATGACTACTGCAGCCACCTCTTCTAGATTGTGGACATTGCCTCCTATATCTCTGATGTGACAGAATAATCCAGAACTTCCAAACACACAGAACCAAGATGCTCCTCTAACATAATCATATATAGCAACATAAAACCACAGTGACTACTTGTTTGTGTTTTATCGTTTACAGCAGCATCTTCATACACACACACACACACACACACACGTATGTTAGTCATTTATTATGCATCATCACAGCCTCTCCTAGTCCCTTGTTCCATTAGCACACCTGCATACATATATACATACACAGGATTAAGAATTTAGCTTCGTGAAATCTTTCATTTTTGTGAATTTCGATACGAAGATGTCCTTGAAACGGAGTCTGACAAGCTCTGGAGACTTCCAGGGGCACTGGAGTTTCCAAAACCAAGTGGTGCATGTGGGTGGTTTGGCTGGCCAAGAGAGCATCACTCATCCATGGGCAGTGATAAGATCGCTATGCCAAAATCTCTAACTGACCACTCTATTGTCCTAATGCAGTACCAGAACTGGCTACAGTCTACAGCCGAGGGTGCCTTTGCCATACAGGGTGCACAGAGGGAAGCCCAAGCCCTTTTGGCTACTGTACCCTATGCCAACCCCTTCCTCTAATGACACTTGCCCACTGGGAGGAAGGACCACAGGTGCATTCTAGTCCCCTAGGAAGCATTTTAGAGTAGAGAAAAGGCCTAGGATGACAAGCAGGGGAGCAGAATGGATAAAACAGCAGAGAAATGATACCACAGCAGTGACCTTACCTTGGGATTCTCTTCTTTAGCTCAATGGTGTCTAAACAAAGAGAACAGGGCATTAGAAAGGAAGCGCTGTGATGGATATGCAGCTCACTCAATGCCAAGCAAGAGGAAGGGGTTCAGAGCCAACCAGACTCAGGCAGGGATAAGAGGTTCTGTGGGTTGGGACCACTGGGAATGGTGGTCTTGGGCTGAGTGCTCTGCCCTGACATTTGGCTCTGTCAGAGCTTCTCTGTCCAGATCCCATCACTGAGCCCCTTTAGCTCAACATGCAGGTGGGACTGAGCCTTCCCTAGAGGCCCTCCCCCAGTCATTCCTCACCTCCCCCTCCACTTGCAGCTCCTGGGCCCTTTTGTCCTCAGGAGATCTGGCATGTCTTCTGCTATGTGATAAAGAGGATATTTGCTCTCCCTCCTTATTCGCAGGGATACAAAATCAATGGTAAACAAACTCCTATGACTAATTAAGCTCCTCGTGCAAATGGACACGCTAGCATCTCAGGAAACCCCTGAGTGCTGCAGCTCCCCCTCTTCCTGGCACAGACCCACTGCCCCATATACATTCTGTGTATCTTCAAAAATAATCATTGAATTTTTTAGAGATACAGTGAGGTGGCTTTCTCCTCATCCTCAGAAAAACCTCATGGAAAACTGCATATCATCCCATTAAGCAGTCTTATCTGAGATGATTTTTGCAGGTCCCACCTTGAGAGAAAGGGGTGCAAATCACTTGCATTTTGCTGGCAAAATTCACAAACTGAACTCAGTGTCTGCATGGGATGTGCCTCCCTGTAGGTGTCATAAGACACAGAACTACTTTGGGTTCACATAAGCTCAGCTCTGCATGAATCATGAGAACTTTCCCAATTTATGGGGAAAAAAAGACAATTTGGCCCGCATAATCAGGGCTGAAAGCACCTTCCACCACCCATGCTAGGATCAGCCTCATCACCTCCAGAAGATCAATTTTATCTGATCACATCATTTGGATGAAAATATAAATTTCTGTGTGCAGCCAACTCAGCTCTCTTCCTCACCTTTCTCCAGCAAATCTGACTTAGATATATTAGAAGTTATAAACAGAAAAATACACAAAGAGAGACACATAAATGGACAGACAGAGACAGAGACACAGGGATGTCACTGCATTTCTTTTCAGCCCATGGTTTTTATTCTTTCTCTAGCCAGTGTTCTAGAGTGGCCTTCTGTGCCTCATCAGTGGCAAAACCCAGGCTGAGTGTCACTGTCCCCTCACCATTGTATCCCAGGTGTGTGCTTCTTAGGTCTGAGGAATCATTATCAAACAAGTGCTTCTTGATCATGCAGTACTTCAGGGCTAGGAAGACGGCCGATATGGCAACACCCAGAGCTGTCCCGATGATGGCATATTTGATATCTAAAGTGTAAGGATGAATTGAACAATGGTCTTCAATTGATCACCACCCTGCAAAGGTCTTCTGTGGCTCCCTTTACATTTGAGATGAAGTCCAAAGTCATGTGTGCGGATCTTGAAATTCCACACTCTGACCTACTGAAGACAACCTAATTTTCCACTCTCCTGGGGGCATATTCACATCTGGACCCCTTCAGCTATGGAAATCACTCCCAAGTGGCTTATGGCTCATTTTTCTGGCCTCCTATAGTTCTTCCTCACTTATCCCTTCATTAATTCATTTATGAAGTATGTATTAATTGTCTGCTCTGTGGTGAGTACTGAAGGCAAATGAAGGAGACCTAGCTCTCCCTTGGGGAATGTGACTTTAGCTGAGAAAGACAAGGGCTCACTCTAATGTCAGGTAACTAGAGCAGGCTAGACTGACATGAGGGTCAGCAGCTTTCCCAGAGAAGCTGACATGCAAATTACTCCTTGCCCTGTGAGGTGAGCTCTGAGGTGAAGAGGAGCTAAGTCTGTGCAGGTCGAGGTGAGAGCACAGAAGCATGGCAGAGCCAGCTGTCTGGGGATCATGGCTGCAGTTCAGGGTGCTGTGGGTGCTTGAGCTGCTTATCTCATAGAGCATGGACAAAAGTGACCCTGATGACTCATGTCCCCTTTGAGGACAGGCTCTCGGGCAGGACCATGTTCCCAGGACAAAGCTGTGTGTTAGCCACTGAGGTAGGCCTGGAGGTGAGTGCTGCCCTTATTTTGTGATGACTGGCAAGAAATCAATACCAGCATGTCCCCACCTGCCCAGGCCTTTGAAGTGCCTCCTTCCTGCCTCTTGCCTCCCATGTAGAATAAGCTGGGAAGTGACCTACCAGTTTCGGCCCTAGCAGACTTGTCCGTTGCTAACACTTGAGCTCCTTCCACATCTGCGAAAAAAGAATACCCAGAGTCTGGTTAGACAGGGTTTGAACTCATAGACAGGAGATGTGGCACACAATTAGGGCCATGATCCCTGCAGACAATCCCTAGAAGAGCTAAAGTAGAGCTGTGGGCCTTGGAGAAAAAGGCACACATTAATTGGCCACTTATTTTGATACTTACAGCAAGAACTCTATGACATAGGTGCTATTACCATCATCAACTGATGAATGAAGAACGGAAAGCATGGATGATGTACCCAAGGGCCAGGAGAAGCAGAAAGTGGCAGGGCAAGGGTCTGAACTCCAAGGATGCCCTGCAAACACAAGTCCCAGGGAGCTAACAGAATAATGCCAACGCCAACACCATTAAGGCCAAGGGCTAGGGAGATTAGGTTGGGGGTGGGTCATGGATGGGGAGGCCCAAGTCTGATTCTCAGGTTCAAGCTTTCCTGTGGCTTTCCTTGTTTCTCATAAAAGGGAACAGGTGACTTTGTTGGGATACCAGACCTTCCCAAGCTTAGCCCATTTCACCCGCCCTGGCCTTCTGTAGGTCAAACAATGACTGAGGCACTTGCTCATGAAAGCAACAAAGATGTTCCCCCTATGGCACGTGTGCTGACCACATTCAACGCTGCCCAGGGTGATGTGCATGTTGGGCTGACACTCTGTGGAAGACATCTTTACTCTGTGTGTTTTTGGTGGTGAAAGAATTGTCATAATGGGGTTTAGGATTTGTCTGGTGGCCTTACTTAGTAAATGGATAAAGTTGGGGGATTCTGAATTAAAAGTATACAGCCTTGTTCTACTAACAAGTCCTCTTGGAAATTCAGTAAGTCCTCTCTTTGCCTGAGAATGCATGCCTCCACATTGGGCCCACATACGTACCACAGACACCATCGTGCACAATATAACCCTGTTTTTTTCAGTTCTTGAGTCCCCACTGAGCTCCTTTTTTCTTTACATTAATCCTGTTGCTCCAACTAGGTTGAAAATCATTTCACAGATGGAAAAAGCCTTGTATTTTGCACATGGTCAAACCGAGTTTACTAAACCAAGTGGCTGTGGCTTGGAGCTGACTTCCAAACTGATGACCGAAAGTCAGAGTTATGTGTGCTGCATGCTCACCCTGGCTCCTTTCTTGACACCAGTCTGCCCTCTCTTTAACTTTACTGGACAGAAGGCAGGGCATCTGGCAAGTGGGGCCAGGCTCACTAAGGGGCAGCCTGTCCCTGCCCCCCTCACACAGAGACATCTCTCTTGGCTCCGACTATCCTTCTCCACAAGGAATATGCAGCATAAAACCTTCATGCAAGCTTGAGATAAAACTTGAATGGAGAAAAAAAAAAAGGACACAGATCAGAATGAGTGAGACAGAAAGAGCCAGAGAAATAGAGAGAGGCACACATAGAGAAACACAAGGAGATGTGCACATACACAGAGACACGCATGGAGGCTGTGCCTGAGAAGTTCAGACCCCTGACAGGAAGAGCAAGAAGGAAAGAGGAGAAAATGTCTAGTGTCAAAAAAGGCCTGGCCCTGCGCTCCCCAATAGAACCAAGCTGCCCAACATCTTTCCTCAACCTCATCCACCAAAAGTGTAGTCCTGAACTCTCAGCTCTGCCCTCCTTGGCAGGGAGCCCATGGCTGGGGCTCAGCTCAGCCTCTACTCCTTGCCCTCAATGCAGGGTCACCATCTTTCATTCTCCATCCTGTATCTGCCCTAAGCCCTGAGGCCACTCCTAGTTCCTGGCTCCAAACAATCTCTCCAGGCTCTCCTGCCTCAGGTTCACCATCAGGAAATGAGTGAATGCTTTCCATGGGGCCACTGCTCTGAAAGCTGCAGGCAGACAAACCTGGGTGATGGACCATGCTGTGCACTCAAACAGGCCACACACATCCCCTCTCAGGAATTCCTGCTGGCCAGCCCATGGCCACTTGGCGGCAGCCTTTCCCCTCCTTGGGGAGAAAAATCTCTCCGTGAAGCCTTCCCCCTGCACCCTGAGTCTCTGCCCTGGGTTCTAAGTAGCCCCTGGGTGAAGATCCATCATGAGCACACCAGCCCATTGATCCCACCCTCAGCTCCTGCCAGGGTCATGAGCTGAGGGAGTCCCTCCCCAGCCATAGACTCCCAGTGAGCCCCCAGCACTGATTTTCCCCTGGTTCTGCAAAGTAGCTGGAGGATGAATGGCGTTAGCAGGGCTCAACTGTGAGCACAGCCAGAGGTCTCCCAGTGCTCTTGAGTTCAGATCTGTGAGAGACCCAGGAGGAAACCAGAAGCCACTGCAATTTTTTAACTGGAATTCTCTGGGTTCTCTTGTGAACAGGAGGAAGGAGCATAGTATTCAGAGGATAGGCTCTAGGACTCAGTGAAGAGTCCAAGGGGGTTAAGCAAGGACAGGCTGATCCAAGGCTGGTCTCCCTGGGGCATGCAGGAACCCTGTTGGCCAGCAGATTCATGGGACAGTAGTAGGCATAGTGCTGGCCAAATCTGACTCGACTGTCAGCATTCCTTAGACTATCTGCACTGAGCAAGGTACAGAGGGCAGGAGCAGAGGCCCCTGAGCACTGCACTTGCTGCTGCCTATAGCAGAGCTGGGGGACGCCTCTAGATGGGCCTGCTGAGGTTTCAGAGCAGCCTCACCAACATAGTCTCCTCGTGTGCCCAGGTTGGGCCCTGCACCCAGAAGCTCTCACAAAGCACACATCTGAAGTTATACCTAACCAGAGGATGGTACCTTTTTCTAAAGTGCACAAAGGCACTTATGGCTCTGAGTCTAGGGTCTCTGCTTCCTCCTCATGACCATTTAAACATGCTGTTGCCAGATATACTCTACCCCTCCTTGCCAAAAGAGCTGGTTTCCAGCCCCTTCCAACTCAGTCCTGTAAAGCACAGCCTGCTCTTGCAAGTGGTTTCTCAAGAAGAAGGAGCCTCCTGAAAGAATAAATTGCCCTGAGGTTCCTGGGTCCTACTTCCCCAAGATGGTAGCTCCCTGGGACCCACTCCCTTAGGATGAAGAGGGACCCAATAGAGAAAGACAGAAGCAGGGCTGCTCCAGGTGGGTGGAGCTGAAGATGCAACATGGCCTTGGCCCATCTCAGTTGGAATTTGACCCTCTGAGAGCCCATCTGTGACATTCAGACCTCTCGTGCTATACACAACATTTGTTGGGCCCACCCTCAATGGAGGCTGGTACTCTTCTGCACCCTTATTTGGGCAGAATCAGGCTGTGTGGTTCCAGTGTTGGGTGGTGGGTGTGCACACACTCAGATGTTGTTCTATAAGTATCTGAACTAAAAATAGGGAGAGGCTGCCTTGAGTGTTTGTCAATTGATGCCTGGCCATTTTCATCTTGGAACTTAAACATTGCAGAATGGCTCCTAACTTTAGATCTCATGAATTCCAATGTTCTCAGCTAGAGGAAAGGGTTTCAAATGTCTAGAAGAGACATCTATCTTCTCCTAACAGTCCACACATAGAGATGAAGTACTACAGTGTATTTTGGGGGGCCCTGGTGTCAAGGGGGACCCCAGAGCAACCTAAGAAGGAGCTCACAGAGTGACAAGGGAAATAAGATTTACACTGAAGAAAAGATCAGAGTGTCACTGATGATGTCCAGCACCTTTCTGCAAACCTTGTTCTCCACAAACTGAAGGAATTCTGAACAGGATATGTTGGGTGGACACTTGCTGTATGGCTTGCCCACCTCCCTTGACTCCTCAGCTGCTGGCTGGTTTTCCTTGTGGGAGCCACCTGCATGTGATTCCCTCAAGCTGGCTCCAGAACAGACCTATGACCCATATCTGATTAATTAGCATATTCCTTCTTCCTGTCAGCAGTAACTGGTCAAGGAGCAGGGCAGAAAGTCTCAACTCTGGGACTTCAGGGAAAATATTTAAAAAAAGAAGTATCTTCCAGAATTGGTAACTGTAGATTGAGGGAAGGCCGTCCATGGGGTGGCGGAAACTTGCTGAGATTGAAATTCCCCAGAAGAGAGTCAGGCTGAGACCAAGACCTAAAGATAACTTTTGAACCCCTGAATCCAGCTGTGCCTGAAGCACCTCTTCTTTACTTTTCAGTCACCTTGGTAAGGAAAAACATTCTTTATCTTAAACTTATCTGATCTAAGTAATTGTCATCTCCAGTTAGAAGAGTCTTGACAACTTACGTGTCAGCAGCTCCTTCATAGAGCATCCTTGGAAATCAACACAGCAAGACAGGGATGGGAGCAGAGAATACTGGCTGCAAACACGGAGCTCATGGCACAGCCTCAAATAACCCAACTAGGATCTGCAAACTAAGCAGCTCTGTGCACCTCTGAGCCTATATGCTGCTTCCTTTGATGCAATGCCTTTCTTATCCCTGTGGAAAGGTCTTACTCACTCTTCAAGACAGCACAAAGCCACCTCCTCTGCAAGTCCCCTTGCTCTCTTTTAGTCCAGGATCAGCCCTGCCACCTTATCATACCTCTGCCCTGCCCATTTGTACTGCCCCAAAGTTTGTTCTGTGGCATGAAGGATACTACTCAGAGATCCGAGGGTAAACTGTTTCTCCCAGGACCAGGATGACATGTGAGACTCCCTGGAACTTAATTTCTCCCCCTGAGAGATGCAAGGAGAAGGTGGAAGGGGAGAATCCTGAACTGACTGGGAAGTTACCCCCCCAAAAAAAGTGGCTTGAAGTGATAAGACCAAGTTTCTAGTACTGAGTGATAACAGAGCTCAGGAGGGAAGTAAAGTTCAGCCACAAAAAAAAAAAAATGATTTGAGTGACAACATTGCTCCTGCAACTCTGAGAGTAGGGACACTCATGAAATAAACATGCAGCCCTATGTGGAACACACACGGCACACACACAGCTGCCATTGCTGTGGATGCCTCTGTCTTCCCTGCCTGAGACTGCAGAAAGACTGCACAGACAGGATTTCTCTAGGAGAGAAGATTGGAAAGAGAATTTGGAGTGTAGAGTGTAAGTGGATGGTTCAACTATGCTTTATGCCATGATTTGATCCTGGGCCTCACTTTTCTCATCCAAAAATAGGGATGTAAGACCCTGACATATAGAAAGGACTCACCAAGACAGCTACTTTCTTTCTGCCCATTTGTGCCAAGGCTCCCTGCAACCTAAACTGACTTGGGGGTCCCAGCAGAACACGAGGCCTGCTTCTCTAGTTGTGGTGGTTTGGGTACTGTGGGTGCTCACAGTCTTATTTCTTCCTCAGAGCTCATGGATGAGTCTACTTCTTAGAAAAGCAAAGTCAGTGGCCCTGGCCAATTCGTCCCTCCATTGATGCTGGAAATCAAATACATGAAGCCCTAATGCAGAATGGAGGCTCCAGGCCTTCTCTGGGCAGAATGCTGGAGCATCACTGAGTTGTCCTGGGTTCTGCAGAGGTTGCTGGGTTTGCACTGGGGTCTAGAGCTTTCCTTTGACCTGGCTATGACTTGCAGGAACCCCAGGCTTCCTGTTCACAAGCCTAGAAACCACTTGAAACTGGTCTTCCTCGATACCCTCTTCAGGTCTCATTAAAGAGACTGCAGCTGCCAAGCTTCAAGTAAACAGGATATCCTACTCAGCAGTTGGTGTTCTTTTCTTCCTCTGAAAGCACCTAGACTTGGGGCAGAACTCACACTTGCCAGAGTTGTGCAGGTTTAAGAGATGGAAAGCAAAAGGAAATATAGGAAAGAGAGAGCAAAGCAGACGTGCTCCAAAGGGGAAAGGGGTTTTGGGACACAAATCCCCATTCATGGCAAGACAGCAGCACAGTGAGTCGGCTAGAGTACTTGCTCCCCACACCTAGCTGAGCACCACTGGGCTTTGGCCAGCAGTGGCCTTAACACCTAGAAGATGGACAGTGAGTAACGAATGCCACATACAGGGGCCCCTGTTAACACATGGAAATACACAGCCATTAGCCACCCAGAAGGACCAAGGTGGACCTAACATATACTGGAGGAGACAGAGAAGATCCCTTGGTGTGTTATTTAAATTAAAAATAAAAGGACAAGTAAGAGCTGGTGAAGATGGTGGAGGAAGGGTGGGAATGCGGACAGGCAGGGAAGGTGTCCAGGCAGAGGAAGAAGAGCCAGCAAAGGCCAGGGGCCCTAAGAGAGCCTGAGAGCTTGGGAATAAAGAAGGCAGCTTAGCAGTTCAGAGCATCTAGAGGGCACAGGTAAAGTGAGGCTCTCAAGGCTTTCCAGAGGACAGAGAGGGAACCACTAGCTAGGGCATGGCCACCCTGGGCAGGAGCTGGACACAAGAGGCCACAAAAGGCCACCAGGAAGATGGAGAGTCTAACCTGAGGCTATGAAGCACAAGGGAAAAATGCCTCCAGCTTCCACAAATAGCATCGTAATTAAGAGAAAAACAATAATGGTTGGTGACCAGACAGTATCAAAACTTGTTCCCACTTTGTTTTTCCTGAGCAATCTTTGCTAATTAATTCTTAAAGATTCACATACTGGGATTAAAACACTCAGCTACAAAAGCCAAACTGATCAATACTTTTCCAGGCTAATGGAGTGGCTAGAGACAGGGAGCCGGCTTCAGCCCAAGGTAGAACCAGGGTACCCCAGGCCTGGGGAGCACTCCCAAAAGGGGGAAGTAGGGTGTCTCAGGTCCATGCTATCCAGGAGGTAGTGACATGCAAATGCTGTCACATGTGGCCAGGGAACTACTGAAACTCTGAGGGAGCCAGAGGCGTTAGAAGCCAGGAGAGCTTGAGGCTGCCCTAGATGGGTAGGTGGTAGTGTCCAGGGAGGGCTGGGCCAGCAGACCCACAGCCAGAACACCCTGCTAACTCTACTCACTTATGGAGGGGTTTGCTCCATCTTTGAACATCTCTGTGGGGCATGAAACCTTTCTGTGCACCCATGGTGGGTGGGAAGGAATGATACTTGGAATCAGAATATCTGAGTCTCATTTCTGCCACTGTTCAGCCAGACATGACATGGCTCCCAGTTCAGTGGACCCTCTGCATTGGGGCTGACAACAGGAAGCCTGTCCAGCCACATACAGAGTGTGGCTCTTGGCCCCCCTGAGGGTGTATGGGTACCGACTGGGGTGTCCTCCATAAGCAGTAAGCCACCCACTTGAGAGGAGGTCCTCGGCCTTCCTGTGACCATAGGAGATATGGAGAGCAGATCATACCAGGAGGCAGCTCTGGGTAGGTGCTCACATCAGAAAAGAGATAGGCTTCCCCATCAAGAGCTCAGGTCTCTGATGTTGCAGAACCAAGCAGAGGCCTCCAGAAGGCTGCATGACTCCAGGTGGGGGATGGCTCACACACTCACCATCAGGGCTTCAGATCAGAGAAGTCCTGTTTTCAAGAGTGAGGATTTGCAAAAAAGTCAGGGGATGCTGGAAGCAGTGCAGAATAACTAATTAATGATGGTGAAGTGTTGTGGATGAGGAAAGCGCTGCATAACTGCTAAGTGGTGGAGTTATTATTATTCATGCAATATTCATACTGTGTTCTTCAGTCTCTGGGAAGCTTCGCTCAGGAGTCCTCAGGGACCTGGCTAAGGAAGCATATACCCAGGGGTCGGGGCTGAGGGATGACAGCTGGCCCGGCCCACAGTGAAGAAGCCATAATGCTGCAGAGGAAGCAGTGATACCAGCCAACATCAGAACCCCATGACCTTGGCAACACCAAGCCATTTGCCTCTATCTACCAGAAAGGAGGGTCACTGAGACCTACCATGGGCCTTGGTCTATGCCTGGTACCCATCACAGTTATCTTTTCTAAGGCAGCTTCTAACATTTGCAGAGCCAGGGCATGCCACATGTCTAAATATTTAAAAGTTGTAAATCAAGCAACACACAGGGCCCAGCTCACTTTCCCTGTGGGGCCCAGCAGTCTATTCTTCAGGGGTCACCTTCCCAAAGGGGAAGCTTAGTTCTGCTGAGGGCCCCAAGAGCTGACAAAGTCTTCTGGGCAGAGCAGGAGGACACTGGGCCTAGTTAGGCCTCCTGGAATTACTGGACCTTCAAAGATTAGGGACTCCCAGCAGATCCTACTACTCTGTACCTGGTTACCTGGAAATTGGGTCTGCTTAAGAATGCTTGTTGGCTACTGAAATAAAAGCTCTCCCTCTCTTGCTGTCTAGTTCCCATAGCCCCATTCAGGCTGTGGTTTCCCCTATGGGACGCACCATGGTCATCATTTTACCCTCTCAAGATCACACACCTGAATAAGAGGGCTCTGAGGCTCGAAGCTGGGTTGGTCTGTCTCCAAAGAAGAGTCTCACGCCCGCATGGACGGTAGACAGTGGCTTCAAGCTGACTGCAGTTTCATAATGTGCCATGTGTGGCTCACCTGAAACTTGGGAGTGTCTCTTTTCATACCTCAAGGTCACCTCAAGGATGTTCTCTGAATGTCTCCCAAGCCTTCCCTGGGTCAGCTTAGCTACCCTGTCCAACACTGTCTTCTGAGGGGCTAAGCACAGGTCAGCCAAAAATTGTGACAGACAAGGCAATTTAGCCACATGCAGCTTCTAGTGGAGAAGCTGGAGTGAGTCATGTAATGCAGCCTCAGAAGCCAGCATAGACTCTGCTGGAATGACCTTAGACAAATCTAGCCTGTGTTCTCTTGCCTGGGAAGTCTTTTTGCCACCAGCCTGCCTGCTACACTGCAGTTGGGGGACTTTTCCTCTAAGATTGCCTAAATGCCCTGCAGAATAAGGCCCACCAAGCCCTCTTCCACTGGCTTGTGCTTACTTTTGAGTCTCATCTCACACTCCCCTCCACTCCATGATGTCTTCACCCCCATCTCTCCTGTCCCAACCTGATGTCTTCCTACAGTCTAGTTTCTAGAAGTTGAGGATCCCCTTCATGAACTACTCAACTCACAAACAAGTGTCAGTTACTGGATATAGCTGAGTGGTAGCCTGGCGAGACCAGATTTCTGCCCTGACAGAGATGACAGTACAGGGAGAAACAAGATCCCAAACAGACATGCAAGAAAACAGATATGCTACTAGGATTGTGGGGAGCACTGTGGGACAGCATCTCCCAGGCCCTGGGGAGGGGGCAGCACACATTCCACATAGGGAAGATGATATGAGGAGGCCTAGAGACTGGATAGGAATTTGACAGATATTGGTGGGGCTCAGGAGCAAGAACACTGGGTGGACCACATGACAGATCTGGGGGGTCCTGTGGACACAGTAAATGCTTTGGTCTGTCTTGGCAGTAGTGGGAAGCTACTGAAGGATTGCAACCAGGTAAAGGCAAATTAATTTGCTCTCAACAAAACTCTTCTTCCAGGAACCCCTCCCAGATACTCTAATTTGGATTACGGACTCCTCCTCTAATTCTCTCCTTGTTTTCTTCATTTCTACTCTTAACACACCACAATGCAACTGTCCTCCCCATAGATTATCAGTTCCTTCAGATTGGAGCCCAACTCACTATCTTTGTGTCCCAGCAATGCCTGGTGAAAATCAATATTTGCTTAATGTAAGAGAAAGCCCCAATGTCTATCTGTCCTGGTCCTTGGGGATAGCCCATGGGCTCAGCTCCAGGCTCTTAACCTCTTCCCTTGCATACTGACTGCTTGACGATGTGACCTGAGGGTTTGCACAAGCTTTCACAGATCTCAGAGATGGGTACCGCCAAGTTCCAGACAGAAATTCCCCAGCTGCTCATCTGTTTCATTCAGACAAGCAAGAGAGAGCTAGCCCAGTTCATCTTACCGAGAACAATCAGCTGGTTATTTTGTGGAATCAAATTTAATAAAAGAAGCAGTTCAAGCAATTTTTGTGTATAAATGAGGGCCTTGGTGTGACAGAGATGGTTATAGTGACTTTAAAGAGGAAGTACAAGTGGTTTAATTTGGGAGTGAAAAGTCTACAGACTTGAGCATCAGCCAAGTCAGCTCCAGCTTCTCAGCCTCTCATCTCTGGCTCCATCCAGAGTATGAGGACAACAGGAATTTCTTGGCAGGCACTCTGCAGAGGTAGTCCCTCCTGTCTTCACCTCATGGGGCATTTTCTCCCTTCAGGAGCCTCAGGATCAGGGATGTGTGTCTTAAAGATGTGAGGTAGCCCAAACCCCTCCTCAAAGAACACTCCCCCAAATCACCCCTTCCCCAGCCTCTTAACAACTCATTTTGGGAAAAGATTGGAATAGGCTTACTTTTCTCTGTTCCTCTCACTAAGTATAGCTAAAGATTCTAGACAGTATATTAAAAATCAGCATAAGAAGATCATGAAAGGTGGAGAAAAATGATGAACTGGCTCAGGACCTTGGGAGCCTCACTGGAAATGGCAGTGTCCTGAGAGTGGGGTGCGGCTTAGAGTTCGTGTCTGTCACAGCTCATAAAAATATGAGTCAATAAAATAGACTTTCATTCCCCTCTAAGATTTCTAAATTATGTGTGAGTGTTGAAGGTAAAAGATAATAATATGTCTGATGTAGTTCTCATTATATGTAGAAGAAATATTTAAGAGAGTAAAGAGACATAGTGGCACAATTCCTACATTTTACTCAAACTGTTAAAGTGTTGGCACCAGCAAACTGTGATGTACTATGTATATATAATGTGATAAGGCAACCACTAAAAAAGCTATGGAAATCAATACACTCAGAAGCACTACAGACTAATCAAAATGAAATTCTGAAAACTGTTCCAGTGCACAAAGAAAGGTAAGAAAAATAAAATTACAAATGAAGACCAAACAGAAATAAAAACATAAATTGCCAGACAGAAGGCTTTAACATATTGAATACTATATTAAACATAAATTGCCTAAATTTGGCAATTAAAAACATTTGCAAAGTCAATTTACAAATGACTGAACTATATTTTGTCTACAAGAAACTCACTCCAGGTATATTGAAAGTAGAGGTATAGAAAAAGAAATGTCATGCAAACATAATTTTTAAAAAAAGAGTGGCTGTATTAATATTGGATGAATTTCAGATCAAAGAAAATTATCAGAGCCAGTGATATTACATTACATTATATTAATTTAAATTATATTACATTACATAATGATAAAAGAGTCAATCCACCAAATAGACACAGTAATCCTAAATGTATATGCATCAAACAATAGCTGCAAAATATGTGAAGCAAAACTGATAAAACTTAAAGGAAAAATAGACAAATACACAATTATTATTGAAGTCTTCAGCAACCTTCTCTCAACAATTGATAGAACAATTAGACAGAAAATCAGTAATGATATTTAAAAAATTCAAGTAACAGAACCCAGCACCAGCAGAATACACATTCTCTTCAAGCACTCATAGAAGATACATCAAGATAGACTATACCCTGGGTCAAATCTCAACAAATTTAGAAGAATTTAAATCATACAAAATGTGTTCTCTGATCATAATAGACTCAACTGGAAATAAATAATGGAAAGATAACAGAAAAATTTCCAAACACTTAGAAACTAAAAATACTCCTAAATAATTCATGGGTCAAAGAGGAAGTCCCAAGAGAAATCAAAACATTTATTAACTGAATGAAAATGAAAACACGCATCAAAATTTGAGGGACATAGCTAAAGCAGTGTTGAGAGGACAATTTATAACACTATTTTTTTTTTACATTAGAAAAGAGGAAAATTAATAATCTACATCCCACTTGAAGAAACCAGAAGAACATCAATTTAAAGCCAGAGTAAACAGAAGAAAGTAAATAATAAAAACAAGAGCAGAATTCAGTGAAATTGAAAAAAGAAAAACAATAGAGAAAATCAGTTAAACAAAAAACTGCTTCTTTGAAAAGATTAATCAAATTGACACATCTCTAGCAAGACTAACAAAGGAAGAGAGAAGACTCCAATTGCAAATATCAAAAATGAAACAGGAATGTCACCATAGACACTGCAGACATCAGAAAGAATACTGGGAATACTATGAACAATTCTACACATAAAAACTGATGATGTGGATAAAATGAACCAATTCCTCAAAAAGTAGGAACTACCACAATTCACCCAATATGAAATAGATACTTCGAATAGTTCTTTAACTAATAAGAAATTTGAATTCATAATGTACAAACTCCCAAAAAAGGTATCTGTAGGCCCAGAGAGTCTCATGGGAGAATTTTAATAAATGTTTAAAGAAAAATTAACACCAACACTACACAATCCCATTCAGAAAATAGAAGAGGAGAGCACACTCCTTAATTTATTTTATGAAGCCAGCATTGCTGTAACCTTAAAACCAGACAAAAAACATGCAAGAAAAGAAAATTACAGACTAGTATCCTTTGTGAAAACGGATTCAAAACCCTTTCCTAGATGTTATCAAATAGAATTCACAAGATAAAAGAATTACACATCATGAACAAACAGAGTCTATTTAGGGATGCGAGATTTGTTCAATATTCAAAAATCTGTCAATGTAATCTGCCATACTTACAAGCTAAGAAAAAATCACATGACCATATCAACTGATGCAGGAAAAGCATTTGACAAAATTCTATACCTATTCATGACAAAAACTCTCAGAAAACTAGGAATAGAGGGAAACTTCTTCAACCTGATAAAGAATATCTACAAAAAATTTTCTATCTAGCATCATACTTAATAGTGAGAAACAGGATGCTTTCCTGCTAAGATCAAGAACAAGACAAAGACATCACCATGACTCTTCAACATTGTACTGGAAGTTCTTGCCAGTCCAATAAGGCAAGAAAATAAAATAAAAGGCATATCTTTTAGAAAGGAAGAAATACAACTGTCTCTATTTGCAGATAATAGCATGGTCTATGTAGAAAATCCCAAGGTATTTAAAAAATAAGTTCTAGAACTAATAAGTGAGTTCAGCAAGGTGATAGGATACAAGATCAACACATATGAAACAATTGTACTTCTAAATACTAACAGTTACACATAGAAAGAAAAAAGAATAAATACAATATAATTTATAATCACTCAAAAAAAAAAACCTTAAGGTGTAAGTCTAATAACATATGTACAGGTCTCATATTAAAAACTCCACAATGTTGATAAGAGAAATAAAAGAGAAACTTAATAAATGGAAATATATATCAAGTTCATGGAAAACTAAATATTATAAAGATGTCAAATCTCCCCAAATTGCTCTATAGATTTAATAAAATTTCTATCAAAATCCCAGCAAGATTTTTTATTGATATGGGTAAGATTATTGAAAGGTAAACTAGAATTGCTAAAAAAAATTTTAGAAAAAGAATAAGGTAGAAGGGATTACTCTACCATCTTGAAATTTGTATACCTACAGAAATCAATACTGTGTGATATTGGCAAAGGGACAGATACGCATATCAATGGGAAAGAAAAGATAACACAGAAATAGTCCACACGAGTATGACCAACTGATTTTTTACAAAGGAGCAAAATCAATTCAATAGTGGAAGATTAGTTTTTTCAACTAATCATGCTGGAGTAATTGGGCATTTATAGAAAAAAGTAAATAAAGTACCTGGACCTAAATTCACAAATAAACTTAAAATGGATTATGAATTTAAATATAAAATATAAAACTACATAACTTTTAAGAGAAATGTAAGAAAAAACCTTGGAGAGTTGGGGCTTGGTGAAAACTCAGACATATCAAAAATATGATCCATAAAAAAATCACTAAATTAGACTTAATTAAAATTAAATACTTTTGTTCTATGAAAGACCCTGTGAAAAGAATGAAAAGACAAGCGAAGAGACCTAAAGAAAATATCTCCTTTTGTTGGATATTGCCAAGTTGCTCTCCATTATATATGAGACCTAAAGGGTTCATATGCAGAATATAATAAGAGCTCTCAAAATTTGATAATAAAAGAAAAAAAAAACCAAGCTATCCAATTAGAAAATGAGCAAAAGTCATGAAGAGAATTCTTGCTCTATCAGGAAATTTCTCCTTGCCTTCCTGGTATTCTAGCCTCTTCCTTTACCTTCTGTGGACATTCTGAGAGACCCTGGTATATTAGTTTTCTTTTGTTACATGTGTGGTAATTTGTTATACATCAAAAGAAAAATAACACATCAAGAATTCTTTCTCACTGAAATCCACACACCACAGGATTCTGAACCATTTTCTGGCAAGAATCTGGAACAGGGGAAAAGCTGTCAGGAAAGATTTTTACAAAGATCTCAGGGACTAAGAGCCAAGAAATAAAGTGATGACTTTGACTTGTAAGATGAAAACGAATTTAATTCTCTTTACCCTGGCCTCTGCCATCTTTTCATTATAAATTAAGGGGAGGAAAAAGCCTCTGTTCTCTTCAATAACTCTGGCTCCTTCAATGAAGAATGTTTTAAGCAACTAGAACATAATTAAAGTGATATTGTGTTTCTTTTAGTATCATGATTACAATAATACATAGACTTCAGCGGGTGCTTTCCAACAGAATTAAAATGGAGACAGATGGCTGACATTTGGTTGGAATTAGAGTTCATAGGAATATTTTATATGTCAGCTTTTTAAGAAAGAAGGTGCAAACCTTTAATGAAATGTCTCAAAATTGTACCAGATATTTTTAATAGCTATTCATGGAGCAATATTTTAGCAAAATTAAAAATATTGATCGGTTGGCAATTAAACAACAAATAGTTTATTTATTTTTAAAATTTTATCATGGTGACATTGGTTAACGAAATCCAGTAAATTTCAAGTGTACAATTCAACAGTAAGTCATATATATTTTGCATGATATATTCACTGCCCATAGTTAGATTTCTTTCTGTATGTGGTGACAACGAATAGTTTATTTAGAATTGTGACAACCATAATCTGAAACCTAGTCATATATCTTTTATGTCAAAAGTACATCAGCCTTTCTCAGGTAGATATCCTATGGCTTCAAATTTAAAACCCTGAGAAGGACACAAGGTCAGTTACGTAGTTTTCGGGGGGGATGGATAACCAGAATTCAATCATTAGGATATCATACAAACCCCCAAATGAGCAATGTTCTATGAAAAAAAAAAAAAGAAATAAAAGTTTCTATGCCATAAAAGGCAAAGACTATGGAGCCGTTCCAGATTAGAGAAGGCTAAAGAGATATGGTTACCAAATGCAATGCCTGATCCTCCTCTGGCTCCTCTGCTAAGGTATAGTAAAAGCTACGAAGGGCATTGTTGGGTCAACTGAAAATATTGGACTATGATACATTATGTGAAAATATTTTGTCGATGTTAAATTTCCTGAAGTTGATAACTATACTGTGGTTACATAAGAGATTATCTCTAAAGAAATGCACACTAATGTTATTTAGGGTTTTTTTAAACAGTCATGATGTATACAACTTACTTTCAAATGGCTAAGAATAAAACCTCTCTCTCTCTCTCTCTCTCTCTCTCTCTCTCTCTCTCTCTCTACACACATACACACACACACACACACACATACACACACACACAAACTCTCTCTTGCTTGCTGAGAAATTTGATTGCATCACATTTAGAGACTTCTGCAGAGCAAAGGATACCACAAAGATAAAAGATAACACATGACACAGATAATTAATTAATATCTAGAAAAAAATACACAAAAGACCAATAACCAAACGAAACTAACTTGAAATCTGCAGAAAAAATAAAAACAGCTGTCTGATAAGTATATGAAAAATGGTTATTCTCACTAGTAGTCAGGAACACACAACCATAAAACTTGGCAATAATATTTTATAATCCTCCAACTGGCAAAAAATGAGAAGTCTGACAATATCAAGTATTACTGAGTCTGTAGGGGAACAGACATGTCCAGACTTCACTGGTGGAGAGCAACCTGGCAATGTCCAACAAAAGGAGATCGTGCATAACCATGATACAGCAACTTGTCTTCCAGGTCTCCTTAAAAATCAGCTGCACACGAGTTCCAGGAAATGGGTCTGAGAAATCACATGGCAGCAGCACTAGCAGTCATGCAAAAGCTAAAAACAACCTAAATTCTATCAGTACCGAAATGGATAACTTAATTATGATATAGTGTTTCAATAGAATCTTATAGGCGATTGCAATGAAAATGTCTAATCCACATTATCAAAATGGGCAGATAATGCAGCATGTTGAGTATGCTATGCTAGCATTCAGGTCAACTCTTAAACATCTAGAAGCAATACAAGAAGGAAAGGCAGTCAAAGCAGGGATGCTGCTTCCTCTGGAGAAGGAGGGAGGAAAACAAGACAGAGATGGGAGCTGTCTTCAGCTCCATCACTGATGTTGTTTTTCTTTGATAGGTAAATCAATTTATCATCTAGTTACTTTAAAATACATATATCTAAAATAAATTTTTTTTAATATGTTAATTCAGGGTGTTGGGTCCATGAATGTTTGTTACATTGATTTGTTTTAATAAACATTTTCAGAATATTCAAATGTTTTTCAAAAATTCTCCAATTACTCTGTGTATGGGAAATAGTGGACCTAGTTTCTCTTCCCAGGGTCCCATGAGAGCCTGGACATCATTGGGATGACTAGGCATAGATGCTCCTCTCCCTGCTCTCTTACTCACAGTTCCCACACATTCTCTGGGGTGACTGGCCTGGTAACCTGCCCTTACAGGTCATTGGTTAGTAAGTTGTACTAGATGATCCCTCAGGTTCTTTTCACCAGTCTATAAAGGGAAAATCCTTTTTCTTACTGCTTTCAACAGGTTATCATGTTATTTTATTGTTCATAGAAATTTATTTATTGGAATTAAGAATATATATGGTCATTATGAACATTTTCAATACAGAGGAACTAAAAAATGCTTCATATTCCTATTTCCTAAAAAAAAATAAAGGATACTATTAACTATTTGTTATGTTTCCTTCCAGTCAATTTTTAGATAGGTAAGCAAACATATGCAAAATATAGCTATATGATTATAACTCTATAGTTATCACTTTGTCACGCCTCCTCTGTCCATGTCAGTTCTGAGAACTTTGTGTCTTTCATTTAAACATACTGGATATTGTTAGACCTTAGAGAACAATTAATCGAGCCATATTCCTGCTGATAATCACTTGTTTCTGGTTTTTACTATGATCAGCCAGGCTGAATAACATTCTATTAAATATTTGGGGAGATTTTACCCTATTATTTCATTAAGATAAACCCTGGAGTTGGAATTTCTGGATGGAAGGTTGTGAACAGCTTACATTTTGACACATATTGCCAGATTGCCTTCTGGGGCAATTGGAACAATTAGTTCCCCAAATATCCAGCAGAGAGTGCTCACCTCTTGTCAGATTCCGGCTATATACTTTAAACATGGGAACAGACTGAATTCTCTCATCAACCCTCTAAGGCAGGTATTATCATTATCTCCAAATTACAGAGGAGGAAACTGTACACAAAGAAGATGAAAAACCTGTCTCATTCTCTGAGCTGGTAATAGCAGAGCATGAACTAACTAACATGCAAGGAGTTAAGAGCAGAGGCTCGCTCCTAACCACTACTATTTCTACAAATAGTTTCTGAAAGCACTAACTAGCTGTGATACCTTGGCCAAGTAACTAAATCCTCATCTATAAAATGCCAGACCTATTCCATAGCCTTGTCGTAGGGACTGAATGAGCTCATGTAAAGTGATTAGCAAAGAACACAGTTGAGCAGACTACAGAAGCAATAAAAAATGTTAGCTGTTATTATTTTTTATTATTTGTGAGCTTAAGCATTTTAAAGGCTTACTATCTGTTTGTAATTCTTTAAAGAATTGTCTGTTTGTATAATCTGCACATTTTTCATCAAGTTTCTTAAATTTAACTTCCTTTTTTTTCCCTAGGACAGACTACCTAGATAGCACAAAAGCAGAAACAAAGGTTAGTACTTTTGCCACCTTCTACCACTTTACTGCATTAGCTACCCTGTAGAATCTTAGTTCTTGCTTGCTAGTTCTCACCATCCCTTCATTGCCACTGTCAGGGATCATTTCCATGTGTAAACTGATAGATATTGTGGCTGTCCATCTGTCTGATATGTTCACTCCCAGAGGCCAAGGTTTTTGTCCTGTTATATGTGAGAGTTCTTCCCATGGGAGTAACCGTCATGTCCAGGATACAGGCTATTGCTCTGGAGACAGAAGATTAAGTTTAGAGACAGATTGCTTGCCTCTGAGTCTTGACCCAGTGCAAGTTCTGGGAAAGAGCATCTTTTTGCACATGAGGGATGTTAATTGCCTTTTTAAGAAATAACAGTTGATGTCAAAGGGGATTTTGTAAAGTGCCATAATTCTTTCCTTTTCTATCTCTATGGATATCTCTAACCATCACTCTGTGCTTCCATTTCTATTTCTCTTGGTTTCTCTTGTCTGCTTCTCTGGCCTTATGTTTCTCTCTATATATCTGGCCTATTTTTCCATTAGTCTCTGCCTCATTCCCTTCTTCCTTTTATTGATGCACAGGATTAAAGATGACTTTAAAAAACAAAGATGCCTCTGGGCAACTAAGAGCCTACTTTATTCCATAATAAGACTGGTTCACCATTAACCATGGAGAAGCATCTACATACCTATATTTTCTCATTTTATGTAATTAGTTTGATTTGTCTTAATTAAGTTGAACTTACTTTTCACACAATCCTAGAAGATAAACATTATTATCATCATTTTATTGGTTCAGAAACTGATACTCAGAAATTCTAAGAAGTTTACTAAAGTTTGTCGGTAATGAAGCCACAATTTAAAGCCAGATGCCAGTCTAGGTCCCAAGCCCAAAGCTCTTTCTGCTATATGACCTTTTTCCATTCTCCCCTGGCCCAGAAGCATTTATAAGTTGGAGGTGGAATGAAATAGACAAGAACATTTCTCATTACTCAGTCAAAGTGAGAAAAGCCATCTGTCCAAAGGGACACAACCATGCTTTAGAGACTGAGGCCTGATGGGTGAACCCTCCCCAACTTTCCCACTGATAGTGGCACTCCCTACTACAGAAGAGTAAATGTCCACCCCATTACCATACTCCTCACTTACCCAGGAGAAGGAGGAGGGCTCTCAGCATGCTGGCTACAGAGCCCATGCTGGCTCTCTGCTCCTGGCTCCTCCCAGGGTAGGCACTAGCAGGTTGTGTGACTCAAGGTTTCAGGGGACAGGAGCCAAGCCCCACGTGACAAAAGGGGAGGAAGTCACTGCCGCAGCCCCATGCTACTCAGTTCCTCTCAGCCTGTCTGAAAGCCAGGCTAAGGGAAATCTCTGTCATCCTGGCCTCTGCAAGGCAGTAGAAGATTGCTGGCCCACAGTGAGGGCTCACTGTGATATGCTGGGCACTAATTGTCACCAGCATTGTCTCCTGTGATCCTCCCCACACAGCATGGAACAGAAGCACGGTTGAGGTCAGATTCTTACCCAAAGACCTAGGCCAGTAAGTTTCAGAGGGCAATGTGGGCAGAGCTGGTTGGCCTAGATAACCAGCTCCTGCAGAAACACCATGGCCTTAGGGCAGGGGCAGAAAGTTCTCCCTCCCTGGCCCACAGCACAACTCAGTCACTGTTTTTGTTCCATGAACCTTTTCAGGTCTGGGAGGCCTGTGACTCTCCTCTCAATAACATTTTTAAATGCCCAAAATAAAATATGTAGGGATTATAAAAGAAATCAGTTAATACTGAAATACAGTTATCAAAATACTTAGAAAACAGACTTACAATATAGAAGTATAAGTGCTTCTTTATCCACACAGTAAATAGCAAGATCTAGAGTCAGGTAAAATAACTACCACAATCTTGTCATCATGATGAATGTCAACAATGTTAGGAAGATCTGTAACAACTGGAATGTAGTTGAAAATATCCACGGTGCATACTGATAATAAAGTCACCCAGGTGGCAATATCACTGTGATCTGTAGGCTGCACCCAATGTTAGAAGAAAATACTAACTTTCTATTAGAAGTTAGAGGACAGAGACATGACTTTTTCCAGTCTAAGTCACAGATTCCAGGCGAAGCGCCCCACCCTGGGGGAACTTTGATTGTCAACACAGGCTTGGCCCACAGATTTAGGGCTGCGTATTTCTGTGCTTCTTGACACCTGCATGACTGTCAAGCTACCAACTCAGTTGTGCAAAAAATGTCCCTTTTTAAAAGGTAAATCAACTTAATGACAATTGTTGAGCCCCATCTAACTGAGCTGGCAGAAATTAATTTTTTTTTCATTCTTGGGCTCCCCCAAACAAATCTCTAATACAACCAGCTCCCTGAGGGCTTCCCGCTATTCCTGTCCTCTCTCTAAGAGATATTCTAAATATGACATTAATTTACCTCCATCACAACTTTATGAGATAGGTTTTAGCATTGGTCTTCCTTTGACAGAGGAGAACACTAAACCAAGGTGGTTCATGGCACCCCAAAATCCACTCAGCAGTAATTGTGAGTGCTAGGCTTTGAACCTAGGCTGTTGGCTGGCATCCTGTGTCCCTTGAACTGTGTTGTGCCTTCCATACATGGGCACCACCACTGCCTAGGTCCAGCCATCCATCCAGAGGCAGTTAAGTTGTCCTGGTGGCCACCGACAACCACCAGGCCACTTCAGCACACCACACTTGCTCCTTCTGAGTCTCACATGGATGATGGACATGAGTGAAGAAGGCTGTTCATGAGAAAAAAAGTTTGCCTTATTTTGGTGCCTTAAGATCCATCCTTCCCCCAGACACATTTCATTTCATATTAAACATTTTGGATCAGTCTTCATCTGCCTCAGGAAACATACTCTCTCCTGCTTTTCATGAAACATGTGGACTTTTAACATTTTTATCCCATTTAGTGGAGATAATCGTGAGAGAAATATTTTGCTTTCCCCTGAGCTAACTATACAAAAATGCCAGTGCAGATGCATTAATCAGCAGGCAGTGCCTGGGGACTGCAGGAAGCACACTGGTGGAGCAGCAAGCAGCCCAGGGCTTCCAGCTATGCAAAGAGGTCTCGTTTTTATGTGAAATCACAAATTTTCAAATGTTGGCAACTAATTTTAAAGTGTTTTTACATGGGGCAGGTCAAAATGAACATCAGTGGGTAACTTCTGCTTTAGAATGCCTCTTGAGATCTCTTCCAGGGCTTGATATTTTACAAATAAACCCAGGACAGGAAATTTCTGCAGCAACTTCTGCTTTTCAACCTGCCACAACCTCCTGAGACCGGAAAAACACAGCATCTGTGACCTACTTGAATGGAGAAGGCGGAAATACAGAGGCTCAAAATGTTTCATTAGATAGAATCTAAAAGATGACATGACATCTAGACAGTGCACCTGATGTGATTGCTCATTTGTCATCAGTGCGGTATGATGCTCCTACCCAGAGTAAAAGCTACTCCATGCTTGTATAACGAACATCCAGTTTTTAACCTGAGGTTGCTCCTGACACAGAGGTCAGTGGTTGGAATGACTCCCACTAGACTGGGAGCCAGGTAGGGCAGTGTCCAGCGCACCTAGTCCAGCACCTGACACAGCATACCATCTCAATGTCATTTGCTGAATAAAAAAATCAATTCGTTTACTATAGCTCACACTTCAGCTGGCCTAGCCCAGCCTCTAGCCTATTAGTGAAGAGGTTATGATTGAGAAGTAACTTGTTCTTCCAATCAAAACAGCACAAGCCAGAAGCTCTGATATTCTGCAGGAGCTGCCCCGCTCCAGTGGAGGACATGGTCATGCCAAGGAAGCATCTGCTTCCCCATCCGCTCCAGCCCCTCAGCACCAGCCACAGAGCACACAGATTCACACCTTATATGTCTATAGTACAAGTTGAGAGAAACAGTCAAATCCACCATTACTGTAGGAGATTTTTTAAAAATTAAAAATAGGGAAGATTTGAAGCACACATTGATTTATTGGACTTAAAAAGAACTCTGCACCCCAAAATTTAAAATATAGTAATTCTTCTCAGTCTTATATGCAATATTTACCAAAAGAAAAAAAAATATTACATCTGGGTCATAAAGTAACTAAAAATTTCAGAAAATGGGTGATGTACAGGCCATATTTCTTACAGTGCAACTGAATCAGATGACAATATCAAAAAACACATTGTTTCCATATGCGTGGAAATTTAAAAAACACATTTCTAAGTAACTCATAAATCAAAGAAAAAATTAGTGAAAATTAAAAATAGCTAGAACTAAATGATAATGAGAATGTTTTATATAAGATTTTGTGAAATGTAAGTAAAGTAATAATTAGAAAGAAATGTATATATGTAAATACCTAGAAAAAAAAAGGAATGAACCAATCTGAGAAGTTTGGAAAAAAAAATAAACCTAAAAAAAGGCAGAAGAAAAAAAAAAATATACATGAAAGCAGAAAGGAATGACCAGAAAGCAAAGATACAAAGAAAGAATCAACAAGTCTTAAATTGTGTCTTTAAAAAAGTAATAATATGACAAACTTCTCACAGAATAGATAAGGAAAAAGAGAGAAGACGAAAAACAATGGTAAGAATAAATGCGGGACATAAGTATCACTTTAATGAGTTATAATAGAAAAAACATACAGTTATCTAACAGATGCAGAAATGTATTTGATAAAATCAATCTTCTGTTCATGATAAAAACATCTAATAAACTAAGATGTATAGAAACCTCCTTTACCTAATAAAAGGTACCTACTACAAAAACCAGCAAACATTATTATTATGTTGAGCCACATAGATGCAATCTCTTTAAAATTAAGAACAATACAGAATATCCTCAGCACTATTTTTATTCAATATTATTGGGAGATCTAGTTAGTACAGAATTTTTTTTTTAAAAAAAGGGGAATACAAAAAAATAAGAATTGGGAAGAAAGACAAAACTGTATTCTCAGGTGATATGTTTATCTATCTAGAAAGCCTCTAACACTCAAAGACTATTTGTTAAAAATGATAATAGGGTTACTATTTTAAAAATTAATTGGATTTCCATATACCAGAAGCAAACAGAAAAATACTATTAAAAAAGTAAAATTACCACCACTAACGATATATGTGTGTGTGTGTGTGTGTGTGTGTGTGTGTGTGTGTGTGTGTGTGTGTGTTTATACACACATATGTGTGGAATATAATAGATTATTAAATATAGTATAATAATATAATATAATATAGAATAAATATTACAAAGATTACTCAAAACTCACATGGAGAAAACTTTAGTTAATAGCACTAAAGAAGAACTAAGCAAACAAAAACTGTATTATTGTATATAGGGAAGCTCAAAAATCTTAAAGATATCAGTTCTTCTCAAATTGATTTATAATGTCAATGAAGGCTTATACTCAACTGCTTTAGTAATCAGAAAAATGAAAAAACAGGACCAAAGCAAAATATCATTTTACACTTTTTAGGTCAGTGAAAAATCTTGGGTAATATATTTGTGACATATGGATAAACCCAGAGGACCTTATGCTAAGTGAAATAAGCCATTTATAGAAAGACAAACACTGCATGATCTCACTTACATGCAGAATCTAAAATAGTCAAACTCATAGAAGCAGAGAATAAATTGGTGGTTGCCAGGGACTGAGGGGAGAGGCAAATGGGAAGGTGATGGTCAAGGGATATAAAGTTTCACATATGCAAGATGAGTTCTAGAGAGCTAATGTACAGCATGATAACTATAATTAGCAATACTGTGTTTTATACTTATAATTTGCTAAGAGGGGAGATCTTAAGTGTTCTCACCACACACACAAAGAAGGAAATGGCAATTATGTGACATGATGGGTATGTTAATGAGCATGATTGTGGCAATTATTTCACAATGTATACATATATAAAAACATCACTTTGTATACCTTAAATGTATAAAATTTTATTTGTTAATTATACCTCGATAAAGATAAAACAATATCTTGGGTAATCTTAAAGTTAGGTTGAATACGAAATGTGTGGCACAACATCTTTGAAAGCAATATTCTATTCTCTGGTAAAACTGAAGATTTCTATCTCACATGATCCAACAGTTCTACTCCTGGAGAGATAACCAGAAACACCCTTAGACATGTACATTAAGAGATACAGGTGATAGAGGTTCTCTTCACTTGCAACCAAATCAAAGTTGTGACAGAAACAAGGAGCAAATAGCAAGGAAAATGACTTGATATCCAGATGAACAAGCCCTACAACTAGAGAGAGAAATAAGAAATCACCCTGCAATGGGAGGAAGTAGGAGGAGGTGAGGATATGAGGCTGCCTGGTCTCCAGGGGCTGAGTGGGACAGAGGCTACAGCAGCAGCAGCAGCGGCTGCACATGTCTCTTAAAGAGGCTGTATCTGCAAGCAAACTTTTGAGGTGACAGACCCGCTCACTCTGAGTACCAGCTCCAGATCGGCTGCCATGGGGGCACCAGGGACTTACAGGGGACATTGAGTTGTTGGAGTGAGGGTCAGAGGCTAGGCTTGCTCTGTAGAGAAGTGCCAGCAGTATTCATTGTTCCTCTGTTGAGCCCTCCCAGTGGGAAGACACAAGCACCACCATAGCTGAGACATCATCAAACTGGATAACAGAGGTCACTCTGCCCAGAGGATTCCCTGAAACTCCCCGTCCCCCAACTCAAGGCCCCACTCAAGCCACATCCAAGTGTATCCTCCTTGCTGAGCAGCACCTAGACTCACTCTGGTGGCAGCTGACCATGGTTTCTGCCATGGTCTCTTGTGGCAACTATAAGCACAGTGTCTGTGGATTGCTTGCTGAATCTTAACAGGAGGCCCAGAAGGGTACAGGCTTGGGCTAAATTTGGCCTGCAGCTGAACCTTTCTCAGGACTGTGCCACTGGACACCTACTTTACAAAGCCACACTAATAAGACCGGGAGACCTAAGAGCTTTGCTTAGCATATAGAAACAGGCACAGAAAGGCAGCCAAAATGTGAAGTCAAAGAAGCAGAAACCACATGAAAGAACAGACAGAGATCCAGGAATAATGGAGTCAAGCAATCTAACAGATGAAGAGTTCAAAACACTGGTTATAAAGATGTTCAATGAACTTAGGGAAAGTGTAGATGAATTCAGTGACGACTTTAACAAAGAGATAAAAAAAACATAAACATGGAAATGGAAATTATAAAAGGGAACCAGTCAGAAATGAAGAACACATTATCTGAGATGGAAAGTATATTAAATGGGATAAACAGAATGAATAAAGAAGAGGATCAAATGACCAATATAGAGGATGGGGAAGCCAAGAACACTCAATCAGGAATAGGAAGAAAAAAGATGCCAAGACTATAATAATAATTTAAGGAGCCTATGGAACACCATTAAATGTAAAAATATCCATGTCATAGAGGTGCCTGAAGAAAAATAAGACGTTGAAGAGCTATTTGAAGAAATAATGATGGAAAACTTTCCTAACCTGGTGAAAGAAATAGACAAACAACCCCATGAAGCTCAGAGAGTCCCAAAAAACAGGAACCCGAAGAGGCCCACACCAAGACACATCATAATTCAAACGCCAAAGGATAAACATAAAGAGAGAATCTTAAAAGCAGCAAGAGGAAAGCAGTTAGTTACCTACATGGGATCACTCATAAGACTGGCAGCAGATTTCTCAAAAGAAACTATGCAGGACAGAAGGGTTTGGCACAAAATATTCAACGTGAGGAAAACCCAAGATCTACAACCAAAAATATTTATCCAGCAAAGCTATCATTTAGAGTTGAAGGACAGATATAGAGCTTCCCAGACAAAAATAAGCTAAGGGAATTTACCAACACCAAGCCAATATTACAGGAAATGTTGGAGGGACTTCTTTAAGAAAAAAAAACAAAACATGTATGAAAATCAAGAATAAAGCATAATAATAACTACATTCTTATCAACAAGTACCTCAAATGGAAAAGAATTAAATGCTCCAACGAAAAGATAGAGTGGTTGTATGGATAAGAAAACAAGACCCCTACTTACACTGCCTACAAGAGACTCATTTCAGATTAAAAGACACACACAGACTAAAAAGAAGGGGATGGAAAAAAGATATTGCTTTGATGGACCTAAAAGGTATTGCACTGAATGAAATGAGTCGGATAGAGAAAGACAAATATTGCATGACTTCACATACATGTAGAATCTAAAGGGCAAAATAACAATAACAAAAAAAGTGGAAACAAACTCATAGATACAGAGAATATTTTGAGGGCTACAAGACGGTAGCAGGGGTGGGGTGGATGGAAGAAAAGGCAAAGTGATTAAGAGGTACAAATGAATAGTTGCAGAATAGACATGGACATATGGAGTGTAGCATGGGCAAGATGGTTAATAATATAATAAATATGTAAGGGGGAAGAGGGGTACTAGATTTAGTGGGGTGATCACTTTGCGAGTTATGTGGATCTCTGATCACTATGCTATACAACTGAAACTAGTATATTATTGTATGCCAACCATAATTGAAAAAAACTCATTGAATTGTACAATGTAAATACGAGCAACTAATTGGCTATATCTATCTATCTATCTATCTATATAGATATATAGATATCTATATCTATATCTATATCTATATATCTATATCTATATCTATCTATCTATATCTATATCTATATCTATATCTATATCTATATCTATATCTATGTCTAATAATATCTATCTATACAAATATCTATCTATCTATCTATCTATATATATATATATATATATATATATATATAGAGAAGAGAGAGAGAGAGAGAGAGAAGAGAGAGAGAGAGAGAGAGAGAGAAGAGAGAGATACGGAAAAGAATATTTATAGAGCAGGTTTGTAATAGCAAAAAAGACCTTGACAGAATGATGAAACCCATCAACAAGAGAATGGATAAATAAT
Organism: Pteropus medius; assembly: GCF_902729225.1. NCBI lineage: Eukaryota > Metazoa > Chordata > Mammalia > Chiroptera > Pteropodidae > Pteropus > Pteropus medius. The sequence goes on from NW_024344378.1 coordinate 59,508,267, forward strand.
TGATGATAAATATTTACAGTGGAATATTCTAGATCTATAAAAATGAATAAACTATAGTAATATAAACAACTTGCACAAATCTTAGAAACAAAATATTGTGTGAAAAATCAAATTGCAAAAGATGACAAACAGAACAATACCATTTTCATGAAGCACAGAAACAAAACTAAACAATAAAGAGTCTAGGGAATACATATTTTTATTGAATAATATTTTTTAAAATTATTAGAATAATAAACACAACATTCAGGAGAGCAAGAGAAAAGAGAAGGAATGGACAAGTAGGACGCAGAGGTCATGTTCTAGTTCTTTAATTGTGAGAAGAGGGAATGGATATTTGTATTATTATTATGCTTCATTAGCAGGAAAAACATATGCTGAGTTTTTCCCAGTTAAGTACTGGTTTATGCCATTATCTTAGTGCAATTATAATAGCATCCCCTTTTGTTCCCAAAGGTTTGACAAAGGCCAAAAGATTTGGACCATAAAGTATATAGTCTCCTTATTCAAAAACTACATAAGTTATGGAGAATTTGATATTTATTAAAGATTGTATAATTAAAATGTAATTAAAACGAACATTAATACCAACAAGTTTCTGTTGATAGAAATTTAAATTTGCAACCATTCTAGTCATAAGTATCGATAGCTTTAAAAGTTTACACAAGCTTTGATCTCTTAATTGTACTTTAAGAAACACATTTTGAGGAAATAATTGAACTAATGTGTAAGCGTGCATATATAAGGATGCTCACTGCACCATTATTAAAAATTAAAAGTAAAAGTGACATGTAAAAGTCAGGAGCCAGCCTAAATTGAGCTAGTAAGCAGACAGGAGAGTGTATACCAGTAAGTGTGTACTTTTACTTTTATCACCTCACTTGAGTTTCAGTGAGCAAATTAGTGTTGATATCTGTTTCCAGGGAAAAAAGAAAGGTAAAATTGTAGGCAGACATGGTCAGTGGTGCAGCCCACTTGTCTAAAACCGTTTGCAATTAAAGGACAGTGCAACCTTGGACTATGGTTAGCAGAAGTAATAAGGTAAAGTAAGGATAGATATGTGTGCATTTGACAGTGGGCCACAGGGAATCATATAGATAAATGATCCAGTCTTATCATAAATATATATATGTAAATATATATATGGTATTGTTTTAATATTATTTCTTGATTATAAAAATTATATTTATGCCTTTACACATGACTTAATTTATTTCCTCATCTCTGCACAGCTGTACACAGTTCTGTTGC